>NW_028274810.1:170963646-171273021 GCF_037043125.1 Eumetopias jubatus | reverse complement strand
CCAAACTGTCTTCCAAAGTGGCTGTGCCATTCTGCACTCCCAACAATGCATGAGAGCTCCTGTTGCACCACACCTTCAGCCTTTCGGGTTGTCAGTGTTCTGGATTTTGGCCATTTTAATAGGTATAGAGTGATATCTTATTGTTGTTTTAATTTGCATTTCCCTGATGACATATGATGTGGAGCATCTTTTCATATACTTACTTGCCATCTGTATATCAGCTTTGGTGAAGTGTCTTTTAAGGTCTTTGGCCCATTTATTTTTATTTTTTTATTGTTATGTTAATCACCATACATCATTAGTTTTTGATGTAGTGTTCCATGATTCAGTTGTTTGTGCATAACACTCAGTGCTCCACACAGAACATGCCCTCTTTAATACCCATCACCAGGCTAACCCATCCCCCCCACCCCCCTCCCCTCTAGAACCCTCAGTTTGTTTTTCAGAGTCCATCGTCTCTCATGGTTCGTCTCCCCCTCCGACTTACTCCCCTTCATTCTTCCCCTTCTGCTATCTTCTTCTTGGCCCATTTTTTAATTAGGTAGTTTGTTCTTTTACTGTTGAGTTTTAAGGGTTCTTTGCCTACTTTATATAACAATCCTCTACCACATGTGTCTTTGGCAAAAATTTCCTTGTAGTATGTAACTGTCTTCTAATTCTCTTGAAATTGTCTTTCACAGAGCAGAAGCTTTGGATTTTGATGAACTCCAGCTATCAATTATTTCTCTTATGGATCATATCTTTGGTGCTGTATCTAAAAAGGCACTAAAGTCATCTAGATTTTCTCCTATGTTGTCTTTTAGAAACTTCGTAGTTTTGCATTTTACATTTAGGTCTATGATCCATTTTGAGATAATTTTTGTGAAGGGTATAAAGGTTTGTGTCTAGGTAAATTTCTTTGCATGTGGATGTTCAGTTGTTCCTTTATTGAAGAAAACTTCTCCATTGTATTGCCTTTGCTCCTTTGTCAAAGACCAGCTGACTTTATGTTGGTGTATTTCTGGGCTCTTTATTCCCTTCCAGTGATCTATTTGCCTATTGCTTCACTAATACCACATTGTCTTGATTACTGTAGCTTTAGAGTAACTATTGAAGTTGGGTAGCATCAGTTTTTATTTCCTTTAATATTTGTGTTGGCTATTCTGGATCTTTTGCCTCTCCATGTAAACTTTAGAATCCGTTTGTTGATGTCCATAAAATAACTTGCTGGGATTCTGAATGAGATTGCATTGAATCTGTAGATCAAGTTGGGCAGAACAAGCATTTTGACAATGTTGAGTGTTCCCATTCAGGAACATGGAATATCTCTGCGTTTTATTTAGCTTTTCTTTTTTTCAATCAGAGTTTTGTCATTTGCCTCATATAGACATTGTACATATTTTGTTAGATTTATACTGAAGTATTTCATTTTCTTGAGTGCCAATAAAAATGGTGTTATGTTTTTAATTTCAAATTTTACTTGTTCATTTTTGGTATATAGGAATTCAACTGACCTTTGTATATTAACCTGGTATCCTATAACATTGCTTTCATTGCTTATTAGTTCCAGGAAACTTTCAATTCTTTTGGATTTTCAACATAGACAATCATGTCATTTGTGAACAACAATAGTTTTATGCCTTCCTTCTCAATGCATGTAAGTTTTATTTCCTTTTCCTGCCTTATTATATTAGCAAGGATTTCCAGTATGATGTTGAAAAGGAGTGCTAAGAAGGGACATCCTTGCTTCATAGCTGATCTTAACGGGAAACCTAATTTCTCACCATATAATGTTAGTATAGGTTTTTTGTAGATAGTCTTTATCAAGTTGAGAAAGTTCCTCTCTATTCCTAATTTACTGAGAGGATTTTTAAATTTTTTTTTTTTAAATCATGAATGGGTACTGGACTTTGTCAAATGCCGTTTTTTTTTTTTTTTGCATCTATTGATATGATCGTGTGATTTTTCTTATTTAGTTCATGGATGTGATGGATTGCATTAATTGATTTTCAAATGCTCAACCAGCCTTGCATATCTGGGATAAATCCCACTTTGTCATGGTGTATAACTGTTTTTATACTTTTTTAGATTTGATTTGCTAATTTTCTTTAGGGATTTGCATTTATGCTCATGAGAGATATTAGAGCTGTAGTTTTCTTGTATTATATTGTAACAAGATTTTGTTATTACGGTAAGAGGCTGGCTTCATAGAATAAGTCAGGAAGCGTTCCCTCCGCTTCTATCTTCTGAAAGAGGTTGTAGAGAATTGGAATAATTTCTTTCTTAACTGTTTAGTATAATCCACTAGTGAAACCGTTTGGTCCTGATGATTTCTGTTTTGGATAAATTGGTTTTAATTATGCATATGTCATAGGGTTATTGTGATCATTAAATGAAATGACGTGGGCGCCTGGGTGGCTCAGATGGTTAAGCGTCTGCCTTCGGCTCAGGTCATGATCCCAGGGTCCTGGGATCGAGTCCCGCATCGGGCTCCCTGCTCCTTGGGAGCCTGCTTCTCCCTCTGCTTCTCTCTCTCTCCCTCTCTCTCTCTCTCCTCCTCTGCCTCTCATGAATAAATAATAAAAATAAAATCTTTAAAAAATAAATGAAATGACGTAATATCTGGTAGTAATAATAATACGTCCCCAGTCAGGATCAAAAGCTTCCTCTAGATATTGATGTGATTCTGAAATGGACATATTTACAGTTAGATATAATAATAATTAAAATATGGACAAGATTTTGTGACTCTTTGTACATATATTATGTAGTTTTATTCTTTAAAATAACCACTTGCTTGACGGGACTTATCTCTATTTTGCATGAGGAGGTAGAGTGTGGGAATTGCTAGGTACTTCTTCATGCTTCTCCTCTTAGGTTAGTGCCAGAGCCAGGTGGTGAAATCAGTGTCTCTCATTACCTTACAGTGTACTGACAGACCTAGACCTCCGCAGACTGAAGTAAATCTTAGATAAACTCTAATAATATTCAGCATGATGTGTTACAAATAATAAATTTTTCATGATTGTCAAACGAGTCCACCTAGAGATAACATAAAGTGTGGCAGAAACCTAGTACTTCCTTTGTTCTTTTATTTATGGTAGTAAATAATTACATATTATTTAATTAAAGTAAAAGTTTAAGTAAAAAATTAAATATTAAGCCTATTTGCAATACAAACTGAAGGAAAGCTGGACACAGAGTGTTAAGTTATTTTTATTAGAGTTGGAAATAACTTCTTTTAAGATAACCAAGAGAGTTTTATGTCTCGTGTGATGAGTGTTTCAATCTAACTTTGCATTTCTGATACCTCGGATGGAGGGTTTTAGAATTTGGATCATCGCAATATGCCAATTTCACATCCTACTCCTATGTCCCTATGTTAGTGTTTTTAATACCTGGTGTGTAATCAATTTCTTATTTTTTACCCCCAGCACATGTGTGCACGCGCACGCACATGCACACGCACACACACATACACACACACACACACACACTCAGACTTTAATTTCTCACTAACTCCTTAGTGGAGCTTTAAACTTTTTGTTCAGTACATAGAAACTATGAGAACATAACTGAAATTAAAAACTTTTTGACCAATTAGACAGTTAATTAACTACACTATTTTTAACTACTATTGCAGACTGAAGAAAATAACATGAGTAGAAAAAAGGATTTGATTCAGTTTCTATAATCTGGAATTATTTAAAAATCATAGTGTGGGTTAGAGAATAATTTTTTTAAAGGTGAAATCATGCTTTTCATACAAATATAAAATGAACTTATGTCAAAGATTTTCTCATTAATTGAGGGAAAAAAAGATGTTACAACTAGTTCAAGCATCAAAAAGCAGAGACATTTAGAGATCAGAAATACTGAATAAATGTGCAAATGGATGCAACACAGCCTTCCTCCCCTCTCCTCCTCCTCTCTTTTCTGGGAGTGCGGTGTGGGGGTGGGGCTTCCCTCCACTGGACAGAATTTCTTCCTGTATCTATAGACAAGCATTACTCACTGCACTGCTATCAGTGTTCTATAATTTAGAGTTGTAAAATAGTCTAAAGACAATGAAGGCCAAAGAGCGCCTATGGAATCAGTCAGTTAACCCTGAAGGCTGTGCTCTGAAGCCTTAAACAGTGCATAGTTTTCTACTGAAGCACATGTTTTTCCCTACACTTGGAAAATGGTGATAGGACTTTCCACCTTATGAAACACTGTAGTCAGGTTGTGAATATTCACTGTTTTAGTGTAGATTACCTTGGGACAGAAATACTTGTTTACTTCTTAGAGCAAACCTGAATATCAAAAGAATTCATGAGATTCCATATTGGCGTGAGAGAATGGGCACAAGGTAACTTCTAAGCTTGTGTTTTGACAAAGTCCTGGAAAAGTTAAGTAAGCCACTTGGACCTTTGGACATCTTTATGGTCTCTTCCAAATTTATGATTCTAAGAATTTGTTGCAAAGAAATAATTTCTTTGCCCCCAACCCAGCCCAAATCTACTGAATCAGTCTTCGCACGATTAGTGACAGGTTTCTAGAATTGGGAATTTTTCCAGCCCTCAAAGGGAAGTGAAGTCCTGAAAAATGTGTTTAATTTGCACATTGCTCCCCGTTGTTCACAAATTTGATATAGAATTTCATCTTGAAGCTCAGCAAGAGAACATGGCTTTGATTTTAAGAAGCTTCAGTGATTGGACCTGGTAGTGCAATGACCAGAGGTGTACCAACATCAGGGACTGCTCACTGTTGGTGTAAAAAGACTCCTTAGCAGCCTTTGTTTGCAACTGTGCGCCAGGGGGGAAGGAAAGCAAACATAAAAGGGAGAAAAAAAGGAAAATGGAGATTTTCTACTTTTTGGAATGTCTCTTATTTGAGGAATGTTGGTATCATCATTTTTGAGAGCTTTCAAAATTGCTTTGTTTCTCACTATGATCAATGTGTTTGAATAGCTTAGCTTATAGCATTTGATGGAGTTTGTATTTTTATCTTGATGAGAATGCAGTTCTCATTAGCATTAACGACAATTCACATTGCTCTTGTCCCAATTTGCCAACTGTCTTTTTCCTTTTGGAAAATGGATATTTTCTTTCTACCTCTCCTAAAACTTCTCCAGCCTTAAATATTTAGGTGGATTTAAATTGTGTTTTAAACCCCATTCGTCTATAACTTCCAAATATTTGCAAGTTATATCTTTGTGCAACTTACTTAGTAAACATATCACAGTAAGTAAGTGATGGAAAGATGTATTAAATTAAGAATTTAATTTCTTTAGTGGGATGCTTAACACACTCTTCATTAAGAAAAAATACACATCTGCAACAAACTCCTTTAGCATGTGTGTGTGAGCGCGTGTGTTTTCCCGCATCTGTTGTAGACTCCTGAGATTATTTTTGTATAAACTGTAATTGTCCTTTTTTGGAAATCAATACAGAGCAACAAGGCATTTTTCCTCTAGATAATAGTAATTCTTTAAATGGAAAGTACCTTTGGCCATTGTTTCATTTTTTAGAGGTTCAAATTATTTTAGTATGATTAATGAGAGCAGCAGTTCCTTGACATTCTTAATAACTATATCCTGTCAGTTTAAGACCTCACTTTGCCCAATTTATGATTAAATGCTCCAATTATAGTTAGATGTGATACAAATAGTTCTTGTGCTTGTCTATGACAGAATTTGGAAACTATAGTTTTGATCAAACCTGTATCCTCATGGATATTAGTGAGTATAAATAAAATATTACTGTAGTCACCTTGTTATCTTGCTGGTGCTTCAGCTTCGTTGGTTAATCTGGGGTGGTTTTACAGTTTATTTGAAACTCAAAGAAGCCTACCATATAAACCAGTAATTGACGGAATATCAAAATGCCCTAATAATACTGATTTCCTTAAAGACAACACCTCCCCAGCTCTTACTCCCCTCATCCTTGGTATTCTGAACATGGCTGACTCTTCTGAGGAGGAATAAAAAGAGCCTGTTCAGGTCATAGCCAGGACCTTTGTCTCCTCTGTCCTGGCTTGTGTCTGTGATTCTTACATTCTTGGAACCTTAGTTTGGTGATGCGTTAAGCGTCATCTCTCTGGCCTCCCGGACCCAGCTTTGCACATTGCTTTGATTCTGGTTTCCCTCAAATTTCAAATAGGAAATTCTCTGTGTTCCTGCAATGACACACATCTTGCCCCTGAATTACTGTGAAGGCCAAAATTAATCTTCCAGTCTTGCAGTTCTCCATCATTTTCAATGAATCCAGAATAAACTTTCTTAAAACCCAAATTTCAACCTATCATCCTCTGCCTTAGAGTCTTCAGTGATAGCTCTTTCCCCTCAGCTCCTTTGGGAAAGGAAAGAAGCCCAATTTATGGCTCCAGTCACAGCTCATGCCTTGACTCACCATACACGCTATGTTCTAGTCAAGGTATTTTAGAGTGGGATGCTCTGGCCAGCAGCATCAGCACTACCTGGGAACTTGTCAGATTTGCAGATTCCTCAGGTTTCCACCCCACATCTACAGAATCAGAAACACTGAGATGGAGCCCAATGATCTGTGTTTTAACGAGCCCGCTAGGGGCTTCTGAAGCAGGCTCAAGTTTGAGAACCTCTGCTGTCATCCCAAACACATGGAATTCTAAAGCATGATTTCTCTTTCTCCTTTCCAGAATTAATTATCTGCCTCCCAACCCCCAAACTCAGTTCCCAGTGCTCTACCCCATCATCATTCATTCTCCTATTTGTCCTTCAGTACAAGACAAAACCTCATCCAAGTGCTCTGTATATTCCCATACTAGGTCCCACATCCCTTCTTTGTGTCCCCATGCAAACTCTGTGCTAGCTTTACGCTAGTCCTTGCCAGCTAATAGCCTGATATTTTGCCATCATGCTCCCTCCTCCCCTCAAGATTATAATTACTACAGGAGTAGGGCAGAAAGCTGATGGTTCATGAAATTTCTTTTTTCTCAGGTGACCATAATGCCCGAAGCAAAATAGATCCCTAAGTATGAAACAAATGCTTACTGGATGGATATGTTAAAGCTGTTTGCTTTACATCAGCTTCTAATCGTCATTTAAAATGACTGATATCATTTCATACATATATATGAAATGTAATGTATATGTCTTCTTAGCTTGATTTTAAGATTAAAAAAGATCTTCAGTTGTACAGGTCACTTTTTTTGGTATGTTCTCCTTTTCTTTCATCAATACCAAAGCAATATTGTCTGTACATGGAATTTTATTTCAAAGCATTACCTGAAATGGCATACCAGTAAATGCCTAGAATCACTAATTATTGTCAGGAGGAGGATGGGTGTATAGCCAGGAAGATGTCTGTACCTGGACTAATTTTGAATGAGCCTTCCTTATTCATTTTTGTTCATACATGTTAACGTGTGCTGATTAACAGTATATAAAGTCTTCTGGAATTTTCTTGGAAGACTGGACTTATTTATTTATCTGGATTTTGAAAGTATGCTTTCCTATTCCAAGCCTGTAGTCTTCTCATATAAGTAATAGCATTTATTCCAGAAAAAATGCTGACAGATAATCAAAAGCTAGTGAATTCCCTAAAATCACTGAATGCCACCAAAGAAGTTCTATCTCAACTAGCACTCCCATGGGTAAGTAAAAGAGTAAACAGAGATATCTCTAAGGTATATCTTAATAATTTCCAGGTTCATGCTTAATAAAATCAGTGGATTAGTTGAGTCAGGCTCCCATCTTATGGAATAGCTTCTGAAACTCCAGAAATGGTTAGTGAAGATAATCTAAAAAGTATTTCAAATATGGAATTGCTGGTAATGCCAATACTATCAAATATCACTAATAACTTCACTTCCATCTTGAAGGAAATAAGAACTGAATATTGAAATGTGATCCAGTTTCAGTTCCCTGGAATACAGTTTTCAATGTCTGAGAGAAAAAACTTACAAGAACATGGGCATTTTAAAAGGATTAAAAGGTTTTATGGTTTTACCCTCTTCTTTCTGAAAAGTATTGCCTCCTTGCTAACATTTATAAGCTACTTTTGAAGTTCATATGGTGTAAGATAAAGACAACTTATTGAAATACTTCCTGAAAAGACATGTGCCCTGGCTATTTCTAATTGGAAAAATAGACTTTGCTGTATGGGTCAGATGACTAGCTATTCATCTTCAAGAATGGATTGTTTCTAAAGTTTTTGTTTTTGTTTTTAGATTTTATTTACTTAAGAGAGAGAGAGAACACAAGAGGGGGGAGGGTGGGTCAGAGGGAGAACTGGGACTTGATCCCAGGACCCTGAGATCATGACCTGAGCTGAAGGCAGAGGCTTAACTGACTGAGCCACCCAGGAGCCCCTAAGGTTTTTTTTTTTTTTTTTAAGATTTTATTTATTTATTTCACAGCGAGAGCAGGAACACAAGCAGGGGGAGTGGGAGAGGGAGAAGCAGGCTTCCCGCCGAGCAGGGAGCCCGATGCGGGGCTTGATCCCAGGACCCTGGGATCATGACCTGAGCTGAAGGCAGATGCTTAATGACTGACCCACCCAGGCGCCCCGGGCCCCTAAGTTTTATTGAGATGCATCAAGTACCAAAGACTAGATGACTAAACCTCAGGATCATGAAATTGAACCACTGTCTTTCATACCTAAAATGAGAGTGTGAGACATCATGATCTCTAAGGATCCTCGATACTTTTCTAAAGAGGAGAACTGCCTAGTTAAAAAAGGTGGTCAGGCAGTCCTAGAGCTACCATCTTCTGTTCTAGACAGTTATTCAGTCTCTGTGAGTCCCACTTTGTACACCCGCAAACTGAGAACACTATGCCTATATCACAGAATTACAGCACAATTTCATTCATGGTTAGTGAACCTAAAGTACATAGGATTACACCTAGCATGGTGAAGATGAGACCTTCACGAGACCCATTATTAAGCAGGTATGCTTCCACCCCTGTCAGCAATTACATGTGTAACTTTAGGAAAGCCACTTAAACCAAAATTGCTATCATCAGTCAAACCTGGATTCTGAGGTCTAATAGGAACCACAGTTTTGAGGCTCTCCACATATACAAAGTGCCCTTGGGTGAGAATATCAACCATTTTCAGGCTGACCAATTCTCATGGGAAAAATATCCTATGGTTATTACTTTTTTGGGTGATTTACTATTTAAAAATAGATTGCCTCGGGGTGGTGGGAGAAGTGCTGAAAAGGATGCATTTTCACAAAATTTTAAAAACAGTTCCATGGCTCTACACACACCCCCTAAAGCAGTTGCTAAAAATGGTGCTTGGTGTTGTATCCCTTGGCTCAGAGCCTCTCATTCGCTATGGGTACACTGAAAATAATACAGGAAATACTTTATTCAAGAGAAGTTAATTTATCCTTTCTTCAGGCAGCCTCAGCTGTGCCAAATCTAAACCACTCTTGAGGGTCTACATATGAAGCTGCATTGGTTGTGTTTTTTTTTTTTTAAAGATTTTATTTATCTATTTGACAGAGAGAGACACAGTGAGAGAGGGAACACAAGCAGGGGGAGCAGGAGAGGGAGAAGCAGGCCTCCCGCGGAGCAGGGAGCCCGACGCGGGGCTCAATCCCAGGACTCTGGGATCACGACCTGAGCCAAAGGCAGACGCTTAACGACTGAGCCACCCAGGCACCCCGGTTGTGTTTTAAGTGAAAAGGAACATATTCCTTTGTTGCTGGGCTCCAAGACACAAGTGTATGCAGTTGAGTTACCTGTAAAACTGAAGTCCAGAGCATGCCATCCCACTACTCAAAACCACCCAACAGCATCTCATCCCATGCAAATCCTCACTCTAGTCGACATAACCCTGCACAACTGGCTCTCTCTTCCCTGGGACCTCATCTAATCTGCCCTTCTCCCCAACCACTAGCTTCAGTCACATCAGCCTTCCCAGATTCTCCTGCCTCAGGGCCTTGACACTCCACCTTTGCTTAGAAGGCTCTTTGCCCAGATACCTATCTATCTTCCTTCTTTCTCCTCTCGCTTTCCTAAGGGTTTTACTGATATTATCACCCTCTCACTGTGGACTTCTCTGGCCACCCTTTCTGTTATTGCAACCCTCCCATTCCTGCCTGATTCCATCATTTATGTATTTCTCCTTAGTTATTATTATTAAGTAGTGTTCTATACATTTTTATAATTTATCTTGTTAATTGCTTCCTCCACTACGTTGTGAGTTAGAGAGAGCAGGGTTTTTTTTTTTTCCCCCTTTATTCACTACTTATAAAGTATTGAAAATAGGACCTGGCCCAGAATAGGTTCTCAATATATTCTTATTGAATGAATGAATAAATGAATGTTGATAGTTTCACTGAGGACAGATAATTCATTGGGACAAAGCATCAGAGATCTTACGGCATAAGCTCCCAAAGGAAAAGACTAAGTTTTGCTAATTCTCTGCCTCCTCAGAGGTTTGCAAAGCTCTGGCATATAGTAGGAATACAATAAATATTTATTTTCTGAATTAGTTTATTAATTAATGATGTAAGCCTAATTAACATCACAGAGTATTCTGAAATAAAACATCATGCTATGAGCACTGCTTTCATATAATTTGGCTATCAATTTTGTTTTAGAAAATTAAGTAGATTCCTTATTTCTGAGCCTCAATGTTCATATTTTTAAATGGGAGCAATATCATTTTTTAGTGGAAGTATCTAAGAATTAGAATAGCTAGACTATACAATGTTTTACAGATAGTAATAAACATTATATGTTATTTTTCTTTTTTAAAAAATCACTCTAGCTCAAAAGTGACTCCTATGATACAATTTACATTTACATTGTTCTCTTTGAGAAAGAATTTAAAACCTCAGTAACAACACAACCATCTGCAATAATAAAACAAATTGTAGATTCATATTCTTTTAAGTTCCTCCCTAAATTTCCAAGCTACACCTGTGCAGGAAGTATTACAGCACATAAACAAAGTCTTATTCATTGATTACCATCAGAAAAGAGAAAAAGGGGGAAAAATCTACAACTTCCACAGGAAATTCCAAGCACAAATTCTCACAGCTGCCTCTGTTCACTTGCTGTTACTGCTTTGACCATTGTTTTAACTATGGCTCTAAAAAGAGCCATTAGTTTCATGGTACTTTTACCTGCTTAAAGTAAAGTACTATTGCTGCTCTCCAGCCTTGATGGTTGTAATACTTGCACTAATCAGCCAGGCTGAATTAAGCTAGGCAACCTAGGAAGTGAAAGATTAAATTGTGGAAGTTAAATTGAGAGTGTAAAAATTTTTTATTCCATATGCCATAAAGTGTGTATATAGTTCCTTCAATTGTAGCCCCAGAAATCAGTCTTTGTTGGAAGGCACACTTTATTAATTTTCAGCTACATAGGCCTGGGGCAGACAGGAGCATCATCTTTTAAAATTAATAGTATTATGGTTATAATTTTCCTCTTATCATCAGGAGTAGAAGATTTATAAGAGTAATTGTTTCAAGGGAACCTTGATAAGGGAACTAATATTATACTGCAGAGAGGTTTCTAAATTTATCCCAATTGTGAACTTGCCCTATTTATCTAAGTTCCTGGAATTTATTTTTGTTTTGTGCCGACCAGTCTTTGACTCATTCATCTCATTAGTCCTTCTTTGTTAAACTTTGATTAAGTTCTAAGAGAGGCTATGGTTAGAAAACAGCACTGACTGTATGTGGTATAATTTATTGTCTAAGTTGGTAAAATTGTCTGTTTTGATAATTTTTAGTCATTTTCTGACTCTTCAGAGTGGTTAAAACTTTAAATAAATATACTTTTTAAAGATTTTATTTATTTATTTGTCAGAGAGAGAGAGAGTACAAGCAGAGGGAGTAGGAGGCAGAGTGAGAAGCAGGCTCCCCACCGAGTAAGGAGCCCGATGCAGGACTTGATTCCAGGACCCTAGGATCATGACCTGAGCTGAGGCAGATGCTTAACTGACTGAGCCACCCAGGCATCCCTAAACAAATATTTTTAAAAGTAAATCAGTCAAGTTCACAATTGGAATAAGTGTGGAAATGTTTTAGATATTATACATATTTTGGGGGTAATTTCCTTAGAATATTAATATCTTAATATGATCTATAAAAATTGGGTTTGAAAGATTCTTAAATTCAAATAGAATGGCTCTCAGTATTTTTGATCTTAATGTTGACTATATTTGGTTGAATGCATGCTTTGGTCAAGACAATACATTGATTCTCTCATCTCTAGATTGACTCTTTTTTTTTTAAAGATTTTATTTATTTATTTGACAGAAAGAGAGACAGTGAGAGAGGGAACACAAGCAGGGGGAGTGGGAGAGGGAGAAGCAGGCTTCCCGCCGAGCAGGGAGCCCCATGAGGGTCTTGATCCCAGGACCCTGGGATCATGACCTGAGCCGAAGGCAGATGCTTAATGACTGAGCCACCCAGGCACCCGCTAGATTGACTTTTGATCCCCTTTTTCTCTGGGCTGATTTTTTTTTCTCTGAATAGTCCTCTGGCTACCAAACGCTCTTAGATGGGGGAAGATGCGGTATTTAGAGGCTTATGGTTGAGGTAATATGTCTAACATTTTCGTTTATTTATACTACAAATATTTACTGAGTACTGCTTTATTATCTATTGTTAAATAACAAACCACTTCAAAAGAACAGTAGCTCAGAATAACAATCTCATTATTTTGCATGACTATGTGTGTTGGCTAAGGCTCAGCTAGGCAGTTATTTTGCTGGTCTTGCTTGGAGTCTCACACATGAGATTGCAGGGGTTGGATCACCCAAGATGGCTTCTTCACTCATGTGTTGGGCACCTTGGTGCTCCTACATGTGGCCTTTCTCTCCAGTGGGGTTGGCTAGATTTCTTATATAGTGGCTCATGATTGTAAGAGGCAGTTAGTGGAAGCTGTCACTCTTCTGTAAGTCTGATCTCAAAGCCCAAGGATGTCACTTCCACTGTGTTCTATTGGTCAATGCCAACCACAAGATAAGGCCATTCTCAAAGGATTTTTAAAGGAGGGAAATGAGTGTTTCAGCTCAGATTAGAGAACTGATAAAACATCTCTCCTACCTCTACAATAAGACAAAAGAAGGACAAACTATATACCAATGACATTTGTGAGCCCTTCCAAGAACTAAGGTCACTGGACAAAAACTACTTAAAATCTGGAGAGAGATAGGCATGTGCAGGGAGAAATAAAACTTGAGCATTTGCTTACCTTGGACAGATACCACCAAACACCATATAAGCTGGTCTGAATATTCAGCTAGCAACTTTTAATGAATTGCCAAAGACTAAGTATGAGCTTAAAGAAGAATATGAAGCCCCTGGAGGCTACAGACATGGCGGGGTGGGGGGGTCTCTCGCAGCTTTTCCCTCCAAAAATTCTTCTAGGTGTTCACAGGGAAGACCAAAGATAATCCTTAGAAAACTTCCCCAAGGTGCTGGTTTGGGCAGAGAGCAGCAGACACAGCCACAGCTTTGTCCAGATTTATCTCCCTTATCTCCCTTATGGAACAAAAGTCTTAATCCATCAGGGAGAGGGCAACAAAAACTGTAGCTTGAGGGTACTGGGGGGAGCCCACTGTAGCTGGCAGAGGGAAACAAGAAAAAAAAACATTTACCCCTGGTGGAGGGAAGGAATATGTGCTAAGTCCAACTTTACATGTGAAGAAGATACAGGCACATTTGTAAAGAGTATACTCCCAAGTGCCTGCCTAAGACTGAGGCTTATTCAGAACATCAGAAAACAAGCCCTTCTCCCCACCACCACATTAACAATTGTTGAATACAAATAACAGTGGACTGTACAGTGGGAAACCAGTATAAAGGGAAGACCTGGGGTCAACTATGTAGCAGGTGTTGAGGAAAACCACCAGCAAATTAACCCATACCATAAACATAAGATATCATTAGAAGAACTAGAAACCTTAGTGCACTGAGGGTAATCATAGCAACAACAAACTTCAAACCCTGCCAACCTCTAACCAGATTAACATAAAATTCCAGTCTATAAGCCTTACAGAAAAAAGTGGCAGGCTTATCACTAAACTTAAAAAAATTTACTTCATTATCTAGTATTTTGTACAACATGGCCAGATTCCAACAATAAAAGTTATGAGGTATGCAAAAGGGCAAAGAAAACAAAGTCTGAAAAGATACAGCAGTTCTCAGAACCAGACTCAGATATGCCAAAGATATTATAACTATCAGACAGAGAAATTAGAGTAATTGTGATTAATTTGTTAAAGGCTCTAATAGAAAAGAAATATGCAAGATAAGACAGACAATTATAGCAGAGTGGAAAACTATAAGATAGAATCAGATGGAAATGCCAAGGTAAAAAACACAGTAACAGAGACAAAAAGTGACTTTGATACAGTGTTTTTGACTTCATTGGTGGCCTTGACATAGCCTAGAAAAGAATCAGTGAACTGGAAGATAGGTCAATAGAATTTACTCAAGTTGAAAAACAAAGAGGAAAAACAGTGAAAAATCAAAGATTACCCAATAGCTTGCGGGATAATATCAAATGGTATAACACATGCATAACTGGAATCCCAGAAGGAAAAGGAAGAGAGAACGGGACAAAAGAAATATTTGAAGAAGTAATGACTGGAATACTTTCAAAATTAGTGTCAGACATCAAACCATAGATCTCAGAACCTCAAAGAACACTAAGAAAAATACATTTAAAAAAAACAAAAACCAAAAAACAAACCTAGGTACACATCCTATTCAAACTGCTAGAAACTGAAAAAAAAAAAAAAGAAAATTGTAAGCTCAATCAATGAATACTTACTTACAGAGGAACAGTAATAAGATTTAACAGACTTTTTGTCAGAAACAATGTAAGAAAGATGACAGTGGAGGGACATCTTTCAAGTGTTGAAGGAAAATTCTATATCCAGTGAAAGCAACCTTTAAAAGTGAAAGAAAAATAAAGTCTTCCTCAAACAAAGGGAGAGGAAATAAGCTCCACTCTTGATATAAAAGGTGTCCTGTGCATATAGGGAGAGAAGAAATAGCTTGGAGGACACCTTTGGAGATTAGCTACAAGCATCTACTGCATGCAAGGTAAAGGTTATGCTATTGGACAAAGTTCATATTAACTCATTGGAATTAGTTTTTCCTATTTATAAATTGCTGGTATTGGTCTATATGATTTCCATGATTTTTTAAAATTGTACTTACTATTTATTTTTTTCATGGTAGTTGTACATTGTTGTTCATTCTTTATCAGTCTGGAGATAGGTATTTTTGTGTGTAATATATAAAAATAATCTATTTCAAAATTAGATGAATATATCTAAAACTTGTAGAATGACTGGCTACACATAGTAGCTATGGCTGATTATAATCAATCTATAGAAACTTAACCTTCTACATATAAGCTGATATCTATATGTTAATAATAATAAATATATCAATCAGGAGTCAAATTGATTAACAATGGCCAGCAAATATAAGTTCAATTTCAGAATTATTCTTTATTAACATTATCTTTTAACTTACTTTTTAATCTTACATTAAAGAAGAAAGACCCTGGATATTGCAATTCAATTTTGACAAATACATACAGAGTCAATCTCTTCACTTTTTAAAAAAGATTTATTTATTTATTTTAGAGAGAGAGAGTCAACATGAGCAGGAGGGGCAGAGGGAGAGAGAGAGGAAATCTCAAACAGACCCCACACTGAGTGCAGAGTCTGATGTGGGGCTCAATCCCAGGACCCTGCAATCATGACCTGGGCCAAAACCAAGAGTTGGACTCCCAAACCAACTGTGCCACCCAGGTGCCACAATATCTTCACTTTTTAAAATACTAATAATATCACTGAAATCAGTTATAGATTTGATACTCTTAAAATTATTTTACTGCCATTTAAAAGGATATTTGTGATATTATGTAAACTATGACTTAACTGTACAACTTCCAGATAGAGAGTTTAAGTCATGCTCAATACATCTGTGTATATTTGTTAATGAAAAAATATTTAATGAGACTTGTTAAAGATGGTGAGGCAGACTTTATTCAGGACCATTGTGATAAGTGTAGGGACCATTATAGTGGGATTGCACAGTGTAGGAGAGAGATGAAGCTCAACTCCAAATACAGCATGGGCAAATAAGAATTTATAGCCAAAGAGCAGGGTTTGGGTCAGTGGATGGAAAATTACTAAGAGGAAACGCCAGAAGTAAGGGGGGTTTTGGGTAAATTAACCTAAGAGGATTCTTGTTGAAGACAGGCCAGAGTGATCAAACATCATCTGAAGGATGGAGAAAGATGAAGAACCTGATCCTATATTGAAGATGATGAGATATCAAGGATAGAGAGTGTTGGTTAAACTATTTGGCAGGGTTCTTGCTAAAACTGGATTTTACAGGGAAGTGCACAGATGAACTTAGGAGAAGTTTCAGGAGCCTGACTAAAGTTTAGTCAAGCAAAGAATCTTTGTCATATTATATCAATCATAACATGATAGTATATACTAAAAGTTAGCATTGAATAAAGCAGTGATTCTCAAGTTTGAACAGGCATCAGAAGTACCAGGGGGGTTTGTTAAAAAAAACAGATCACTGAGCCCAACCTTCATATCTGAATCAGTAGACCCTGGATGGGGCCTGGAAATTTGCGTTTCTCACAAGTTTCTGGATAATGCTATTGTCTTTGGTCAGAGGAGCACCCTTTGAAAACTCCTTGCATAGATGAACAAATAAATATACTTCCAGGTTAGACACACTGGAGTAAAACCCAGATTTGCTACCAATTCACTCTGAGAACTTGGGCATAACCTTAATGTTTTAATCTACAAGATGGAGTATTGGGGCACCTAGGTGGGTCAGTTGGTTAAGTGATCAACTCTGGATTTCAGCTCAGGTCATGATCTCAGGGTTGTGAGATTGAGCCCCAAGTCTGGCTCCATGTTCAGCATGTGTCTGCTTGACTCTGTCCCTCTGTTCCTCTTCCCACTTGCTCTCTCTATCTCTAAAATAAATAATAAAATAAATAAAATGGAGTATTAATAGCTACTGTATAGGGTTGTTTCTAGAATCCCATGAAGTATTTGCCACAGTGTCTGGAACAGAGGATGAATCCAATACATTGAAGCTATGAAACTATTTTGAATGTTAGATGATGAAGGCATCACTGAAAGAATGTTATGCTTTTCTCAATACATACATTTAATTTATATCTGCAGACATATTGACAAATTAAGTAAATAGGTTGAATATTTTGATCCTGATAACATTAATAGGAAAACTACCTTTTGAATTAGAAGTGACTATTTGAATACCGTTTCTCAAGAGGGATTCCTATTCTGCAAAACAAAAATTGATCAGTCAACCAATAATTACTGAGGACCTTTGTCCTCAGACAAAATACACACATACACAGACACACTCATATATACACATAAACTTTAAAGTGAATACAAACTGGCTATTTTATTTTTCTTCCTTTCTCTTATGATTTTGTCTCTGGAACTGGTGCTTCTGTTTGCTGGTAGCATTCCTTTGCTTTGTGCCTCCTCCCCCAAACTTCAACAGACACATCTTGCATCAATTGAGTACCTACAGCAAAAGTGGCAAACAGATGTGTGGGCTCTGTTGTATTTCAGTATCATAATTTCCTATTACTGAAAAAAAAAATGAGAAGTGTCACCAAGGAATCCAGGGGGATTTCCTGACTGGCAATGCCTTTGAAGTTGAAGAATATTTTAAGAGAGAGGGTTTTAATTGTAAAGAATCTTAATCATGTAGAAAAATATGCCTTTGAAATATTTTCCTTTGAACAGCACATTTACTAGTTCAGGAAGCTCATTTCCATGAAATGATATTTTAATGTTAATACACTTACTTTCCTTACATTGCATGTATTCATAAAGCTACAATTTTATTCTTAGTCTTATTTACTACATTACAATGAAAATTAGGCTACTTGCCTTTAGCTATTCTATATAAATGTTTTTATTCCCCAAACCCATTATTTTGCAGATGTAATTTTAGCTTTTAATTGGAGAAAACAATATAAAGTGGTTATGGCTGAGATCTTCTGGGTTTACATTCCTGCCATTTCTGCAGGGGGCTATTTTCCACTTGAAAAGTGTAAGAATTCCCACTAATGTTAATTCTGGGTATAAATTTATCAATCTGGAGGAAAAGCGATTTTACTTCTGATCCAACATTCCTAACTAATGCCATTTGCTTGAAGTTTGACTAGACTAGACTTGTCTTAATGTAGAGATTTGATCATGCAAAAGCTGACACAAGGGAAATGAAAGGCTTGTCATTTGTTTAAGGTAAGAGAATTACAGTGTTCAATTTATGTCAAAAACACATATTGCCATAAATATTTCATTATTTCTCTCAATTAGAAGGTAAGATTATTTGCTTGTATTCACCTTCCCAAGTAGTATATATATCACAATCAGAAACATATTTTATGTCTTAGTCATAGTAACACACACACACACACACACACACACACACACACACACACACAGGACTACTGAAGTCCAAATCAGATGACATTCACTAGGAAACCACACTCTCCTGAATTAACTGTATTTCTGAAGTGAAATAAATATTTTACAGTTCCTTTACTTAAAACAGAATCATTAATTGCAAATGGATGTGTTAATATCATCAACCTAGTCTGAATGAAATATCCACCATATTTGTAAATATATTAATAATTAATATATCTGTAGGTATGTATATTAATATATCTTTGCCCCAGTGTCTTTAAAAATTCGGATGCAAATTTGATTTCTAGGTTGCTTGTTTTGTCCAGTTTTTGTCTTTGGTGGTGTCAGTATTGCCATTAATAAATTTGATTTTGACTTGAGAAGACCTACTGTTATCTACTTTTATCTTCTCCACAAATGCATATTAAGTTAAAACCTGTGGCTAGCCAATAATATTTTCTCATCATAGAGGAAATGTAAGGCAAGGAAGACTATGCCAGGTAATGCAAGTCAGGTGAGGTCTCTTCAGAAGACCCTAGCAGCAGCCTGACATTTGTGTAAAGGAAAGCTTATAAAGGATAAATTGAATAGGGAGTGAAAAGTTTGGGGACCCACTTAGAAGCTGGAACTGCACTGCACATTTCACAAAACTGAGGAAAAGTCAACTGAAAGTCACAAAGAATGGGGGTGGGGAAAAGAATGTGTGGGGTAAGGCGGGGCTGGTTATAGCATGACAGAGATTATAGTTACAATAAAGCTAATATAGAAAGAAGGTAAGAGGTATAAATAAAATGACAAATTTTAGTGTCAAGAACATTATTATTTTTTTTAACTAGGAGGCTTGTGTGCCAAGCTAGTCAATTTTTGAAAAATAAGAATTGTTTGAACTTCCCAAATATGCTTTCATCTCTGCATTAGTGAGAAACCCAGAAAAAGGCCTAGAGCAGTTTCATAAGACATCGTTTTTGGTTAAAAACAAGTACATTTTTAAAATCCCACATTCATCCATCCAAAAGTTTTCTTGCAGTCTAATAAAAATAGTATTCCTTTTAAAATGAGCATTTAAAAAACTTTTTTTTCATACAACATGATCAATAGCTCCCATGAAAACTGGTATACCGGAAATTTCTGATCAAAATCAAGGGCAAATTTTCCAGGGCATCTAATTTGACTACATTTTCCCTAAATTTTTTCTTAAAAAAGGAAAGCTTTTACTAAGTATTAGCTATTTCTCAGACATCTCAAAAGAAGTTATCAGATATATCCTCCAAAGCTTCCAAATTTTTAAAGACCATGTCAGTCATAACAAAAATAGTGCTTTCTTTTTTAGCAGATTATTTTGAATTCTAGAGAAGAAATATAAAGTGAAAAATAACTTTTCTCTATTCATAAAGATTAGGGATTAAGGTCAACATTACTAAGTAAGCATCTTTCCTGTGGCAACAGTTAAGGCAGTTTGAATTTAAAGCACTATAAGAACATTTTACTTATAAATAGGGCAAATTTTGATCTTAAGATTTATGGTTGAGGACACAAGGGCTATGATTTTGACATCAATTCCAGTGTACGTCTTTTCCCACACCACCAAGTAATTCTGGGACACCAGCTGAATGTCCTTCCTACAATTCAACTCAATTTTGACACTATCTACCTGAAGACAGTGTCAGATCCACAGGTTAAGGGCTCAGTCTTACAAGACTCCCCCAACCCCCACCTCAATGCCAATCACAAGTCTAGCTTATCACCTGTGCTTCTGACCTATGATAAATTGGAGGTTCCAAGGTCCCCTTGCTTAGGTTTCATTACTTTGCTAGAGCAGCTCATAGAACTCAGAGAAATTTTTACTGACTATATTATCAGTTTATTATAAAAGGATATAACTCAGAACAGCCAGATGGAAGAAATGCATAGGGCAAGGTACAGAGAAGGGGCACAAATTCCATGCCCTCACCAAGCATGCCGCTTTCCCAGCACTTCCAAGTGTTCACCAACCCAGAAGCTCTCTGAACCCCACCCTTTGGGTTTTTATGGAGGTTTCATTATATAGGCATGCTTGATTAAATCACTGGCCCTTGGCAAGAGATTCAACTTCCAGCCACTCTCCCCTCCGAGGGATGTTAGGGGGGTGGGACTGAAAGTTCTAACCCTCCAATCACATAGTTGGTTCCCCTGGCAACAAGTTCCTATCCTCAGGAGCTTTCAAAAGTCACCTCATTAATATAAACTCAGGTGTGGTTGAAAAGGGCTCATCATGAATATCAAGACACCTTTATTGCTCTTAACAATTAGGAAAATCATAAGATAGATTTAATGGACTTCCCAAGTTTGCTGATCACTCTTAATAAAAATCAAACCCTTTGAAATACCATAGAATTTTCAGATTCTCAACAGATCTTAGGTATAGGATGGCCACTTTTGTTCATAACTGATTCAGAGTCCAAACCATCTAGATTTTTCAGATTTAAAATACTCTATTAGTGTGTCTTTATTTGTCTCAGAAGTTTTGATTTTAGTACAGAAAACAAAATATCTTTATCTATTTACCTGAATGGCTTCTGATTCTACTTCTCAGAAAATTTAAAATAAGAGTAGAAATAAGCCCGAGCTTATATGGTCAATTAATCTACAACTAAAGAGGCAAGAATACACAATGAGTAAAAGACAATCTCTTCAAATAAATGGTGCTTGGAAAACTGGACAACCACATGCAAAAGAATGAACCTGGACTACCATACACAAAAATAAACTCAAAATAGATTATAGACGTAAATGTGAGACATGAAACCATAAAACTCCTAAAAGGAAATACAGGCAGTACTCTCTTGGACATCAGCCTTAGCAATATTTTTCTGGATTTGTCTCCTCAGGCAAGGGAAACAAAAGAAAAATGAACTGTTGGGACTAAAAAAAATAGCTTTTGCCCAACAAAGCAAACCATCAACAAAATGAAAAGGCAACTTACTGAATGAGAGAAGATATTTGCAAATAACATATCTGATAAGGAATTAATTAAATTAATTAAAATATATATAAACACTTATAAACACAATACCAAAAAATAAACAGCCCAAAAAATGGGCAGAGGATCTGAATAGACATTTTCAAAGAAGAAATACAAATGGCCAGTAGACACGTGAAAAGATGGTCAGCATCATTCATCAGAAAACTGAAACTCAAAACCACAATGAGATATCACCTCACACCAACCAGAATGGGCCAGTATCAAAAAGACAAGAAATAACAAGTATTGGTAAGGATGTGGATAATAAGGAACGCTTGTGTACTCTTGGTGAGAATGTAAATTGGTGGTGCAGCCCCTATAGAAAATAGTATGGAGGTTCCTCAAAAAATTAAAAATAGAAATATCATACAATCCAGTAATTCTGCTGCTGATATTTACCCAAAGAAAACAAAAACACTAATTTCAAAAGATATATGAACCCCTGTGTTTACTGCAGCATTATTTACAATCACCAAGGCATGGAAGCAACCTGTGTCCACCAATAGATGAATGGATAAAGAAGATGTGAGATGTATATATATATAATATATATATAAGATTATAATATTATAAGATATTATATATATAATATGAAATATTGCTCAGCCATTAAAAAAGAATGAGTTCTTGCCATTCACAACAACATGGATGGACCTAGAGTGTATTACGCTAAGTGAAACAAGTCAGAGAAAGAGAAATACCATATGGTTTCACTTATATATTCAATCTAAAAAGCAAAACAAATGAACAAACAAAATAAAAGCATACTCATAAATACAGAGAACAAAATGGTGGTTGCCAGAATGGAGGGGGGTAGGGGAAAGAGGGGAAATAGGTGAAAGGGATTAAGAGGTAAAAACTTCCAGTTATAAAATAAATAAGTCACAGGGATGAAAAGTACAGAATAGGGAATATAGCCAATAATATTGTAATAACTTTGTATGATGATAGATGGTAACTACACTTATCATGGTATGGGTATAGAATTGTCAAATCACTATGTTGTACACGTGAAACTAAAATAACATTGTATGTCAACCATACTCCAATAAAAATCATAAAATAAAATAAGAGGTACTTAAGAAGCTGCTGTAATTTTGACTTCAAACAGTAATTCAAAATTTTCGTTAGAAATGATGGACGAAAATGTTTATGTCAAGGAATCAAGAGGAAGTTTCTTTTCCAACTTTCCTTCTTGTCTAATGTTTCAGTTTTCTTATCCTTCTCTCTCTGTTTTTAGTGTGGAAGTAAAAGGTGAATACAGGGAGGTGTGAAACACAATCTGCACCTTTGGGTGATCTATATTTCTTTGTTTTCACTTATTTTTGAGAGATGCTCGGAAGAAGCCCACATCTAGCTCAGATTCCCTCTTTCAGAATTTCCTTAGCAACCTGCTTGCTGCTTAATGTTCCTATAAAATACAAGTTTTTGGTGAAGTCAACATAATCACTATATTCAACATTCTGCTCAGTAAATCCTACAGATCTTTTTAAGAGTCATACTATGAGATGTTGGTTCTGAAAATTACAGACACACTATTAAATTTTACACTTAGGAACATACTAAAACTTCTAAAAAAGGTATAAAATTTATATGAAAATACATACAAGAGACAAAGATACTATTATGGGCTGAATGTTTGATTCAGATGTTGAAATCTAAGCCCCCAATATGATGGTATTATTGGGTGGCACCTTTGGAGCTAATTAGGTCATGAGGATGCGACATTCATGAATGGGATTAGTGCCTCTATAAAAGGGACCTTAGAGGGATCTGTTGCTCCTTTGCCATGTGAAGACACTGTCAGAGGAGGACGGCCTGTGACCTGGAAGTGGGTCCTGATTTTGGACTTCCAGCCTCCAGAACTGTGGGAAAGAAATTTGTTTTTTCCCCACAGCTCACTGTTCACTTTCTGTTCAATTTCCATTCATTGTTCTGTTCTGTTCATTGTTCGCACAGTTCAGTTTCTCTTTGGGTTTAATTTTGTATACTTTCTACTGCTATGTCTCCAAGTTCACTAGTATTTCCTTCAGCAGTGTCTAATCTGCTTTTAATTCTATCCAGTGTATTTTTTCATTTCAGATATTGTATCTTTCGTCTCTATGGATGTGATCTGGTTCTTTCTGATATCTTTCCTTTCTTTCTTCATCCTCACACTTTCCTCTAGCTTCTTGAATTTATTATAAATAAATTGTTTTAACATACTAGGTGTTTTAACATACTTGTCTATTAATTCTAGTGTCTTATTTCTGGGTCTGTTGATAGTGATTGAGTCTTCCCCTGATTATGGGTCATTTTTTTCTGCTTTTTTCTGTACCAGTTACCCTTTTTATTGATGCTAGACATCGTGAATTTTACATTGGTTAAGGCTGAATACTTTTGAATGCCTTTAAATATTTTTGGACTTTGTCCTGAACAAAGTTAAATTATTTGGGTTCAGAACAATCTTCACCTAGGGATAACTGGCCTACTACCAAGCAATACCAGTCTTTGGACTCGACCCGAAGGCTCATTTATTAGATCTTTCCACTATGGTTTGTGGGAACATGAATCACTCCCGTCTGAGATCCGAGGATTGCTCCCCCAAATCCTTTCTGGTGGTCTTTACCCAGCCTCTAGTAGTTTTCTCACACTAACCTATAGTCAGTTCTCAACCAAAGACTAGAGAGGGGACCTCTTGCATTTTTCTCCTCCCTGACACTCCACTCTGAGAATGATAGCTGCCGACGCTTCCTAAATTCTGTCTCCTCAATCCGTGAGGTTGCCGAGCTGTTTGAGTTCCTCCTCCTAGCCTTCAGCCTGAAAATACTCTCCATGCAGTGAGCTAGGTCACTCATTTAGTCTCATCTTTCTTGTTTCCCCTTTCTCAGGAATCACTCCTCTGAGCTTCCTGAAGTCCACTGTCTGAAAACTGTTGTTTCACATATCAGGTCTGCTTCTCTAGTTATTTAAGATGAGAGGTTAAATCCAGTCCTTATTATTCCATAGTGGCCAGAAGCAGACCCTCATTTTCCTATTACAGTTTTTTAAAAAATTCTCAAGTTTTTATTTAAATCCCAGTTAGTTTGGGGTGCCTGGCTGGCTGTCTGTTAAGCGTCTGCCTTCGGCTCAGGCCATGATCCCAGGGTCCTGATATCGAGCCCCAGAGCACCACGTCAGGCTCCCTGCTCAGTGGGGAGCCTGTTCCTCCCTCTCCTCCCCACTCATGCTCTCTGTCACTATTTCTGTCTCTCTTTCTCAAATAAATAAATAAATAAATAATCTCTTAAAAAAATAAAAATAAATTCGTTAGTTAACATCCCTATTACATTTGAATACTGCCTTTGTTAGATATTGAATTTCTACATATATTATAATGTATCTATTGACCATTCTTTGTTAGAGTTGCCTATTCATGTGCTAATATCACATTCTTTTGATTATGGTGGCTTTATGTTAAGTTGTAATGTTTGCAAGGCAAATCTCTCCCCTACTTGTCATATGTTTTTTCACTGCTCCCAGATATTTTTTAATGATATAGACTTTCCCTTTTTAGACCTTGTTATGTGACCTCAAATAACTTATAATTATATTCAACTAACTGGAACTTTATCCTTATTGTTAGAAATAAATCTTATGGTTTTTAACCGTATTATAAATGGAACATATTTCATGTTTCTGTTTATTGCTCATTATTCCCAGTACAGAATAAAGCTACTAATTATTGCAGGTTTATCTTTTAAAAAGGAATCAAATCTTCTTGTTAATTATAGCATAAATCATACAGCAAAAAGATAATCTCTTCTTTCAGTATTTACCAATATTTTTTTTACCTAACATTACTATATTCCCTAGAACTGTAGACTTAATGTTTAATTATGATAGGAGAGAGCATTTCTTTCTCGTTCTTGATTTTAATAAAAATTGCTTTAACATTTCACCATTTGAAATAATATTTGTTGCTGCTTTGGAGTATACAGCCTTTATCATATTTAAGCCATTTATTTCAATGCCTTCCTAGAGTTTTTATTAAAATTGTTGGCTGCCTTTTATCAAGTGCCATTTCAGAACGTATTGAAATGACGAAACATTTTTTCTTCACTATGTTAATTAGGGAATTATGTTAATTGGGATATTTCGATGTTGAATTCCCTTCCATTCCTAAAATAAATGCTACTTGATAATTTTGATATACTGTGAATTAACTAAAGTCTGTTATTAAAGGTCAGATACTGTTAGATTGGATTAAAAAACAAATCTAGAAATATGTTGATTTCAAGAATTGCTCTTAAAGCCAATAATAAAAATTACTGAATAGTGCAAAAAGGTGCAAGAACATAAAAATATAATTATAGTGGGAATTTTAATATAGCTCTTCCAGAATCTGATAAAATGAGAAAGCAAAAATTAAAGATATAATGTAATTAAATAATCCAGCAAAATCTTAATTTTATGTATATATAATGTTACACTCTTTATATTGAGAATAAACTTTTTTTCCCCACATGATCAGGGCATGACTTTTATAAAAAGTCATCATACAGTTTGCCACAGATAAATACTGAATGTATTTTTTAAAAGCAGAGATCACTAACTATAATTTTTTAAGAGTTAGAAGTGCATATAAAATATATGACCCAAACTGGTGACTTGAAAATTGAAAGACATACTCCTAAATAACTTGGATCAAAAAAGAAATCAAAATAGAAATTACAAACTGTTAAGGAAGCAGTGTAAAGAAGAGAGTTAAAATTATTGAGATGTACAAGAACTGTGCATTAGGAAGATGTATAGCCTTAAATAGCTTCACCATTAAAGAAAAATTATTAATTGTATAGGATCTTAGTAATTATCTTAGGAAATCAGAAAAACAGCAGCAAGAGAAATGTGACGAAAATAAGAAAATAAAATTTATAAAGAGGTAAAAGTAATTAAAGAGGAAAAATGTATAAAGACTAGAAATTCCAAAAGCTAGATGCGTTTACAGACCAGTAAAACAGAAAACCTCCTCACAAACCTGGTTAAGAAGAAAAGGTCACAAAGTAAATATATAAAATATTAGAAATAAGAAAGGTGACATAACACTGATATGGAAGAAATTAAAATACAGCATTACTGAACTCAATTATATGGTAACAAAATGAAAAGCTAGGAAGAAATAAAGATTATTGAGCAAAATATAAACTATCGAATTTTTTCACAAGAAAATATAAATACATGTTGCAAGTTAGGTTAATCACTACTATTTAAATAGGGACTGGATTAGATGGGATTGGATGGGTGGTCATATAACTGACTTCCAGCTCACCTTTACAAACAGACAATTTCAATGTTATTTAAACTATTCCAGACCACAGATTTTTCTAGACGAATTCTCATTTATGTTAAGAATTCAGGTTAACTTTAATAATAAAACTTGTTGAGGAGAGCACAAAAAAGAAAAACTGCTCATCCATTGCTTTTATGAATATGGATGCAAACGCTAGAAAAGAAAAGAATATCAAGTAGAATCCATTAAGTTGGCACCATATTTTAAAAAATAAAATATGACTCAAATGCATACAAATGTGCGAGGACAGAGTGTAAGAGCTGAGAGAAATCTGCCTGGGACATGCATATTTTTCAGTTGTTTAGGGATAGCATTCTCTTCCATCTTTTTCTTTTCTACTCCCCCACATCCCGGAGACTACACATGTCAACCTGAGCTGGGCTGCAGCTGTGGACTTGGGAAGTTGGAATACACAGAGCCTCCTAGGGCTTCGCAGTTGTTAAAGTGAGAAAATCCTCTCTGGCAACTGTTGAGGGAATGTATGCATGAGATCCTGGAGGCAAAGAGCCACTCTTGAGAGATCCAGATGTGTGACTTCCAAGGCAAGATCATTCTGGGTGGCAGCTGCGGTGAGAGTCCTGGAACTCAGAGTACTTCCTAAAATTCGGCCTCCTCCACTGGACACTGACTTCGCTCTCTTTTATAGAGGATTTTGCAGTCAAAGCTGTTCTTGCCTCCCCCAAAGCTTCTGTGCTTCTAATGGTAAGGATATACAGCCTTTTCCAGACAATCTATGAATTCTGTACTTTTGAAACCAAGGTGGGGCCGGATATTCTCCTCCTGTTCCCCATTTTGTCCTTTATTTCTGCCTCATGTCTTCCGTCTTTCCAACTTTACCGTTTTGGTTAGACCCTCTCTATACACTGTTCTCAGTTCAGTTTAGGCTGGAAAGCACTCCAGCACTCTGGAAGTAGCTGCAACTCACGCTGAAAGCCATGATCACTCAAGCTGTGGAGTAGTTCCCTAATGTTGGCAGCAATGGCTTGAAGTAATGGCAGCAGCTATTATGCAGACTCAAAGGTGGCGATTCTGATTCTAATAGTTGCAAGTTAGGCAAGGGTGGGAGCAATTTCCATAGTGACAATGCTGGCTTCAAGAGAAGCAACAATGAATAATGGTCATGAACAGAAACTTTCCATGGTCAGTTGCTACCCTCCTCCCACCTGTCATAGACACTGTAATTACCTCTGTAGCATCATTCCCTTCACTTTTCCATGGGCTTGCATGAGATTTAACTCACCCTCAGTGTTAGGGATAAGACTTAAGCCATTCGTGACAACTTCTTGCTACAACAACTAGTTCAAGGAAAAGCTAAAATTCAGACCTAAGCCAATCAGTACAGAATTCCTTTAGTCACAGTGATTGTTGAAGGAATGAATTTGTACCATTAAAATGGCCCAATTAGAGGGGCGCCTTTGTGGCTCAGTTGGTGAAACATCGAACTCTTGATTTTGGCTCAGATCATGATCTCAGGGTTGTGAGACAGAGCCCCATGTCATGCTGGGTGTGGAGCCTGCTTAAGATTCTTTCTCTCCCTCTCTCTCTGCCCTTCTCCCACCCCTAAAAAAATGTTCAATTAGAAACAAAGGTCAGAACTTCTGTTAGATGTTGTTTCAGAAATCCATTGTTCAAGAAAAAAACATTCCAAAACTTAGTGTCTTAAAACATCAATATTTATTATTTTTCTTAATTTTGTGAGTAGACCACGTATTTCTTCTGGTCTTGCCTGAGCTCATTCATATGGTTGCAGTCCTATGACAGCTCACTTGGAACCAGAGTCCCAGATGGTATCACTCTCATGTCTGACAGCTGATGATAACTGTTGGTTAAGGTGCTTTGGCTCTATACCACGTGGATTCCAATCTCATAGTATGCTACTCTGGGCATTTGTCTAGATGATAGTCTCAGGTTTTCAAGAGGGCAAGAGTGGAAGTTACAAGTTCTTCTAAGGCTTAATCACTAGAACTTGTATATCATCACTTCTATCACATTCTTTTGGAAAAGGCAATTCACAAGGTCAGCTAAGATTTAAGGTAGTGGGGAAAAAAAAAGACTATCCCTTAATGGGAGCAACAGAATTGTGAAATTACTAAATGATGTGGACATAGGGGGTCATAATTCATAAGGGGCATTATCTACCCACAATGGTTGAGTGAGGTCAGTTATGCCGTAAAAGTATCACATGTTGTATAACCTACTATCTAGTATTTTCTTTAAAAATTTCGTAGATTCCTCCATCTAGTGTATTCCAGTTTTCATAACTTTCCCTATAGAACTAGCTATTTGTTCTACCACACCTCCGTGTGTGTACACTTATTTAAGTGTATGTGCACATGTCATTAATCAAGATATGAAGACACCACTAGTTCTTTCTTTTTGATAACACAGACCTTTTTATTTAAATGTTCCACTGGGAGCAGTGTTATATAGAATTTGAAATTTCTATCTACAGATGGTACAAGATAATGGGCTGAGGATATGTGTTTTTCCTTAATCTCTTCAACCCCCACCCCCCACCATCATTAGATAAGAGTAAAAGAAAACACCCATTGCCACAAAGAGAATGAAATAGAAACATGAGCGGGAGAGAGATTTCAACACATTTCTGAAAGATAAAAAAGAGGATGGAAGCTTTTCAACAAGGAAAAGAGAGTGAGGCAGGTGTAGAGCAGAATAACAGGAGAAGGCTTGACCTAGAGGAAAGTTGGAGGGTGAAAAGGCAACAAGAGTGAAAAGAGTGGCTTATCTGAGACGGCTATTTGCACAGCAGCTTAATGCTTTCTTGCTGACATGCTCATTTCTTTGCTTCCCTTCTCTGTGTTTTCTGATGCTTAGTGTAAAAATCAAGCATCAATCTCAGAGTAAAAATATCTATGGATTCTTCTCTAATAACATGTAAGTGTCTGTATAGGCAGAACTAGAACTTTTGGTGCTAGCACCCCACAGTAAAGTTCTCCCATTTCGGTAGCTGGAACCTCCACAGCTAGAGACCTGTTACCTGCCTGTACCTATTAAAGAATTCATTTCATTTAGACAAGTCCTGGACACCTACGTAAAGGTCCCAGTAAAGGTCTATTAATGAGAGAGACCAAGTAGGAAAACAAACCCACATAAATAGAGGGAACACATCCCTGCTACAGAGAGAAACAATCCCATTCCCTTTTCTCAACTGGAATGAATATACTATCAACATCAGGACAACATCAACAAAAGGATAGGATAAAAGGAAGACAAGACAAAAAAAAAAAGATAGAAAAAAAGACAACTGAAAAATTGTCTCTAGAAGAAACAAAGAAACTTCAGAGAAAGATTTGAGAAGGTAGTACCCCCAGAGTGCAAGAACAGAATGGTACAAGAAAGGAAGAGTCAAGGAACAAATTGGAACACTTATTACATATATAATCATAAGCCAAATGAAAAATTTAAAGAAGGTTTAGAATATAATGTGAGTAGGTCTCTCACAACATAAAGAAAAAAAAAACCAACAAAGAGATTGAACAAGATAGAGGCAACAACAACAAAACAAGGAGATTGAACACGTGAAATAGATAAGATATACAGAGTATAATTCTAAGAGATCCAACTCAACTAACAGGATTTCCAGAAAAATGGGCACACAATAACAAAGGGAAAGAAATTCTAATTTAAATTTTAATTTAAACTTTTTCCATGCCTAGTATGGAGCCCAATAGGGGGCTTGAACTGACAACCCTGAGACCAAGACCTGAGTTGAGATTAAGAGTCAGACACTTAACCAACTGAGCCACCCAGGTGCCCCACAAAGAGAAAGAAATTAAAAAAAATATATATAAAAAAAAAGTTTCCCAGAGGTCAGAAGATACTATTCTTCTGTTTGAGTCTATCAAGTTCCTAGCAAATTAAGAGAAGATCCACATGCAAACATATGCCTGAAATCTTTCTGTCAGAACACAAAAGAAAGAGAATTCCTAAAAACTTTCATATAGATAAAACAGGTCATCTACAAAAAGACAGAGAGTCAAAGTAGCACTGGACTTCTAATTACCAACACAACTGGTAAGAGAAAAATGAGTATTCACAATTCTAATGGGCAATAATTCTGAAGCATTATTATACGGTCAAATTATCAATAATGCATCATGGCAAAATAATTACATTTTAGGCCTTCCAGGACTCAGATAATTTACATCTCATGCACTCTTCTAAAGGAAGTCATTTGAGATATAATCCAGCAAAATGAGTGTAGATATCAAGTGTTGTCAGTTGAATTGTGTGCCCCTAAAAGACTTTGTAGTTCTAGTACCCAGTTCCTATGAATGTGACCTCTTTTGGAACAAAGTTTTTTCAGATGATCAAATTAAGATGAGGTCATTAGGAGAGACCCTAATCCAATATGACTGTGTCTTCTAAAAAGGGAAAATTTGAACACAGACATGCACGGAAGGAAAACAATGTGAAGACACAGAGAGAACACCATCTATAAGCTAAGGAATATCTGAGGATACCCAACAATATAAGAGAGGCATGACCAGATTCTCCCTCACAGACTTAGAAGAAACCAGCCTTTTTGACACCTTGATCTTGCACTAACAGGTTCCCAAACTGTGAGATATTAAAACTTTGTTATGGCAGCCCTAGAAAATGAATATACCAAGAGAAAAGATTCTGAAAGGAGAGATGGTGGAATTCGCCTGAAGTCCTTGGAAAAACAATCCCAGGATGACAGTTTTTGATCAGGTACTTAAGCAATCAGTCCAGACGGGGAATGAAATCAGAGGGCTCCAAAAAGAATGAAGAACAGAATAAAAACAAAACAGGCAACAGATAGTACCTAAGGGGCTGGAGAATGTTAGTGATTTTCTGAAGAAAGGATATATTTCTTCTTTTCACAGAAAATTAGAATCTCTACCAAAAAATGGAAAATAAAACCAAAACCTAACAGGCTGTGTAATGAAGTCATGGTTCAGATATGAGGGAAACCCAGAGATGTCATGTAGGTCTTTCAACCATTGATGGTGTGTTATGAAACAGAATCCATTTAACCTAGAAGTGGTCCCCGAGTGTCCTGAGGGTTATGAATTTGGACCTAAAAAGAATGAAGTACAATTTTATCACATTACTTATTTCGGCAGTGAGCATTATTTAAGTAGTCATATAATACATACCCTTGTTTATTGATTTTAAACTCTTAAAAAGAAACATGGATGTCTTAAATGCAGTTACAGAACACAAGATAAATATTATCAATCCTGACAGTACAAAACTAAAGATACTGCTTAAAAGGTAGAAGGTGGAAGGTGGTGAGTCAGAGAAAGAAAGGCAGAATTGTCAATAGCCTCATGTAATATAGTGGGTAGTCAAGGGACATTGCATAAATTTTCTATAACAGGAAAGAGTAATTTAAGTGTGTTACTTATTCGCACAGATGTTACCAATATAAAAATTCAAATAACTATCAAAAATGGGCATATGCTTTCTCAACTTGATAAAGAACATCTATGAAAACCTATAGCTAATATCGTACTTGATGGTGAGCAACTAGATGCTTTCCCACTAAGATCAAGAATAAGGCAAGGATATCTGCTCTCACCACTTCTATTTTACATTGTATTGGAAATCCTAGCTAATGCAATAAAATAAGAAAAGGAAATAAAAAGTATACAGATTAGGAAGGAAGAAATAAAACTGTCTTTGCTGAAAGATGACATAATTCTCTATGTAGATAGCCAAAACAATAATAATAAAAACCCTGTTACTGATAAATGCTTGTAACAAGCCGGCAGGATACTAGGTTAATATCAAAAGTCAATTGCTTTCTTCTATACTAGCAATGAACGATTAGCATTTGAAATAAAAAACACAAGACCATTTACTTGGTAACCTTATGTCCACACAAAAACCTGCACACTAATGTTTATAGCAGCTTCATTCATATTTTTAGTACCAAAAATTATACTTAGGTATAACTCTAACAAAGTATATGTAATATCTATATGAGAAATATTTAAAAACTCTGATGAAAGAAATCAATGAAGATCCAAATAAATGAAGAGATAGTCTATGTACATGGGTAGAAACACTCAATATTTTAAGTATGTCAGTTATTTCTTTTTCTTTTAAGATTTTATTTATTTATTTGACAGAGAGAGACACAGTGAGAGAGGGAACACAAGCAGGGGGAGTGGGAAAGGGAGAAGTAGGCTTCCCGGGGAGCAGGAAGCCTGATGTGGGGCTCAATCCCAGGACCCTGGGATCATGACCTGAGCCGAAGGCAGCTGCTTAACAACTGAGCCACCCAGGTGCCCCAGTATGTCAGTTATTTCTAATTTGATATATAGATTCAACATAATTCTAATCAAAATCTCAGCAAGTAATTTGGGAATATTGGAAAAAACTATTCTAAAGTTCACATGGAGAGGCAAAAGACCCAGAATAGCCAATTCGATATTGAAGGAGAAGAACAAAATCAGAGGACTAACTTCAAGACATAGTATAAATCTAGAGTAATCAATACAGTGGGGTACTGGGGAAAGAATGACAAATAGATCAAGGTAAGAGAAGAGAGAGTCCAGAAAAAGACCCACATAGGTATAATCAACTGATAAAAGAGCAAAGGCAATTTAATGGAGAAAGGATAATCTTTTCAACAAATCATGCTGGAACAACTGGACATCCACATGCAAAAAACAAAAAACAAATCTAGATGTAGACCTTACTCACAAATATTAACTCATGGATCGTAGACCTAAATGTAAAATGCAAAACTAAACCTCTGAGAAGACAACCTAAGAGAAAATCTGGGCGACTTGGGTTTGACAATGATAAATCCAAACATTTTTAGATAGAGTGCCAAAATGTGACCTATGAAAGAAAAACTTGATAGGCTGGACTTCATTAAAATCAAAGCCTTCTTCTCTGCCAAAAGACAATGTCAAAAGAATAAAAAGACGAGCCACAGACTGGGAGAAAAAATTTGCAAAAGATACATCTGATAAAGGACTATTGTACAAAATATACAAATAGTTCTTAAAGCTCAATAATAAGAAAACAACCTAATTAAAAAATGGGCCAAAGACCTTAACAGACACATTATGAAAGAGGATATACAGATGGCAAGTAAGCATATGAAAAGATGTTCAGCCTTGTATGTCACTAGGGAATTGTAAAATAAAACAATAGGATGCTACTACATACCAATTAGAATGGCCAAAATCCAAAATCCTGATACCACCAAAGACTGATGAGGATGTGGGGCAATAGGAATTCTCATTCACTGCTGATGGGAAAGAAAAATGATACAGTCTCTTCAGAACCGTTTGGCAGAAATATATTCTCATCTTATGATCCAGCAATCACACTCCTTGGTATTTACTCAAAGGAGTTGAACCCTTATGTCCATAGAAAACCTGCACAATAATGCTTATAGCAGCTTTATTCCTAATTGTCAAAACTTGGAAGGCTTCAAGATTTCCTTCAACAGGTAAGCTGATAAACTAGTACATCCTGATAATGGAATTTTATTCAGTGATAAAAAGAAATGTGCTATCAAGCCGTGAAAAGACATGGAGGAAACTTAAATCAGATTGCTAAGTGGAAGAAACCTGTTTGAAAATGTGCATAATGTATGATTCCAAATATATGTCATTCTGTAAAAGACAAAACTACAGAGACAGAAAAAGATCAGCGATTGCCAGGGTGTTGGGAGAAGGGAACAAGGGGTAAATACATAGCGCGCTGGGCACTTTTAGAAACTATTTTGTGATACTGTAATGGTCGATATATGTCATATATATTTTTTTAAAGATTTACTTATTTATTTTAGAGAGAGAGAGAGCAAGAGAGCATGGGGGGAGGGGCAGAGAGAGAGACGGACAGAGAAGCAGACTCCCCTCTGAGCAAGAGCCCAACGCAGGGCTTGATCTCCGGACCCTGAGATCATGACCTGAGCTGAAATCAACAGTTGGATGCTTAACTGACTAAGCCACCCAGGCGCCCCTATGTCATACGTTTCTTAAAACACATAGAATGTGCAACACAAGGAGTGGGTCCTAATGTAAACTACAGACTTTTATTAATAATGATGTATACATATTGGCTGATTAACTGTAACAAATGTACCACACTAATGCAAGATGTTAACAACAAGAGAATCTGAGTTGGGGAGGTGGAATATAAGGGGGTTTATAGGAACTCTCCAGCCTAATACATTATATATCTGTTTTCAGTAAACTTGCTTCCATGCTTTGGTAATGTGATTTCTTTCCTGAATTTATTATCATGTATTTCTTTCAGTTTTCCATGATTGTTTTAGGAATAGTGTGTGTGGATTTGGTTATGTGATTGCCACATTTCAGGTGAGATGAATGATACTTCTTTGAGCATACAAGAAATATAACATTCGTAGTTTCTTCTTGTCCCCTAAACAGGCTCATAATTCACAGTGACAGTTATTTACATATACACCATTTTTCTCTGAGAAAATAAAAGGGTATTTATCTTGCCTTCTAATGAAGAAATGTTAGAGGAGAAACAAAAAGCCAAGTCTAAACAAAGACTTATTTTTGTTTAGAGATAGAATGGATTAAAGAGTTCCAGTGCAATTCATTCATTCATTCATTCATTCATTCAATCAACAAATATTCATTTAACAAGACTGCATGCCAGATTCTGGAGAAGCTGTGGGCGACATGGTCTCTTCCTTCAAGATACTGTGGTCCAGTAAAGAATTCCAACAATTGATCTGGCATTATAATAAATGTAATTGATGCTATGATAAGGAAAAAGGACCGTGCTATGGAACTTGGCATTGTAAGAAATCTGAAAGTACTCCTATGTGGCTGGGGTTCATTTGCAAAGGAGGGAGTGGTATGAACTAAAGCCAGAGAGGCTGGGTCATAAATGACATTTGCCTTTATCCTGAGGGGTTTGAAGCAGAATCAAATCCCTCTTGTAGCCCAGGAAAAACTCTCTTGACCTCTTCTCTTATTCTTGATGACCATGGATGCGGTTCTTCAAATGTTCTCACCAACTTCATACAGAAACAATCTCACCCTTCTTGCTTCCTGACTCCAATCTTATCTGTGAACACCTCTAAGCAACATGCAAGTACAGGGTCCTATGAATGCCTTATGGAGCAATCCTTGACCAAGTGGGAATAGGAAATAATGAATAAATGCTTCCCTGTCTCTTCCCCCAGGATAGCTCTGAGATATATTTCATAAGACTACTCAGAAGGTCCTGTAGAACAGAGCATCTAGTTTCCCACTGGAATGGTCAACTCTATTATGTATTCTTGTATTGGTTTTCCCTCTTTCTCTGTTTCACTCTTCCTTTCCTCACTCCTAACTCCTAGGATAACATTACCATATATACTATCTTCACATTAGCTATTGTCTCACTCTCTACTTTTTGAGGAAGCCAGGATAAGACACACAGGCAATGACATGAAATATATAGAATTTTTATAAATTATATATATAGATATTGATAATAATCAAATATTATTATATATATTGCATATCACACGTACATTTATATATATTAGAATGATAACCTTGGAGGACACAGTAGAGGAGACAAGACAACCAGGTAGAAGTTTTTATGGGGAGGAGAGAAATAAGGTGTAGCTTGAGTTATGTGAGGTTGGAGAGGGTTTTTAAAGGAAGGAAAGGCTAAGCAGGGAGATGGTACAATGCGAGGATGATATTCTTCTGAGACTAATCATAGACAAAAACTGGCTGTTATTTTACAGGCATGGTTGTAGGTTAAATTTCCATGATGAGGAAAGTGATTATCCATTACATGTTAGATTATGGCCATGAGGATGATTTGGGGTTGATCAAGCTAGTGTGGAAAGGACCACATTTTTAAGAACTTTAGAGTCTTCCTAAAGTAATCCTATTCAAACATTTATTTAGTTTGCTGTGTCATGAATATTGTATCTAAAATTAAAATATGGCTATGAAACTGTATTTTGTCCTTTTAGGTAATACCCATTCTAAAATCCTCAAGTTGGTATGATACAAATAATTACATACTCTAGTACAGCCCATGCTTGTTATAACTAAAATAGAACTAAAGTAATGAGTATTTTTAGAATTATTTCTTGTGCAAGATTCTTAATTGTACTTTACATAGATCCAATGTATCTATATTTTTATACTAGTATAGTCTAGAATCATCTATCATAGGCCAGAGTAGTAAAGGAAATATGCCAGAATCCATTTTACTTGAAAATAAAAAAGTCTGACTCTTAGAATTCTCTGTTTAACAAGATGGCCATGCAATGAAGTGATCTTTCTTTCTTTTTTTTCCCCTAGTGCTACTGTCTTTTAATGATTTCCACATCACATTTATTACTTTACCTGGGCAGACACTAGTATGGGAATGGCAGGGAAGCTAAACTGATCTCTGTCAGAAATACAAGCTGGGAGCTCTCTTTTTGTAAAGAGACTACTTTGGGTTCTTTTGTCCAGGAGTTGTTCTTCTCTAAGCCTGACCAAAGAAAACCTACTGTGCACTGTACTTTGGCTCTTTGAACTGTATAATAATGATTCTAACCACACCAAGTTCATGCATATGAAATAAATTTAATGGCTGAGCTAGTTTACTACTCAGCCTTTTCTCACTATCTTCTTTTCTCCCATCTCTTTTTTATTGAATGCTTCAAAATCATTAGTATTTCAGGAAAAAACTGGATCCTGTCCATCATTTTTGTTGTTGCTTTCCTTTTCCTGGCAGACAGAGCTTAAAGTTTCAATAGAGGAAGTGGGGAAAGATACAACACATTGAGAGTTTATGAAAGACCTTATGTACCATCAAAGTGAAGGTTTCCAGATACTCTGGCCCTGTTTTCTTATGCTCTTATGTCTTTGATAAGGAATTAAGAACTCCTGCCAGGGTTACAGAAGACACTGATAGGTGCCTGGCAGAAGGCACTACATGGTGTTCTGAAGCTGTTCATTAATTACAAATGGTGCTGAGGAATAATACACTGAGGAACACAAGATTGGGCAGAAACTGTTACTATCATAATAATTTCTACATGGGCACTTCTGAGAGACATCTGAATGTGCACACTTAAATATTTTCTGTTAACATCCTTGCACCTTTTTTTTTCAAAGCATGCCTTGCAGTTTCCTTTTAATATAATTAATTATGACACTCTCTTCCACTCAATTATAATTTCTTAGAATGGTGGCTCTCAAATATTAGTGGGCCTAAGAATAATCTGAAAACCTTGTCTAAAGAGTTTAGGGCTTGCCTCTCTGAGATTCTCATTCAATAAATTTAGGATGAGGCCCAGAAATGTTTAACAAGACCTCAGTGTAATGGTCTGTGAAATACCTTCAGAAATATTTGCCTAGAGATCAAGTCTCTGTGGTCCTCAGGCCGTAGGGCCATGCAATACACATAGAGGTACTCAATACATGTTTGTAGAATGGAGGCAAATGTTGGGTAGGTAAAACCCACTGGAGATTCAAGCTCAATATATTGCTCTCAGAGGTGAGACCGAAGCTCTAGTGGGTTGTATATAGACTAATTTTTTTTTTTTTGATAGAAGGATAATTTCATAAACAGCTCTCAAACTGGGAGCAATTGGTAAGAGATTTTTGTGTTTTTTTTTTTTTTATCTACAAGAACACCTGATAGAAAGCATGATTTATTTACTTACCTTTTACATTAGAGAAGGGTGTAGATGTAAGGAGGAGGAAATGCATTCATTCCTTGCTGCCTGTAGTACATTGTGAAAAGGCTCAATCATGTTTGATTTTCCCATTCATTGCTGGATGTGTGTTTCCTTTGTCTTCCGCTTGTTTCTTTTGTTTATTGTTTACTAGGGGTTGTGAGGTCTGCTCTTTAATGTTCCTTGTCCTTTGTTCTTCTGCCAGAAGGTGTGAAGCCATTGACTTATTTGTCCTTTGCTCATAGCTACCTGTAGATAGGCATGCACAAAACAAAGGAAAATCATTTCTTGTCCATCAGCTCCTCACACATTCAAAAGCTGTGCCCTTAATAAAAGAAGAAAATTGCTTTTTGAGGGGCATAGTGATTCATCACAAATCTTAAAAGATTTCTCTGATAATTATTTTAATGTAAGTAATGTGGAAAGCATCTTTAGTTTTTAGAGTTTTGCTAATGCTTTCAACTATTGGAAAAAATTAACATGCTACTTTCTTTCATCAAAACCATTCACTCTTCAGTTTATTTATATGTCATTAGTGTGGACCGTTTCAAGTTCTAAGTAGGAAAAAAGGACATTGAAAAATTAATGTGGATAATATCAAGACAGAAATATATATGGAATATTTTGCTTGGAAATGTAAATATTCAGTGCTCATTTGCTCCTGGCTCTGTTTCCAAGCGAGAAAAGGCAATAAACATAAACATTACAATCAGGACATGCTCTGTGCTTCTCTCTTTTTTCAAATCCTAAGAATATATCTGTATCTATATACCTATATTTGTATCTGCATATCTTTTGATAACCATTCAGTAACAGCTTTAGACAAAGCTGCTCATTTAGTGACACTGTGTTAAATCATAGCAGCTCTTAGAAACAAAATTGGCACAAGTATTCTTGCCTGTGATTGAATTTACATACTACCTTGATATTGAAAAAAAGTTACAGACATGCAAAGCTTCCCTCCAAAACAGCACAGTGCAATGGTGATGCTTATTGTATCTGGAGTTTATTGTTTGGGCCAGGGCTGTCACTTTCCCATAGTGTCTTCATTTATTATGCTAATTGACTTCCCAAGTGCAGGCGGGAGGGTATCTGCCCTGTGAATTATTCTCGGTTGGGGGCTTTTAAAAGCAAACCTATTTTGTGCCTAAACAAAAGCAAAAATCAATGTGTTTCTTTTCAAAGGCGGGAGGGTCAATACCATGGTTGTTTTGTTCCCATCCAGTTATGTAACCGTGGGGACTTGTTTCTTTGCTTTCAGGATTTGTACAAAACACATTAAAGCTAAACAATAGGCGGGAGTCATAGGAGCAACCCTCGAGCTGTGTCTTGGAGTACGTCCTCCTAGGTTTGGGAATCTCCAATTAGTTCCATCTCAAGTGCTGACTCGTGTGTGTGTGTGTGTGTGTGTGTGTGTGTGTGTGTGTGTGTGTGTGTGTGTGTGTGTGTGTGTGTGTTAGTTAGCTGGCACGCAACACACTTCCCCAGGGTTGTTTCCTTTTTCCTGAGATTTGGCGAAGGGTAAAGGGTCGGAGTCACATGGATACAAAGCATTTGATTAATGTCCAAGTCACCGCTGTGGCTGCCGGAGCCGCCTCCCCTCCAGCCCGGGCCGCGTGAGGCCGGAGCCGCGGGGCTGGGCGTGCAGGTCCCCGGCCGGGGCCCCCTCTCTCGGGAGTTGCCTCCTCAGAACCTCGCGCCTCCCGCGCCGGAGTCCCAGCGGGCGCGCTCTCCTCTCCCACCACCCCAGCCTCTCTCCAGCATGTAAAGTCGCCCGTACCTCCTCAGACTTCCCGGAGGCATCAACTTTCCTTTCTAGCCGGCGCGGGGCCGGGCACCAGTGGGCGCGCGGGGCAGCGCGCAGCACAGCAGCCCCGCGTCCCGCCGCCCATCATGAGCGACGAGAACCGCGGGGACGGCCGCGCCGAGAGCGCCAAGGACTTGGAGAAACAGCTTCGCCTGCGCGTGTGCGTGCTCAGCGAGCTCCAGAAGACCGAGCGGGACTATGTGGGCACGCTGGAGTTCCTGGTGTCGGTGAGTGTGTCCCCGCGCAGCGACGCAGGAGGCGGCGGGCGGCGTGCGGCGCGGATCCCGGAGAGGCCGCGGGAAGCGCGCGCCGCATTGTCCGCGGGGGGACGGGGCACCGGTCCTGGCATCGCGGGACCACGAACCCGCGCGCGGACGCTGTGCTCGCGGGTGCGTGGACCTCCGGCGGGATTGTTTCACGCCTGGACACGCAATGAGTTTGCCAGGGCTTTGGAGATCTGCGGGTTTGAAAAGTTAGCTCCAACGGGAGAAGGCTTTTGTCCAGGGAATCCTTGTTACCCCATCTTTCCTCACTCTTTACCCCTGTCCCGGGCCTGCTCGGTTGCATTGTGTTATTTTTTTCCTTCTCTTCCCCCCCTGGGATTTTGTTTTAAGACTTTGGCCTAGTGATTAAAGTCAGTCTGCTACATTCAGGTACATTTAGTTTTTTTTTTTTTTTAACTTGATTTTTTTGGAGCTTGAGTTCATTATTCAGATTAGATGGCAGCGAAGTCCCTTTCGTTATAATAATCTTAGAAACATACGATTCTGGTGGGGGGTACAGAAAGAGCAGCGGGGTTATGATCTCTAACAGCTGTTGGATATTAAAGCCACATGTGGTGCTCACCCTGTTCTAGCCCTACAGTCTCCTACTCCCATCCCCCATCCCGGGTTTAAATTTGCTCTCCACTCAGCTCCTGGGTTCCCTGTTCACACTGAGCCCAGGAGAGCGGTATAATAAAACTAGTGTCAAACAACTTCAAGATTTCATAGAAAGAACTGGCAGGAACTTCGTTTCACAAAGTTTCAGCTTGATGCATTGGAAGCCTGCTCTGGAAACGTTTCATTCATTTTAGAGCCAGAAGGGGCAAAATTGAGTGAAAGAAACTTCTGAGACATCACTCAAAAGTTGAATTTTTTCTATTCACTGTTTCAAAGACAAAGACTGAGCATTGGCTCCTCTCCACCCAGATGCATGGGAGAGCATCATTTAAAGACTGAGGAGCTTTAGCCTTTGCAGTCTAACTCAAATTTTCAAACCTGCTCCTTCCACCTCCCTGTTGCAGCCCCCGTGGTCCAAAGGGAAATGTTTCAAAGACCAAGCTTCCTGCTCCATGTTCTGTAAGATGTAAACTTTCTGCTTATAATTATGGCAGAGGAATTTACTTCTTTGCTATGGCAAGAAGGAGAGAACAGTGTTTCAAGGGATGTAAGACGCACAGGTTGACTTCTGGTTGACTTCTCAAATTAAAGTCAGTATATTTGAGCCCCTTGGGCCACATTCTTTGGAAATGTTTGGATATTTGAGAATATATGGGTAATTGGTGATAAATTGGATTGTTGTACACTTCCATGCAGCAGTCTCAAAAAAGCATGTTTTTAAGGAGATTTGACTTTTTTTACAAAGTTATTACAATATTATTGACTATATTCTATATGTTGTACTTTTCCATGACTTTTTTTTTTATAATTAGAAGTGGGTACCTCTTAATCCTCTTCACCTATTTCACTTATCCCCCACCCCCCCTCCCCTCTGGCAACTACTTGTTTGTTCTCTGTATTTATGACTCTGATTCTCTTTTTGTTGTTGTTTGCTTGCTTGCTTGTTTTGTTTTTGTTTTTTTTTTAGATTCCACTGTAAATGAAATTATATGTTATTTGTCTTTCTGTCTGACTTATGTCACTTGGCATAATACTGTCTAGGTCTATCTGTATTGTCACAAATGGCCAGATTTCTTTTTTATGGCTGAGTAATATTCCATATTCTATTCCATACCACATCTTCTAGATCAATATATCTATAGATGGACACTTAAGTTGTTTCCATATCTTACATATTGGAAATAATGCTGCAACAAACATAGGTGTACATATGTTTTTTTGAATTGGTGTTTTCATTTTCCTCAGGCAAATGCCCAGAACTGGACTTATGGCTCATATGATACTTCTATTTTTAGTTATTTGAGGAACTTCCATACTGTTTTCCATAGGGGCCACACCATTTTCCATTCCTGCCAACAGTGCACGAGGATTTCCTTTCCTCCGTGTCTTTGCCAACACTTGTTATTTCTTGTCTTTTTGATATTAGCCATTCTGACTGGTGTGAGGTGGAGATTTGACTTTTAATAGCTTCAGATTTGCCTTTCATGAAACTTCATTGGTGACAAAGTCCTTTGACTTTTGAAAAATCTGAGTCACTTCTTAAACTGCTTTCGTTACTCCTTTCTGGAGGTATATGAAAAAAGTACTGTGCAGAGTCCTAATTTATAGAAATAGAGAGCTAACCTCACTTACATGAAAAACCAATTTGTTGATCTTTATTTAACATATGAGTTTTTCCTCTAATCTTGCACCTGATTATTAAAATTGAAAACTTATTACTATATAAAGTTGGGTAAGAAATTGTGGGAGGGGATGCCTGGGTGGTTCAGTCGGTTAAGTGTCTGCCTTCAGCTCAGGTCCTGATCCCAGGGTCCTGGGATCAAGTCCCACATTGGGCTCTTTGCTTAGCAGGGAGCCTACTTCTCCCTTTGCCTGCCGCTCCCCCTGCTTGTGCTCTCTCTGACAAATAAATAAATAAAATCTTAAAAATAAAGAAAAAAAATTGTGGGAGGTATAAAATAAATTATATGTACCTATTTATAAGTAGTTCATTTAATGATTTCTTGATTCTTCTTATCTCATTCAGAAATTATGGACTCTTCCACTTTTATTTTTCTTTGTCCATTATTTTGTGCATGTACATCCAGTATTTATGCACGTACATGTTCACACACACACACAGACACACTCATTGGCCTGACTATCATCCTAAACAAAAGTTTACCCTGACTTCTTTTTAGTCATAATCATTCAAAGCCTCAGATCTACTTGTAATACACTTTTAGATTTTCTTTTTTGAGTATTTCTTTTTTGATTATTATTTATAGCAACACTGAATACCCGTGTATATTACTTGGTCACCTTCCGTTGAGGTAGTCAATCTAGTTTTAACTTTAGCCTAAGCTAATAATGTACCAAGCTTTAAAAATATTCAGACTCTTTGGTCTGGCAATTCCTTTTCTAGGCGTCCCTCCTGAAGGACTGATAAGAAATGCAGATAAATGATTAAAGTTATTTTTTTAAAAATTAGCACTAGTATTAAATAAGTGGTACATTCGTTGTAAAAAATTTGATAGTGCATTTCTAAGTCAAATGTAAATATTTGTTAGATTAGTCATTGTTTTAGATTTCTGTCATTGTTTCAGCCATTAACATGCATGGAGGGTAACTCTTATCTTTATTATGAAGAGATAGAAAACGTATTTTTAGTTTTTACCAAGAACATATTTTTTACTTACAAGCCCATAAATAATCAAACAAAATGGTATTTTTTCTCTTGATTAAATGATCATATGACCTGAAGGTGAAAACTTTTTTCACTAAGCTCTTTTATACTTCTTTTTCTTTTAAAGATTTTTAAAAATTTATTTATTTGAGAGAGAGAGAGAGAGAAAGAGCAAGCGAGCAAGAGCCAGGGGAGGGGCAGAGGGAGAGGGAGAAGCAGCAGACTCCCTGCTGAGGGGAGCCTGATTGGGGCTTGATTCTAGGACTCTGAGATCAGGACCTGAGGGGAAGTCAGATGCTTAACGGATGGAACCACCCAGGTGCCCCTAAGATCTTTTATGCTTCTGATTCCTTTCTGTTCTCATTTCCAACTCTTTCATTTTTCAAGGAGAGAACAACTTTCCCCACTCCCACCCCACAGATAGCTGTTATTTAGAGTGTCTCACTTTTCCTGTGGGATCTCTGGCTTCTTCTTTCGTTTCTCACCAGCCCTTCTATCTCACAACCCTGAGATCATGACCTGAGCTGAAATCAAGAGTCTGACCTTTTACTGACTGAGCCACCCAGATGCCCCAACTCCCACCCCATTCTTAAGGACAATTCCTTAAAATTCTCAGTTTTGTTTTTCTTCCATTTGGTTTGTATAGAGAGTGAAAGTTATTTAAATATCACTCAGGCACATATGAATTTATGTAACAAGAAGTTTTATTATTTTTTATTTAAAATTTTTTTTATTATGTTAATCACCATACATTACATCATTAGTTTTTTTTTTGAAGATTTTTATTTATTTATTTATTTGAGAGAGAGAAAGAGAGAGAGAGCGGGCACATGAGAGGGGCGAGGGTCAGAGGGAGAAGCAGACTCCCTGCTGAGCAGGGAGCCCGATGCAGGACTCGATCCCAGGACTCCAGGATCATGACCTGAGCCGAAGACAGTCGCTTAACCAACTGAGCCACCCAGGCGCCCCACATCATTAGTTTTTGATGTAGTGTTCCATGATTCATTGTTTGCGTATAACACCCAGTGCTCCATTCAGTACGTGCCCTCTTTAATACCCATCACCAGGCTCGCCCATCCCCCCACCCCCCTCCCCTCTGGAACCCTCAGTTTGTTTCTCAGAGTCCATAGTCTATCATGGTTCGTCTCTCCCTCCGATTTCCCCCCCTTCATTCTTCCCTTCCTACTATCTTCTTTTTCTTCTTCTTCTTCTGTTTTTTTTTTAACATATAATGTATTATTTGTTTCAGAGGTACAGGTCTGTGATTCAACAGTCTTACACAATTCACAGCGCTGTAACAAGAAGTTTTAAATTAAACATGTAGTACCTGCATTTAAAACAGAAACAATATTTAAATCAGGCATTGTGGTATTAAAGACTTTGTAACACACTTATTTCAATTCATTGTATTCTAAATTTCTAAATTTGATATCATGGGTGGATTATGGTATCTGGATTAGTTATTTTTTAGGTCATAGATAAAATGTAGAGAGAGATCAAATTTGCTTGAATGCATGTTCTTGTTTTGTTTGGGAGATGGAATTTTGTGTTTTATTAGAAGTACTCAAACACGTTTTTTCTAAAGAAATGATTTTATGGACCTAATACCCAGTATTTAATGTTCCAAGTCTGGGTGGACAGTAGTGTGTTGCAATTAGTTTCCTGTTTGCAACCCAGTCATAGGGCATATCAAGATCAGGATGGCTTCCCTGACCCATTTAGGAGGGCAGAGCAGGGCCAGCTTCATGGGTTTGCGTGCTGTGCAGTTTGCACTGAGCTTCATGCTCAGAAGGACCTGGGACTTGGTTTAATGCTCTGCTAGCACCGTCTTGAAATTTGTGCTAATTTTATCTTTGAACTTATGTTTTACAAGTGAAGTCCATTGGGACAGTAGAGTGTGAGCAGAGCAGATATATGAAAGAAAGAGAAAAGCTTTGTATTTCAGTACCTTTAATAGCACATTTCCCCCCCACTTTTTGAGCAAAAGTCCTCACACTTTTATTTTGCACTGGGCCTGGAAAATCATGTAGCCACATTTCACTATGACATTGCAGCAGGATGGCTATATACATTTTTGTCTAAACTGGGACACTTTTGAGGGTGAAAGGGAGGGCTGTTAATAATTATACTGGGAAACAGATGTAACCCGGGATTGTTCCTGGCAAATCAGAATGCGCTGTTCTTCCACATTGTGGGCACATGAAGACAAAGACTTTGAGCTACATGTCTTGTCATAAACGAAAGTTTTGAAATTTGTTACCTCTCTAGGCGTTGACCTCAGATAGCCCAGAATCTGAGTCCTGTCTCTAATTTACTAGGTAACTATGGACACATTCCTAAACTTTTCAAGCCCCATTTTCTTCATCTGTAAAATGGGGAAACAGTAGCATTTCGCAAGGTTGCTGTATGGATGAGATGATGGATGCTTTGGGCTCTGCCCGGTCCCTGACTCACAAGAGGGCCCTATATATAGTTACTGTTATTTCTTCTGATGCTGCAGTTGTTACACAGAACTACACGTACTGGTCAGCCTTAATGTCTAATTTTTGCCTCTATGACATTCTTCTCTACACTTTCTGTCTCTGAGTCTCTTCTTTACTTCTTCCCCTGGTGTTTCTTTTCATGCAGTCCTTCTTCCCATGATATTATTTTTTTTTTAAGATTTTATTTATTTATTTGTCAGAGAGAGAGAGAGAGAGAGAGCACAAGCAGGGGGAGCAGCGGGCAGAGGGAGAAGCAGACTCCCTGCCAAGCAGGGAGCCCTATGTGGGACTCGATACCAAGACCCTGGGATCATGACCTGAGCCGAAGGCAGACGCTTAACAGACTGAGGCACCCAGGGATCCCCCGATACTCTCATAAATACTCAGTTGACTGAAGACTGTGAGAACACTTTGCAGACTATAAGACAACAACCATAGTTAGTATGGTGTTTTACAGTTTACAGTAAACAATTGCATATTTATTATTTGATTTGGCTTAATATATGTGTCCCTTGGCTCTTTCAAATGGTGCTCCCTAGAGTTCCAGGGTTCTGTGGTTTGGCTTCAGGGGCCCTCACAGAGGGTGAGGGGGAACTGAATTGTATGGCTTCAGGCTTTCCACTCAACCTCTCCTAGCATAGCCCCACCTTCTTCTTTCTTTTTTTTTTTTAAAGATTTTATTTATTTATTTGAGAGAGAGAATGAGAGATAGAGAGCACGAGAGGGAAGAGGGTCAGAGGGAGAAGCAGACTCCCCGCTGAGCAGGGAGCCCGATGTGGGACTCGATCCCGGGACCCCAGGATCATGACCTGAGCCGAAGGCAGTCGCCTAACCAACTGAGCCACCCAGGCACCCCTAACCCCACCTTCTTCTGATTTGTGCCTTTGCTAAAGCAGTTAGAAAAACCACTTACCTAGATAGTAAACTCCAAGAGAATAGGAATGGTGCATTTATTTCCTAGGTACAATTTTCTTGGCCTAAATATAGTGCTGTGTAAATAGCAGGGGTACAAACAAATAAAACAAAAGCAAACGCACAGTTTGAATGAGTCCAAAAACCACTTCTTTCAGTCACCATCTAACTTTTTCCAGGCAAGGATAAATTGATTCAACACATGATGCTTAGGTTTATGTTACACCGGCTGAATTGTGTGACCGTCAAATTCATATGCTGCCGTCCTAACCCTCGGTATACAAATAATTACAATGCCATGTGGGAGAGGCAGTGATGGATTAATAAGCAAAGTTTCATGGAGGCATCAAGGGACCCCTTTAGTCTGGGGTCAAGGGACGTTTTGGGAAATGGATAGCTTCCGAAGGATGAGGAGGAATATGCCAAACTGGGAAGATAACTATCCATCTGGAAGGAGCAGCATGTTCCATGTGACCTTCATATGGCATTTGGGGATGCTGGCATGACGTTGCCCAGGGGATGCTGAAAATGGAGATTGAAAAGTTCTATATGCTTTTTGGATATTTTTGGGTGTTGGTGGGAGATGAAGTCAGTTCAGTCCGGTTTGAGAAGGATTCGATTTTTAAGAATTCTTTTTTTCTAACTTTTTTTTAAAGATTTCATTTATTTATTTGAGAGAGAGAGAGCGGGAGAGAGAACATGAGCAGGGGGAGGGACAGAGGGAGAAGCAGACTCCCCACTCAGCATGAGCTGAGCTGAAGGCAGAGGCTTAACGACTGAGCCACCTATTTTTAAGAATTCTGACTTTAACTAAAAGTAGTGGGAAATCAATTGTGAGGGGACACCTACTGTCTTACAAGTTTGAGATCTCCAAAGTTGGCACTGGAAAGGGCTATCTTGTGGGATAAAGTTGCCAGGCCAAGATTTCCTGAATCTCTGTCTCTAAATTTCACCTTGGGATTCCTTCTCCTTGTTCCCTGTGTCTTCCACCTTCCTGGTCCTCAGCGATCCACACAAGCACACAGAGAAGACCTTTCCTTGCTTCTCTTAATCTGGGACAGGTTATAATCTTCAAAACATTATTCTTGACTAGGGAAGAACACAGGCCAGTAATCCTAGAAACAAAATGAAACACAAACGTAGTCTAATTTGTGTAATACAGATTTCTGCTCCTACCAAAGTGATGTTTCTCTCAGGGCCTGGAGACTCTGATCTGTTTTTATCCTAAGCCCTAAGATAGCTCCAGACTGACCCCCACACTGGGCACTACTCCTGGGCTGACGTGGGAGAGTACTTTGTTTTCTAGCCATTAGCTTGAACATGTATACATGAGGATGGCATCATGACGCTGCCCTTAAGATGTCTTGACTCTTGTAGTGAATATAGCCTAGTTTGTTCAGAATTCTGATTTTTGGAGTATTAATCGTTATGGCCAGAGCCTACTCACTACACAGAGGGATGTATCTTTAGTCTTATGGTTTCATCTGCATAATTATACCTTATTATAATGCCATTAACATAAGAATAGTATCTGCTGAGATTAGCTTTGTTTCTCAGCAAGAGAATTCTGTCAGTAGGATTGAGGAATAAAGACTGGAGTTTAGTTACCCATTGGGAGTTTCTGCCATTGTGTCGATCCAGGTAAGAAATGTGGAATGTCTGATTTCAGATAGAAGCAATGAAGAAGATAAACAAAACAAAACAGAATAAAAACCAAACCAAACCACAAACAGGCAAACAAGCACCCAACAACTATGAGACATGCTTGGGTGGAATTTTTGGTATTTGTGTTTGTTTGGAAGTGGAGGTTTCTGTAGAAGGGAGAACATAGTGTGGAACTTCAGCCCGTAGTTTGAAGACAAGATGGGTAGTGTAACTGAGAAGTGAAATAAAAGGGATAGAAGAGCATTGGGATGAGGAGAAACGTGAATTTGGTTGCGGACCTGCTGGGCTGCAAATTCTGCTGCTTTGTTAAGATAAAAGTATGAAAGTTAAGGAAGAATTTGGGGCAAAAATTAGAGATCTAGAAACTAACTTATCGTATTTGTTGACGTCATCAGGTGGATGAGATGCCGTAAGGGGAACAACTTGAGGGAAAAAGCCATACAAACCAAGGATAGGACGTTGGAAAGCCAGCATTTAAAGGATAGAGGAAGAAGTAGAGTGCGTTGGTGACTGAGAGTGAGCCATCAAAGGTTGAAACAAAGAACCAGGCGAGAGTGATCTCTTGAAATCCAAGGAAAGACCTGGTGCCCCAAAGAAAGTTTTCTTTAAAGTGTCAGAACTTTTGAGAAGTAGGTGGTGGGGAGACTGAAGAGGCCCCTGGATTTGACAATTAGTCTGTCATTGGGCTTTAAATTCAGGAGTGTGTGTGAGCAGAAGCCTGACTGAGAATGAGCTGAGACCCCAGTGGAAGCTGAGAGGTGAAGACCAGTGGAAAAACCATTCAGAGACTTTGGCGGTAAACGCAAGGGGAGAAGTAGGTTAGTAGCAGAAGCTGGTGATTTTGTCCAGGGATGTTTGAGGAAGGTGAGTACAGCCAAGGGAAGGAGACAAGAGAAAGGGAGCTAAAGAAGCTACAATACAGCGTGGTGGAAGCACAGAGCATCTTCATGTAAACCATGGCAGGAACCCCCATGTCACCAGGATAAAAGGAAGCTACTTGGCAAGATTTGCTGCCATGAAACATCCACGGCAACACATCGTTGCAGACTCCGACTCCAAGAATGAGCCGGATGTCTCTCGGATAGTTTTAAAATTCTGCTTCTTCTCTAGTCTAGCACATGAGGAACTGCTGGGATGGCCTTTGTACCTCCTTGTGAACACTCACCAGCGGCCCTGCCATGCTGGGAGGGTGGGGTGAAGTGCATGGTACAGAGCATGGGTTTAGGGAATCTGATGACCTGGGCTAAAGTTCTGACACTGAAACTTACAAACAGTGTGTAACTTAAGGCAAACTACATAGCCTCTTTACACTCAGTTTCACATTTGGAAAACACATTCAATAATATCTCACAGGCTGTCCTCAAGTTCAAATCAACTTCTGTAGGTAGAATCCCGATAGGTAGTAAGCCTCTCGTCTCTTTTTCCTTTCTCCTCCTGCCTCACAGAGTCTGGCCCTTGTTGAGGCCACCCAGCCTGCTTCTGAGCCCTTTCTCTTCCAGCCTGGAAGCATCCTGGAGGCTTTAATAGATAAAGAAAAGTCCTGAGGAGGCCAGAGGGGCCTTCAGGAATGCAGGGGAGGTGTGGTCTTAGAGGGGGAGAGGGGGTGGTAAGGGTGTGGGAGATGGGAGTTGGGGGGTGAGCTGTGGAGAGTGGGGAGTCATTTTCCTCTGGGAGGAGCAAAAGATGCAGTGCCCAGGGCTATTTTAGAGGAGAGGGGAGTTGGAGGTCTCTACCTAATGACCTTTATTTCTCCATGAAATTGAACTTTTGTTTTCTTTGTGTTCTGTTTTGTTGTTGTTGTTTGTTTGTTTTTGCTGAGAGTAAGGAGCTATAAAGATAGTGGTAAGGATTTGGAACATACACTTTCAAGAATAGTAAGGGGAATTGAACTCAGGTATCTGAGGTTGGATGTTTGTCTTTGTGTAATCGTTCTTTTATTTATTTTTATTATTTTTAAAGATTTTATTTATTTATTTGAAAGGGGGGGAGAGACAGTGCACAAGCAGAGGGGGAGAGACAGAGGGAGAGGGAGAAGTAGATTCCTCTGCTGAGCAGGGAGCCCAGTGAGTGTGGTGTGGTGGGAAGACTCGATCCCAGGCCCCCGGATCATGGGATCATGACCTGAACCTGAGCTGAAGACAGAAGTTGTTTAAGTGAATGAGCCACCCAAGCGCCCCTGTAATTGTTCTTTTTAAATGTGACTTTCTTAATGCAACATACAAATTTAGAAGTCAAAATAGAGAAGTGGCTTCTCCTGATTTCTTACATTATGACTAGGTTCAAATCTTGGAAATAATGACATAATCATTTTTTAAAACCATGACATAAGTATAGAACTTCTATATTATTACATTTAATGCACACAACAATTACTGTGCACACTCTTCAAAAAGAAACATTGATTTATCTGACAACATTTTGGTATAATTACATTTTTTTCTCAGTACTTGTCTTTTAGCAGTGCTCTGTTGAGTGCTCTTTTACTATATACCTGGTTTATACTTTAATTCCAAATAAAATTGTTGTGTTTGAGTTTTGAGTGCAATTAGTTTGACCTAAAAATAGTTGTTTTGTTTACATGAATTCTTTAAAAATCTTACTTATAATATTTACCTTTCATAATAGATGAATTTTTATTCTCAATGTATTAAAATTGCAATAGTTATATATTAAAACCAAGATTTCTTTGACTTATCATATTATATTTGCCTCAAACAATAACAAATTCAGGATAAACACCCCTTAGTAAGTGTTTCTTTGCTTAAAAGTATGGTTGGGTCACTTTTCGAGTGGTATTGAGTATATTCATTCAAATCCTGGTACATCTTATCAAAACTTTTTTTCTAATTTTCTAATTTTTCTAATTTTTTTCTAATTTTTTCTCATGAACAATCATTGAATTTTATCCAAGAATTCAATGATTGTAATTTTAAGAAAACTGATATGTTAAGTCAAGGTTATGGTTTTTAAATATTTCTGGTTCGCATAAGTGACTTCAGACTTGGATTCCTTGAATAAATTTGTGGTATTCTAGCCTTACCATATAGCTAAGCATACTGTACAAAAAAGGACCTGTGTTGTTGGAGAATAGCTAAGCCAAGGACATTATGTTCTGTCATCAATGTGAAATGAGTATTTTCCATTAAAAGACAAGCCTTTCACTTGAAAAGGTTAAATGGTATAATACTTAAGAAGTGACGGCAGCTGGTTAAATTTAGAATACTGATATAAAAATATTCTCTGGGTTAATAGCAAAAATACAGTAATATAGAATATGAATGAGTAAACATTTTTGTTTATTTTAAAACTTTGTTTCTCTGGGAGAGTCACCTAAGAGTTGATGTCTATGTTTGACTTTGCTTTGTTACTTTTGTTATTTTAATTATCTATTTAAGTTGTCTTCTTGCCAGTAGAAGAGGCTTTATAGAAGGTGACACATTTTCAGTGATTGTGTAAGAAATGCTGATGTTTTCCTTTGATGCCTTGTAATGCTTCAACTTGGCCTTGCTTTCATGCTCCTTTGGTTTCTAGTTTTTTTCTTATTTGAGACTATTGCCCCAAAGAAAGAAATCTTAGGACTCCAGAAATAACATCTCCCGTTCCAAAGTTTTATTTCTGTCAGTAGCACTTGGGGAAGAGCTATGGAAAGAGATTATGTCACCTAGATGTTAGTCCCATACCCACATATTCCAAGATTGCTTTAATAATTCATTATTTCCCCCAAGCTGAAATTATGGAAGGAAAGGGGATTTTCATTTTTTACACTGTATATCTATGTGTTGGACTTTGAATAACTTTAATATATATATTTTTAAATGTTTTATTTATTTATTCATGAGAGTCAGAGAGAGAGAGAGAGAGAGAGAGAGAGAGAGGCAGAGGCAGAGGGAGAAGCAGACTCCCTGTCTAGCAGAGAGCCTGATGTGGGACTCGATCCCAGGACCCTGGGATCATGACCTGAGCCGAAGGCAGACGCTTAACCATCTGAGCCACCCAGGTGCCCCTTTAATATATTTTTATATGTTATATAGAAATATTTTTGTATTCTTATATTTATTCTACAAACAATTTTTACATATTCTAGACACAACTTTATCCCAATTTTTCTTGTACCTCTTGAATAATGAGACGTCTGGCAGAGACTTCTAATTGCTCCCAATGTCCAATATTTTTTCTTCCATAGTGATAAAAGTTTTAGCTCAGGACATGATTGTCTAACTTAAGACTACATTTCCCAGCCTCCCTTGCAGCTAAGTGTGGGCATATGAATAGGTTGTGGGCAGTGGGATGTGAGCAGAAGTGGCATGGGTAACTTCCAAGGTGTACCTTTATAATGAAGGAGTATGCACTCTCTCCCTTCTCCCTGGCTGGTGTGAGGATGTGATGGTAGGAAATGAGGCAGCCATTTTGGACCATGAAATGGAAGTCACATGTCGAGGATAACAGAACAACAAAATAGAAAAGAGTCCATTTCTTTATTAAAGCAGTCTAACTGGTATCCTATCAAAAATGGGCCTGTAAAAATAAATCAATATTTACTTAACTCTGTCTTAACATCATCTTTTTTGACATTTTGTGTTGTGTTTCTAATTTTTCACTGATTTATGCAAATTATTAATGAATTGGCAAACTTTGATGTATTTTTCTGCCTTTGTCTTAACTGAGTAATCCTAATGTTTTAAATTTATTTCTAGCTTTTCTTTAATGAAAGCTCACCAGTGATTTCTCTGGATTATGCTAAAACTACACTGTCTTTTGCTATTGGTAAACTTTTTTTTTTTGTTGTTAGAAAAAGAACGGTATTATTTTTAACCTATACTTCTATATTTTTTTCTGAAGACCAGAATTTGTGTGTTTATTATGTATATTTATAAGAATATTTGTTCAGCTTCGTTCACTGAAGTTAAACAACAGTAGTTTAAAACAACACGGATTGTTTGTGACTATGAAAGGCATATGTAAACAACATGGCTTTTTTTTGTGTTCTGTCTTGGAGCTCTGGTTATTTAATTTTTCAATTTGATTACCTAACAGTATTTCAGAGGAGTAAGCAGCTCAGCTCTATCAGGTCATTTAGTCTCCTGTTCCTTCTGTCTTATTGCCTCACCATCCCTTAGGACCAATTAAATCAATGTCTGTAGGAGAGAGAGCCAGGCATCAGTATTTTATATAGTTTCTCCAGGTGGTTCCAATGTGCAGAAGGTTGGGGAACCAATACACTGGGGTCTTCTTGTCCATATGGTTGAAGCTGGCTTATGGACCCCTTTCGCATTCCAGCTGTAAGGGGACAGAGACAAATTCCTACACATCACTTTCACTCTCATCCTCTTGGCCAGAATGTCATAACATGGCTGAACCAGCTGCAAGGGAGACTGGAAATGTGCTATCTAGCTGGGCAGCCATGTGTACTGTTGAAACTTGGGGAGCTCTGCACTAAAATAAAGAAGTGGAATAGAAATATTGAGGAGCAAGGTGTAATTTCTGCCACACTTTAGGCTCCAGTGATACTTTAGGCTTGGTTCTCAGAAAATCATTTATATTAATTCTTAGATTCCTTTACTGTAAGAACCTGTTACTTAACATAATTTGAATTATTTCCCCCTAAAATAATATATTCTTGTCCACATAGAAATCTATCTAATATTTATTTATCTCTTCACGTATGTTTGTAAGTGCTTTCTAAAGGGTTTTTTTGTTTTTTTTTGGTTTGGTTTTCGTTTTCTTTTTGTTTTTTTCCCATTGGCTTTCACTACAGGAAGAGTGAAGAGAGGGATTTGGAGATTTTGTGTAATTAAGCATTTTTTTTTTTCTGAAGTCTCAAACAAATGAAAAAACAATCCCAGGAAAATATGGAAATCATTTAATATGTCCTTGTTATATGTTAGGCACTGGAATTTCATTTATAACTCACAACTCACAACTCCTTTCAAGGCTTGTATCATTGTAATAAATACCTGAGTATACTCTGGTTGTTTCCTCAGTGGGAGAGGGGGGATTCTGAGTGGATCCATTGTGCAGCTATTCCAAGAGGTTCTGCTGGTGATTCACTGACCCAGGCATTTCTGGATTGTGGGAGCACCGTGATTAATCAGGACTCGGAAAACCAAGGCAGATGTTGGGATCAGGACGCAGAACTTGTTGACTCCGGAAGTACACAGAAGCTAGAAGTCAGGAAGGAACAGCAGTTCATTTCAGGCAAAGGAACAAGAGCAAAGGAGCAACAAGAAGCTCATGGTCAATCCAAGACAGGGGTCAGAGCCAGGCAAGCACTCAGGAGCCAACGATTACCCAGAAGTCAAGAGTTTCCAGGACAGAAATGAGGAAATGCAATTGATCATTTAAAAATAGACAACCTTAATTCTACTGTTGGATATCTGTTAGTGTACATTATTGCTAAGAGTAGTTTTAGTTTAGGTCATTTTGGATCTCTATATGCATATTTACTTACTACTTACTTACTGTTGGTTTTATGTGTTAAATGTAGCTCATCTGGATCCTCTATATGATTAAATCATATGATATTTGAAGCAAGGATTAAATACACACACGCACACGCACACACAGACACACATCTTACACTCTCCAAAATGTACGTACTGTTCTGCATTCAGTGGATATTGTATAATTTGCATTGGTAGAAAACATTGATGTAATTTAAGCACAAATGAAGTGAACTGTAGTTCAAATGATTGTTATTCCTGGGAGTGCTCTATTTGCCACGACTACTTCTTTTGATGGGATAGATGAGGGAGAGTAACAGGCATTCTGGTAGTCCCACAATGATGTCTGATAAATAAGCCATGTTATATAGACAGGGCCATTTTTCTTCACTTCTAGCAAGGACAGTTGGCACAGCTGTATAACCTTAGAGTCCAAAAGGGAATCATGCTATGGATAGATGAATACAGTTTTCAAGTAAAATATGAGAAGTTGATGTTTCTCATGTATATTTTTCAGTGAGCTAATAATTCTCACATATAAATTGTACCTTCTCTGTATGGTGAAATTTTTTGAGGATAGCAAATATTCTTTGGGCTTTAGGGCTATTTTTTTAAAAAGTTATTTTATAGTTAAGATTGAGTTAATTATAAAGAATTTAATGAGTTAGATTGTCAGAAAATTTCAAAGTTGATAACTTCAGTAGATTGATTCTTAATTTTAAACATTCACATTTCTGTAGTTGAGTATTTGGGTCAGATTCAACTTTAATGGCATCAGAAAAATATAAGCAAACTTTAATGAGAGGTCCAGGAAGTCAGCCAGGATATTTGAATAAAAATCTTAAAAAAGAAAAAGTCTGCTAACTAGATCTAAAGAGAAAAATGTAGCTTTACTATATTGTATTATATATTCTTTCTACAAAACATTTCTTTTCCAGCTTGTCAGAATTAAAGTTCCAGTTATTCTATGATATTCTAGAATTTTCTTTAGTATTTAATTTTTGCCAAGTGAAATCTACAGTAATTTTGTAATAAGTAAAGACAGAACTAAACAATCAGTAAACAAAAATTTACCACAGAATGGAATCAGAGTGATTTTTAAATTTATTTCAAAACCAACTTATATGTGAAAAACCTTTTAACACAGTGCAATTTATGTCTCAGGTCATTTAAAAAAATACCTCTTATATACTAAGCCTTATGATTTAGTCTCTTCAATAATTATTTTCAAAAACATAAGGTTCAGATATTTTGATTCTTTTTTTTAAGATTTATTTATTTATTTGAGGGAGGGAGAGAGAGAGAGAGAGAATCTTAAGCAGACTCCCCACTGAGCACGGAGACTGACTCCGGGCTTCATCTCATGACCTGGAGATCACCACCCCCCGAAATCAAGAGTCAGATGCTTAAGTGACTGAGCCACCCAGGTGCCCCCAGATATATTTTTTTAAGATTTTATTTATCTATTTGAGAGCGAGAGAGAGCGAGAGAGGGAGAGACCACGAGTAGGGTGAGGGGCAGAGAGAGAAGCAGACTCCCAGCTGAGCAGGGAGCCCCATGTGGGGCTTGATCCTGGGACTCTGGGATCATGACCTGAGCCGAAGGCAGACGCTTAACTGACAACCGCCCAGGAGTCCCAATTTTGATTTTTAATATTCCAGGGCATTTTAATTGAGCATGTACTATGTGCCAATCACTGTTCTAGGCTGGGAGGGTGTATACAGGAATTAAAAAAATCCCTGTTTCATGGAGCTCCCTTTCTAAAACAGGAGATAAGGCAAATGAGTAAAATGTTTGGTATATTAGCTAGTTTAAATGGTGAGGAGAATGAGTGAAGCATATGGGAATAAAAATCTGTACAATGTTTTGACATTTTATATAGGATGAAAAGGCAGAACGTCACTCCTTTTTGGAAGTCTCTAAGAATATTTGAAAATAACTTTTATTTTCTTTTTTTACACTCTTACTTTCGTAGGCAGTATCTAAGAGGAAAGTGCTAATCAGGTCTCTTGTTCTGCTCTTCAGTATAATTATAATTTAGAGGTGAAATTAAACCCAGATATACATTGCTAATAAACTTAATGGAACAGATTAGCAATAGCTTAGTGGCTGTAAGACTTAAGGCTTTAACTAATTAATTCTTTAGCTGTCATTTTTCTGTATGCTGACTTTAATAGAGTAGGCATATTTTTTTTGGAGGTGCAGCAAACTAAAAATATATGCTACCTCACTCTGTCACTGTTACATGTTTATACCATCGAGGAGGTTATTTTGTAGAGTGTTTGCCAATACGGTTTCAGATCCTGGCAGCTTTGTGTCTAGTGGGAATTGCAGCCAAGGTTAGAATCTATCACTGGTGGGAACCAGCAATCTGAGCAGTGCACCACCTCGAAGAAGCTTCTGCTGGAAATGAAGTGTCCTTCAGCCCTAGGGGACTGAAGCATTAAACAATGAGGGTGGGGTGACAGGTTGGGGATCCTGAAGGTGCAGCAGGATCTAAAGCCACTTTTATAACTGTTACCTTAGATAATCCCAGATGAGTTAAAAGCTAAGGTATGGAATGCTTTCTTATGTTTTACGCATTAAGGTCTTCCTGAGAGGAAAAAAGGAAGGGTAAGGAGTGTACCTTGCAACCCCTCCCCAGTCCTTGTTTGGATGGTATCATCTCCCCTATGGCCCTATAGAAATGACTCCCTGGAGAAGTATGGACAGCTGGATGCAGCCCCTTTGTGTCCTATAAAGTGTCATTGAGAGCCACAGCCAGAGACTGGGGAGGGGAGGGGAAGGGTCACTTCAGGACTGTGGAAGATATTCCCTTTCCCCTCAGCATCCCGGGGCCTTGTTTCTTGCCTTATTGTTAATAGAGTCTGGGAGCTTGGATTCTGGGGCTGAAATTTTTCTCAGTTCTATAAATGATATTTTTTCAGCAGCCTTTTTTGGAGTTTTCATTCTTTAGTTCACTGAATTTGTAGCACAAAGGAAGGGAAAGAGATTTATTACTATCGTCATCACCAACTTCAGAATAGAAATTGGTGAATAATTATACTTACATTAGACTTTTAAAAAGTATAACTGAAGGGAAGGGATTCAGCTGGCTGTATTTTTTGATAAGGTTCTGTGCTTTCCTCTTCCGTTTCTCTTTAGAGACCATTCTATGGCTAATACATCATAAAAGTGAAAAGGAAATGCAAACACAATTACCACAGAAAGTTGAAATCTTTTCCATTCACTTCTTTATGCTATTTATGACTTGTCTGCCTGTTTGATTCAAAGGAAGGAAAAACTTGGGATCCTTATCTATCATTATCAGTGGCGCTGGTTTTGAGTGTGTGGTGTGATTCTGACAAAACTGACACAAAATCAGCCTTAATGCTAGCAGCCATTGTACCAAACTAACCACAAGAATGTGTACAGAATAAACCAGGGAGCTTTACAGGCAAGTACATTTGTCTAATGAGATAATGAAAGATACAGTGCAAGGAGGGAAATCGGATATAGACTGAATATCCCGTTAACTCTGTAACAAAACGTGCAGTGCCATCGGCAGCTTTTACTTGGGGGCTTTGAGATTTTCTGCTCCACTCTGCTCCGTTTCTTAGCCCTCATCCAGTCCTGAAGTCCCTGGAGGAGGTACTGAGTGCTGATGGTGCTCGTTAATCAAGAGTACAGCGCATGTGGGTGGGGTGATCACTGGGAAGCAAGGCTGGGTTTAGGATTTGGTTTAAGATAACATCTGGACATTTCAGAGGTCACAAAGGAGCTGGGGTCAAGGGTTAACACAGCTGAGGTCTGCAGTCTGTGACACAGAGCCAAGGAGCAGCTTCAAGGGGGAATCTCTGCCATCTTTTACACTTGGGAAATGTAGCTCCTGCCAGTTAACCCCTTCCTATGCCCTCTGGTCTAGTCATCCCCTCACCCCCTTCACCTTTGGGATCCTCTAGCAGACACAATTTTCCAGGTAGCTTTGAGTATGGACTTTAGGCTTATGATAACTTCTGAGGGATGGATGATCCCGTAATAATAAAGATTAGGACCAATATTTGTAATCCAAGAGGAGGTAGATTTTGAGGGATTTCATTAAACTTATTTCTTTAGATGATTAGAATAATCATTTAAGCCGGTTGGTTCATAGTTACTCTCTTAATGCATATTTTCACCTAGAAAGGTTTACTAATGTTTTATGATTCTTGTATACTTTTGAAGAATATTTATTAGACTCTAGGACCTTCCCTGATAATTCAAGTCTGGTCTTATGTAGAAACTGCGCCATTTGGAAAAGCTTGAAAACTTTCCTGACAACTTGTTTGAAGTTTGCTGTTTATTTTGATCAGCAGGTTCACTTGACTACCCCTGTGTAAACATTAGAAGGGCCTTCTTTCAGTTCATTTGTGGTCCCAGGTGGACACAGATGAAATGAGTTGCTCCAAACAAAAGGGACAGAGTTAGAAAATCTTTTGCCTATCATCTGAGCCTGCCTTGTCTTAACATCCTAGAATTCAAGTTTCTATAGCTTGATTTGTTCTTTTTTTTTTTTTAAGATTTTATTTATTTATTTCAGAGAGAGAGAGAATGAGAGATAGAGAGCACGAGAGGGAAGAGGGTCAGAGGGAGAAGCAGACTCCCTGCTGAGCAGGAAGCCCGATGTGGGACTCGATCCCGGGACTCCAGGATCATGACCTGAGCCGAAGGCAGTCGCTTAACCAACTGAGCCACCCAGGCGCCCCTAGCTTGATTTGTTCTAATTCCCAGGACCTGAAATATTTCTTATCCTTAATTATTTATACTGTTGTTATAATTTGTTTAGAAATTCAGGAAGTATGGAAGAATAGTAAGAGAGAGATCAGTTATCTCCATTTTGGGAAACCAAAGAGCAAAGTGGTTTTGTTTATTAACTTGATGTTATATGTTTGAGTAACATTTGTTGAGAGGTTAAGATCTTTTTCATGGAGTCATAATCTTTAAATTTCACGTAAAACAGTGTAAGGTCCAGATATGTTAGTTTTCAAACTGCCACCCCAAACTAAAAACAAAAATGAATAAAAAACCCCAAAACCTCAAATGAGAGCTATTCCTATTTACATGAAGAAATGCTGTAATGATCATCAGCCTTTCAACAACATGGGATTAATTATCCCAGTAAAAATAACAATACCCCTAATCTATTTTCACGCTTCTATGTCTATGATGGAACCAATTTACAAATAAAGGCTGACATTTTACTTTGCAGTTCTCAGCCCCACCAATCCCCTGCGGTGATTGGGTTGGGCTTCCAGTTTGGGAAAATACACTAAAAATATGTGGCGTGAAGAGTTCTCACACTAGTAGCTATAAACTCATGTTTTCTGAATCAAGAGGTAATCCTCTTTTGACTTCGGAGTAAGTAAGAAATGTGAAATACATCAAGAGAAGATCATTCTCCTCTTCTAAGATTGATGTCCTACACAAGGCTCTTCAGAGCCTGCTAGACTAGAGTGGAGGGTCAGGACAGAGATCAGTGGTGCAGGGCTCCCTTCCTCCACCTGCTGACCTAGCAAGTTTGCACTAGCTGAAGCATTTATCAGTTATATTCTTATACTAATTTACCTAATGCAAACAGATTCTCCTTCATCTGTCATGCTAATGGCAAAAAGGGAAGGCCTGTGGTTTTTGAGTAGATTATACTTTTGATGGGAATTGCTGGAAAGACCATCTCATTCTATGATTTTGTTTTTATAGAACAGTGATTAAAATGGTCTGACCCGAAGGGTGGTGTAGGGGAGTAGTGGGTGGTCAAGGTGGCCTGGGATCACATGGTTGAGTGGCCTTGAATGCCAGAGATTAGTTTAGAACTAGTGGTAGACAGTGGAGAGGTAGGGGAGGTTTTTGAGCAGGAGTCACAGAATTGAGCCTTGATTCTGGAACGGTCATCTGGAAGAAAGGCTTTTAGCAATAGATTGTAAAGAATGGCTTCTTTGGGCACAGGTGAGACTGGAAGAGACCAATCCTTGAAGCCCAACAAATGTCAAAAGATTAAATCAGTGGGGAATATGATGAGGCCCCCACTCTAGACCGGCTTAATTACAATCTTGGGATGGGGGAGAGAGAGTGAAGAGTCAGGAATTAGTATTTTTAAAAAGCTTCCTAGCTGATTTGAATGTGTAGGTTGGTTGAGAAATACAAGGAAATGAATAAAATTGCTTTAACGTATATATCAGTCAGGGATTGAGATGAATAATGTTTTTCCAATATGCCGCTAAAAAGTTGATCAGTGTGGTTTAAGTTGTGGGCATGCTTTCCTGAAAAGTGAGAGAGCTCTTGAGATGACAGAGGCAAACTGAGTGAGTTGAGAACTGGAGTGCATTATGGAGTAGTTTAAAAACCACCACCAGAAAGACATTATTGCATTGGCCAAAATGATCAGAAATGGGGCAGAGTGATCACAAAACCAGAACAGGCTTTTTCTGCAGTTGAATTTGCTTAGGAATTTTGTTTCTCCCTTTTCATGCTTTGCTCTATTTCTCCAGATACATAAATCTCTGGGGGGAAAAAAGGAGGTTTTTGTTTATTTGTTTTTTTAATTTTCAAGTACTATGCAGTGGGATAGTTAAATTGGCTACCTGGTATAGTGAGATCGGACTTCTGGCCCTTCCACTACTTATTAGGAAAAGGGAGAAAGTAACTGATGTGTGCCAACTAACTCCCATATGATGGGAATTTATATACATTATCATTAACCTGCGCAATAATCCTGTGATGTAGGGATCAACCTTCCAGTTTTATAGGAAATAAAAGGAGGCTCTAGCTTTTGAGAGAGCACACATCTGCTCTTGCTCCCAAGCCTGTGCTATTTCTTGTCACCTGTGCTGTCTCAGCATACATGTGAAACAGTGGAGATAAACCATGAGTGCAAAGATTAGTATTATTATTGTCATTATCAGGTATTATAGAGATAACCCAGGTGGATGGCTCATTCAACGTTATGTGAAAGTAAATGACGAAGGAGAAGATATGCAGAGGAAAGCACAGTTTATGACCATACCCTGAGAACAGAAAGAAGAGTTAGGCTGAAGACACAAGTAAATTCACTTCACTCTCCTCACATTTTCTTTTGAACACAACCCTACTGGCTTTTATTTCATTACTCCTCCAAGTACACCCTTGTCCAAGTCACCAGTGATATCCATGAAATCCAGTGGCCATTGACCAGTTTCTCAGTCCTGTTTTTGCTTGACCTAAGGGAGTGTTGATCTTCTCACTGAAACACTTCCTTCCAGGACGGTATACTTTTCACTTTGCTCCTGCCTCTCTGCTCCACTGTCTCATTGTCCTTTGCTGGTTGCTCATCTTCTCCGTGATATGTTGCTGTTGGAGCCACGTGGTATGTATCCTAGAGACACAGGATTCATCGCTCTGACCATTTTTCTTCTCTACTTACATTTATTCCTTTGGTGGTCACCCTGAACTTCAGTCTTGAATGTCTGTGTCTCTCCATAGATGTCTAATAAGTGTCTCAAACTTAATGTGGCCAAAATCAAACTGCTGATTACCTCCCCTCACCCCATTCCACTTTCTCCCAGCCAAACTTCATCTTTCTGAGATCTTACTCCTGTCAGTAAACAATAACTCAATCTTTTCTCATTGATCACATTTAATAGTGGCAAATCCTTTTAGCTCTATTTTTAAAAAAATATCCAGACTTTACATATGTTCATGAGAAAAACCCTCAACAAAGTAGGCTTAGAGGGAACATACCTCAACATAATAAAGGTCATATGTGAAAAACCCACAGCTAACATCATTCTTAATGGGGAAAAACTGAGAGCTTTTCCCTTAAGGTCAGGAACAAGACAAGGATGTTCACCTTCACCACTTTTATTCAACATAGTACTGGAAGTCCTAGGCACAGAAATCAGACAACAAAAAAGAAATAAAAGTCATCCAGATTGGTAAGGAAGAAGTATAACTTTCACTATTTGCAGATGGCATGATATTATATATAGAAAACCCTAAAGACTCCACTGAAAAACTGCTAGAATGGATAAATGAATTCAGTAAAGTTGCAGGATACAAATCAAAGTACAGAAATCTATTGCATTTTTATATACCAATAATGAAGCAACTGAAAGAGAAATTAAGAAAATCCCATTTACAATTGCACCAAAAAAAATAAGGTACCTAGTAATAAACCTAGCCAGAGAGGTGAAAGACCTACACTCTGCAAACTATAAAACACTGATGAAAGAAATTGAAGATGACACAAAGACATGGAAAGACAGTCCATGCTCATGGATTAGAAGAACAAATACTGTTAAAATGTCTATACTACCCAAAGCAATCTACACATTTAATGTAATCCCTATCAAAATACCAACAACAGTTTTCAACGAAGTAAAACAAGCAGTTCTAAAATTTTCATGGAACCACAAAAGACTTTGAATAGCCAAAGCAATCATGAAAAAGTGAAACAAAGCTGGAGGTATCATAATTCCAGATTTCAACCTACTTATAAAGCTTATGTCATCAAAACAGTATGGTACTGGCACAAAAAATAGATAGCATAGATCAATGGAACAGAATGCAAAGCCCAGAAATCCTTCTATGACAAAGGAGGCAACAATATGCAATGGGAAAAAGTCTCTACAACAAATGGTGTTGGGAAAACTGGATAGCTACATGCAAAAGAATGAAATTGGACCACTTTCTTATACCATACCCCAAAATAAACTAAAAATGGACTAAACACCTATTTGTGAGATCTGAAACCATAAAAATCCTAAAAGAGAACACAGGCAATAATTTCTCTGACATTGGCCATAGCAACTTTTTTTCTAGATATGTCTCCTGAGGCAAGGGAAGCAAAAGCAAAAATAAACTAGTGGGACTTCCTCAAAATAAAATGCATCTGCACAGCAAAGGAACAATATAACTAAAAGACAACCTACTGAATGGAAAAAGATATTTGCAAATGACATATCTGATAAAGGCTTAGTATCCAAAATGTATTAAGAACTATACAACTCAACACCAAAAACCAAATAATCCAATTAGAAATGGGCAGAAGACAGGAACAGACATTTCTCTAAAGAAGACATCCAAATGGTCAACAGACACATGAAAAGATGTTCAACATCACTCATCATCAGGGAAATACAAATCAAAATCGGAATGGGATAACACCTCAGACCTGTCAGAATGGCTAAAATCAGTAGCAGAAGAAACAGCAGGTGTTGGTGAGGTTGTGGAGAAAAAGGAAACTTCTTGCACTGTTGGTAGGAATGCAAGGTGGTGCAATCACTGTGGAAAAGTGTATGGAGGTTCCTCAGAAAGTTAAAAGTAGAACTACCCTATGATTCAGCAATCACACTACTGAGTATTTACCCAAAGAATAGAAAAATACTAATTCAAAAGGGAGACATGTACCCCTATGTTTATAGCAGCATTATTTACCAAAGCCAGGATATGGAAGCAGCCCAAGTGTCTATTGGTTGATGAATGGATAAAGAAGACGTGGTATATGTGTACACACACACACACACACACACACACACACACACACAGGAATATTACTCAGCCATAAAAAAATTAAATCTTGCCCTTTGCACGGACATGTATGGAGCTAGAGAGTATTAATGCTAAACGAAATAAGTCAGTCAGGGAAAGACAAATCCTGTATGATTTCACTCATATGTGGAATTTAAGAAACAAAACAAATGAGCAATGGGGGATAAAAAAAGAGAGAGAGAGAGAGAAAGAAACCAAGAAATAGACAACTATAGAGAACAAACTGATGGTTACCAGAGGGGAGCTTACCAGAAGTGAGGTAGGGGGAAACAGGTGATGGGTATTAAGGAGTGCAATTGCTGTGGTGAGCACTGGGTGATGTATGGAAGTGTTTTGGTTTTTTTTTAAGATTTTATTTATTTACTTGGCAGAGAGAGAGAGAGCATAAGCAGGGGCAGTGGCAGAGGGAGAGGGAGAAGCAGGCTCCCGCTGAGCAGAGAGCCCTATGTGGGGCTTGATCCCAGGACCCTGGGATCATGACCTGAACCGAAGGCAGATGCTTAACTAACTGAGCCACCCAGGCTCCCCAATGTATGGAAGTGTTGAATCACTATATTGCACACGTGAAACTAAAATAACACTGTATGTTAATTAACTGGAATTAAAATAAAAACTTAAAAAAATTCAAACTTTAACCATTTTTCACTACCTCTGTCCACTACTGTTATCCTGATATAGCAGCTTCCTGCTTGGTTTCCCTGGATCCCTGCAACCAGGGTAGCTGGGATGATTCTTTGTGAGCATGTCAAAGCATTTCACTTTTTTGGTTTAAGCCCTCCAAATACTTTTCATCTCCTTCAGAGTAAAAGACAAGGTCCCTCTAATGGCCTATGAGACCTTGTGATCTGCACTCTTCTCTGTTACCTCTCTGTCTCATTTCCTGCTGTTCTTTCACTTGCCTTCCTCCGATCACAGTCACCCCTTTGCTGATGCTCAACCATGCTGGGCATGCTCCTGCCTCAGGAACTTTGCATTATTGTTCCCTTGGCTTGGAATGCTCTCCTCACAGGTACCCTCATGGCCAGGTCCTTTGCTTTCTTTGGATCTTTGCTCAGATGCTACTTCTCAGTGAGGCCCACCCTGACCACGTATACCAAGTTGTATCTCTTTCCTTTTCAACCCAACACTCCTCATCCACCTTTACTGCTTTAATTTCTCTAAAGCACCTGCTGACTTACTAAATACCTCAATTATCTTGTTTGTTACATCTGCTTTTTCTCCCACTAGAAAGCAAGTTCATTAGGAAAGGGAAGGGATTCATGAATGTTTATGGCTGTTTGCGCAACCTCTAAAACAATGCTTAGCACATAGTAGGTGTTCATGAATGTTTTTGAATGGATTGGTGTGACTCATACTCAATATCATAGTAAGGCATATCCATATTTTTTTAAACTCTTTGTTGGGAAAAGTTCTTAAAACATTCACAATGTATTGGAAGGGTATTAGACATCTAGTAAAGGGCTACAAACTTGAGTCTGATCTATAAATGTTAAGAGTTTAACAAAGTAGATATTGTTAATAAAATGAATAATGAGAAGGGACACAGTGACAAAATTAACTCATAAAACTAAAAAGCAAGTAAACACTGAAGAAGAGGCTAAAGAGAAATGAAATTAGCTGAGAGACTGCATTTATAAGATGTCATTCAGTGATTAACCAGTAATACTTTTTAAAATTACTGAGAAATACTGTAGTGGAAAAGATACTGTTAAACTTTCGATTTGTCTTAGAAAGCAGTCAACTAATTATTTTCCATGTGTCTGAGCCATGCAGTAGGACAACAGTGATTCGTGGAAAGTGCTTTTGCTGCGGGAAAGGAAGTATACTACTTTGGGAAATAAGGATGTTGTAGAAATTAATATTTTAAAAAGTCTTAAGAGGATTCCCATAGGGGACTGATATATTTTCCAAAGTCCTTTGTTGTGATGAGATATGGAAGGTTATTTTCTAAGTATCAATTTGTGAACATAAGCATATGTATACCAAGGGAGATTTTGAAATGGAAGAAACTGATTTATGTGAAGCCACTTGTTTGATGTGATGTCCTTAATGATTTGGTTTTGTTTTCATCCCATCCCTATTTCCAAACATATAATTAAAGTTCACCATTGTGAGAGGTTCAGATGCCCTTGCTTTTGGCTGTAATAGTAGTAGTTTGATTTCCAGTTGCAATAATTCTTGTAAATGAAGTCCACCGGTGATCTCCCCAGAACATAGGCTATTACTATATATGAAGATGCAGAAAAAGTGTCACTTTAGTTTATATCTTCCTATGGAATTACCTTACACTATCAGATTAGGCAGGTCTTTTGTGTTGAAAAATATGAGTGAAACCTCCTGTGAATCCCATTGCCCTCTTATAGCTGCTGTGGAAATTCTCTTGCAATGCTTTCAGACTCCTTGACCACACTGTTGTATGTATTTACTGTTGCATTGACTGCTTCCTTGACCTCTTTGAAGCCTTTCCCAACCTGGCTTCTTGACCCTTCTTTTCAGAAGAAAGACTCCTAACGTTTTCCCATGACCATCTTTTAACCATATCTTTTAACTCTGTCCCAGTTGGATCTCCTTTTGCTTCACTGTGACATTTGACATTGCTCATCAATGTTACTTTTTTGAAATTTCCTCCTTGTGTGGCATCCCTTGGGTTCATTGATGAAACTCTATAATTTCCCCCTTTGCTTCCAGCTCTCATTCTTGGCTTTTCATTCCCTTTTTTACACAAATTTTATTTGTCTTTTTAGTAAACTTATCAACTTATCATGGCCTCTACAATTATCTTTACATAAATAAAACTAAAGTCAAATATATTGCTCCAATTAAGATCTTGAATCCCAAAGTCATGTCTTCTACATACAGGACATTGCACTGTATGTTTCACTTTTCCTCCAATTCTGTCATTATTTTCCCTCTCTTTGGCCCTACTGCCTTTCTGTAATTGGCATTTTCCAGTCTCCTAAACTGGAAGGCTCAGTGTCATCTTTGTCTTCTTGTCTTTTATTCCCTCTCAAACCCGTCTCAGTGCCCTATTGATTCCCTCTTCTAATTGTCTTCAGACATTTCTAAATGTGCCCACGATTCTACCACTTATTTAATGGATTGATCTCCCTTTGTTCAGGGGAGATGTAACAATGACATAGCAGGCAGAGTGATAACCATCCAACAAACATGCCCATTTCCTAAAATAGTATTTTCCTCTTTTTATTTATTTATTTATTTTTGCCACAGACAGACCTCATCTCCTTGAGGCTCACACATCCTAATTTCTCAAGTTGACATTCTAGAACCTTTATAAAAAGCTCCTTAACCATATCTGTCCACACCATGGCTACCCCTAAGGAATCTCTCCTCTAGGGTTAGTTTGGTTCTCAAGTAATCCAATCAAATATCTTGCTGACTTACCTGATTGCCTCTGCTTATGTTATTCTTTCTGCTGGAATAACGTCTCCCCTCTTCTTGAATATCCATATCCCACTTGCCTTGTAAGACTCAATTCAGCTATCACATTTCTGTAAAGACATCCCATACCACTCTTGCCTTTCATCACCTCCAACTGTTTTGTTGTTCATATCACAAATTTCATCATTTCAGTACTACTTGTCTTGCATCACCATTTATATGTTTTTGTAGTAATTATTTGTCTGGACATCACAGTTTACAAATCATTTTTGTATTTGTGCCTGATAATAAAGCAAATCAGATATTTTACATTTGGGCTCAGTAATATTAGTAAGAGCCTCAGAACGCACAGATAATGAGATTAAATGTGAAATAGAAGTGGGACCTAAGGATTAATGTCAAGTGCAGTGCTTTTTCTTTTCTCTCTTTTTTTTTAAGATTTTTATTTATTTATTTGACAGAGAGAGAGAGACAGCTAGAGAGGGAACACAAGCAGGGGAGCAAGAGAGGGAGAAGCAGGCTTCCTGCCAAGCGGAGAGGCTGATGCGGGGCTCAATCCCAGGATGCTGGGATCATGACCTGAGTGGAAGGCAGACACTTAACGACTGAGCCATCCAGGCATCCCATGTGCAATGCTTTTTCAGGTGTTCTTTCAAAGTGCTTTCACTTACTGTAAAACTTAACCCATTTTTTTCTTTATATTTTCCATAGAACCTAGCCTATGTCTGTTACATAGTAGGTGTTAAGGATCTTAATGGCTGATTGTAATATATGCTATAGGTAATCAAGAAAATGTTCTCTGAATTATAAAACTGTACTTACAAATTTACCTTTCTGCACTTAGAACAGATTGAACAATTGGAGAGAAGGTCAATTACTAAAATTTGCTTTGCTGTGCTCTGAAAACAGCTTTCTTTAAAATAATTCAAATTATAGGAACCTCATGTTTGAAAGCTCTTCTCTGAGAGTTGCTTTTGTGGTACTACTCTGGACTTAAAACTGTTGAAATAGAATTTTGCTAGTACCTTGGTTAAGAAGAAAAAGCATAATTATTAGATTGAAAAAGTAAAAGGTATACATTTTGAAGGTATAAATTTATGAGCATTTTTATGTAATGTTCTAAAAATATATTTAATACATGTCTATACAAATATATATATACTTTATATTTTAATAGATATATCTTAGAGCATGGCATGAGATCAGTTAGCTAAAATCTTACCCAGAAATATTCTATTTTATTAAGTTTTGGAGTTAATTTTCCCATATAAAGAATAACAAAAAGATGAATGAAAGGGAGTTGATTTTTTAAAAATTGTTTTAGTAGTAGATTAAAATAGTGTAGTTGGCCAACTGTGAGGTTGACAAAATGTTCCTATTACTAATCATGCAAATTCTGAGAATTTGTTTGGGACCAGTTGTACAAAACTAATACAAAGAAGTGACTTAGCTTTTACTGCAGTGAATAGTTATGACAGTTTTAATCAGAGATAATATAACAATGTCATTTTTTAAAAATAATTGTTTCAAATCCATTTATTGCTTAGGTCTCTTTCAATTTTACTATCCTCTTCATGTAAGGGGATAAACAATTGGATATTAAGTTAGTTGTAGAAACAGGTATAAAAATGGACAGTTTTTGTGTTCACATCCAGCGTCTGTTGTATCGTAATTGCTATGTCTCAGAACCAGCGCCTGATTCCTTTGCTCCTGGCTATGTCTTCTGCCACTCCCTGGTCTCCACCTTTGTTCCTCTTTCTGGAGCTCTTTGAACTGGTTTTTGCTTTTATTCTCTCTCAATTTTTCCTGCAGTTCTTAGAAATTAAATTTCCTAATGAATGTATGGCTTTTACTTTATCCTTCTATCTCTAAAAAATGTATACTGGTTCACAGTGACTTACTGAGAACCACTCCAAACTCATGGCCTCTTCTGGTTGGAGCCTCCTAGTCTTTTGAACTAGAACAAATGAACTGATAGATCTGGTCGATGTTACCTGTGCATAGCCTGTACTTTTCTGTCTCCATGTCTTATTCATTGTGTTTTCTCCAAGTATGTGTAAGGAGAAACTGTGCCTTTCTCCTATTTTTATTTTCTGTAATTAATTCTAAATGCACTGCCAATCCTACAGTGAACCTAGAGAATGAATGAATGAACAAATGCATTTAAAGGGAAACAAATTTATTTACATCTTTTTTTTTATCTCTTACATTTCCAAGTACATAATAGTCTGAATAAACTAAATATAGGAAAAGATGACGGCAATGGAATTGAACAAAGTATTCGATGGATATTATTATCAATAGGTAGGGCAGGGAAGCAGTGCCTAAATATTATATTTTAGCATATAATTATATCTTTTCAACCATGTCTTATTCATTTAATATTCTCAGTATTTATCAGGAATTCAGTAACTGGTTTTTGTGAAATGAATACATGAATTGTTTCTCATATATTTTTAAGTGTTTGATTAAATAATAATGCACTGCTACAGCTGGTTTCCAAAGTTGTCTCCCAAGGAACCATACCTCCCAGTGGTCACACCTTTGTAGCACCCTTTCTTTGACTCTGAGCTGGCCCTGTAAGTTGCTGTTGACCAAAGACTCCTAAGCTAAGTCATAAGAAGCTGTGCAGCTTGAAGGAAGATTTGCTTTTGTGATGCTTCGCCTTGAAGCCAGCCAGCATGTAGGATGTGTGCCTGTTTTGAGACCACCATGCCATGAGAAGCTTGAACCACGTGGGGAGGTCCTGAAGTATGAAACACCGTAGAGAGAGAGAAAGAGGTGGGGAGGGGAGGGACAGGCCAAGGTGTGCCAGACATGTGAGGGATGAAGGAATGAAGTCATCTTAGCAGTGGATCCTCCAGCCGCTCCAGCTGACGCCACATGTAGCAGAGATGAAGTGTCTGGCTGAGCTCCTGACAGATTCCTGACCTACAAAATCATGAGCAAAATAAATGGTGGTTTTAAGCCACTAAGTTTTGGCAGTTCGTTATGTAGTGACAGATAAGTGAAACATAGCATACAGAAACATGTAAATCATCAATAAATTTCACAAACTGAACACACCATGTAACTAGCACCCAGATCAAGAAACAGAATATTGCCAGCACCTTGGAAGCCATTCTCGAATCCCCTTCCAGTAACGGGCCTTCTTGAAGGGTAACAATAACCACTCTGACATCCAGCACCTTAGATTAGTTTTGTCTGGTTTTGGATTTTATGTGAATGGATTTCTCTGTTACTGTTACAGTTGATCCTTGAACAATGCAGGGGTTAGGGGTACCAACCCTCAGCACAGTCAGAAATCCTGGATAACTTTTGACTCCCCCAAAACATACCTACTAATAGCCTACTGTTGACTAGAAGCATTATTGATAACATGAACAGTTGATGAATATGTATTTTGTGTTATATGTATTAAATACTATATTCTTATAATAAAGTAAGCAGAGGAAAGAAAAGGTAAAGAAAATCACAAGAAAGAGAAAATACAGTTACAGTACTGTACCGTAAAAAATGCACCTACAAGGAGACCCGTGCAGTTCAAACTCATGTTAAGGGTCAACTCTTTTGTGTCTTGTATCTTTTGAATATCACTAAGTTTGTGCAATTTACCTGTATTTTTTTTTTAAAGATTTATTTATTTATTTTGAGAGAGTGAGAATGAGAGAGAGAGAGTACATGAGAGCAGGGAGGGTTGGAGGGAGAAGCAGGCTCCTCGCCGAGCAGGGAGCCCGATGCAGGACTCAATCCCAGGACTCCAGGATCATGACCTGAGCCGAAGACAGTTGCTTAACCAACTGAGCCACCCAGGCACCCTTACCTGTAGTTTTTTTATAGCTGCATGGCATCCTATGCTGTGAATGTATCAACGATTTAGCCATTCTACTGTTGATGGACATTGGGGTGGTTTCCGCTTGTTGACTAATATGGATAGTCTCGTTGTTAACATTCTTATAAATGTCTTTGATAAAAGTAGGTACTCCTTTCTGTTGGGTGGTTTTGAGTTGTTTTATGGCTATTTTGCATTGCGTTAGTTTTGTCTCTACAAGTAGCCTATATGCCATTTTAGAGTATAATGACTAGGGTGTATACGTTTTTCTTTCTCATCATAATGCCTCCCAAGCAGAGTTCGTAGTTTCATTACTCAGGAAATATACATTGATTGTTCATTTAGAAATGTTAAAGCGCGTATACTTGACTTCTCCAAAAAAGTTCTAAATTAATCATGGAGTTTGTACTCCAGTTTTTAAGTACAAAAAATAGGGAGTATCTTTTTAGTTAGACATTCCTGTTGAATAAATAGCAGTTTGTTGAAAAATATTTCATCTGCCCAGAGCTATTGTTTATTGTTTTACAAATAGCATGAGAAAGAAAATCACTTTTTTCTTATAATGATAAAAGAAAGGATACTAATAAACAACTGAAGTTTCTATGTACTATTATCATTCCTAAGGGTTCTGAACTTCAGTGAATCCCTTTTTAGGATAGAACTAATAAATTATATTGGTGTGTGTAACTTCAAAATAGTCTTAGAGTACATATTTTCTATTTGATGAGTTATGTTTTAGAGCTGCATCATATCATTTACTGTAGTATAAATTAATGAGTACTAAAATTACAATATTTTTTTCTTCACAGCTAATCAACTTGAGGAATTTTCTTGTTCTTTGCTTCTTTGCTGTAACATTTAGACTATTTACTTTAAAAATTGCAATGATAAAACTATTCCAAATAGGCCAGGTCTGATTACTTTCCACCCCAGGAAATGTACTTAGGTGCCAATACCATATGGAAAAGCTTGACTCCGATATGCCAGACTTTTTTTTTTTCTTTTTTGGTAAAGTATAGCTCTTGAACAAAAAAAATGAGTGACATGGAGATTCAAATTAATTTCACTTGGTTTATAGTTTGTGGTTTGTGGTTGTTAACTCTAAAGAATCAGGATATACAAAAAGATTAAAGAATCTTTTCAACTACCAAGCTTAAAATATATGTTTATGAACAAGTGCCATGCATTTTCTATCTTGGTTTATCCTTGTTCCTTTAATTCCTGGTATTTTTTTAATACCATGATGTCTTTTGCATCTTCCCATTCATGTATTTATTCACCAAACATTTACTGAGTGTTTTTTGTGAGGAAAACATTACTCTGGGCCTTCCATTTTCAGAGACGTGGCTCTTCCCTGGAGGAGATCACAGTCTACTGGGAATACCAGTTATGTAGACAGATACAATATAATATCCAGTAAACATGAGCAAAGTAGGATCAGGGCAACTCATTCTGCCTAAGGGAGTTCAGGAAGTTTTACACAGCAGATAAAATTGGAAGTGAGACATGAAGGAAGTATAGGAATTTGAACAGAAAAGTGGAAGGAAAGATTTTGTGTGCAAAGGGAGTAGTGTAATACAGAGGTACAGAGATGAAAGAGGTTTGGCATGTTCAGGAAACAATGGTAAGTGCCATTTTCTTAGAGCTTAAGGCACACTGGGATGAAGAAGAGAGGGGAAGACTTGGGATGAGGAAGGTTACCATTCCCACTGCCAGACATGAAAAGTACAGCCTGTCCCCATAGCGGCCCCCTCCTTTTTATCTTGGAACAGTGCAGTAATATGGGAACTGGTAACCCTTTGTACAATTGGCAGGAATTGAATAAAAAGTAGGCTTTTGATCAGCAAAGGGAATAGGATTGAGTTTTCCAAAAAATAAATAAATAAATAAATAAAAAGGACAAATGGGAGAAAAACCCCAGCATATTCTCAGAGCAGTAAGTAATCCGGTGGTCATTCCCAAAGTAGAGATGCTACAGATGAGGTGGAAGGAAGCCTCCATTAGAATGCTATAGAGCACTGAGCATGGTTTTCTTTATTTCTTCATCTCCCTTCATTGACCTGGGTGAAATCACAGAGGGCAAGTGGATGGAATAGATAGATGCTAATGCGTTGTGTTAGCTTGGTAACAGAAGCAGGCAGCAGAATGATTATGATAGGGAGATGTGCTGGCCTGAAAGTGAGAAGGTAAAATTTAAAAGCATAAATCCAAATTTCTGCAATTCTACCATTTTGGGAAAAAGATGTTATGTGTTTTAAACAAGTGCCAAAAGAAGAGAACAGTATTAGAAGACTGTTAGGAAAGCAAATGTGGTCTTACCAGGAAGATGTGGGTAAAAACAGGTAACAGTGTCTCTCTACCCTCCATCAGAGCATTTCACTTCATTCTGAAGGTTATATTTTTAGAGATAATTACAGAGAAGAGAATGGCCAGGGAAGGTAGCCAGGGAAAGTAACCAGGGCGGTGAACGGTCTGGGAAGAATGTTGCAGGCAAAAGAGACAATGAAATTGAAACTAATCGACCCTCCTATTGAATAAAGGAGACAAGACAGTTGTTGAAAGCAAGAATTGTCTAGAGGGAAGGCAACAGCCACTAACTGAAAGTCCGAGGAGTAGATTTAGTTCCATGATGAAATTTAGTTCCATGATCTTTCTGATGATTTTCATTGACAATAGGGAAGTAAACAACTTTGGAATAAATACCTCCAAGATAATGAGTTCTCTGTGTATCGGGAGTGTTCAAACTGTGATGGGTGCCAACCTGTCAGGAATGCTGTGATTTGTAGACATTTTGACTAATGACCTTCAACATCATTCGAAGATGTCTGAGAACGTAAAATACAACACTCTTGATAGCCTTAAGATGTATGTGAACCAGATGGCCTCAGCTGGATGCATTTAGGAGCCCTGATGCCAGGGAGCCCTGGGCATGCGGTAGGGCTGTGTGTGAGCTTTCATTGGAGATCTGACTGGTGGGAAATGACCTAGTTACTAAATTGAGATGAAATAACAATTATAGCCATTAGGAAATAAATGCTTGCTAGTGCCTGATTCTCAGCTGGGTACTTTATACACGCTATCTGACTTAGTCATCACGACGAACTTGGGTGGTGGAGTTTATTCTCTATCCTTTCTTTTATCAATGAACAAAGAAAGGATTGACTAGATTGAGTCCAGCTGCAACATTTGCCACCTGTGTCACTTTGGGGAGTTACATGTCTCCATGCCTCCGTTCCCCCATCTAAAGTGTGGATAATGATAGTGACTGCCACATAGGTGAGGGTTAAATGTGTTGAGTACATAGTAGATGCTTAATACAAGTTTGCTCTCATATTTTAATTTTTACTGTGGGCTCCAAAGCTCATGCTGTTTGCCCTGCAGCATTTTCCCTGAGATGCAATGGGTGGGGGTGGGGAATGGGACAGTTAGCAAAAGAAATATGGAAAAATGTTAGAATTTTCATTCTTTACAGGGGGAAAAAATATATATATATATATTAAATAAAAATATATCTATCATTCCATTTGGGAGTTTGGTAGAGAGCCAGGTGGCAGTTGATGATCACATGAATAGACTTACATATTTATGTACAAGAACAGCATACAATATTTGGGCTCTATATATCCTTCCTCAGGTACACAACTCTCAAAACCAATCTAAAATGCTACTTACTTTATAAAACTATTTCTGATCCTCAAACTAGGATGGGATTATGTCCCACCAACCTCATACCCCCCCCCTCCCCACCAAGAACGTTCTTACTTGCTTCTTATTTCCTGTCTTATACAGTGGTTACTTGTGTACTCTCCAAAGGACCTGAAGCTCAGTTTTGGCCTGGCCTTTAGCATCTTCTTTGTGGTATTTCTTGGAATACCTCAGTTTTGGTAGGCAGGTACTCAAGTCTTATTTGAATTGAGCCACATTATTAAGTGTTCATTTTTATCCTTTTCCCCCGCCCGATCCTTTTAGACAATACTGCAAGGTATCTGCAGAACATTTACTTTATGTAGACCATAGAGTTTTTTTTTAAAGCAGATATGCTAATTCCTAAAATTTTAAGTTTGTGTACTTCTTTAAAAACAAACATTACTTTAATGAAAACAGATTCTGAATCGGGTATCTACATACTGATGATTATGAATCAATGGTGGAGGAAACAAACTTTGTTTCACTCTGGCCCCAAAGGGCTTTCATCATGCAAAAAGACTAAATGTTCCCTTTAACTGACTCAGGTGTGCAGATGCGTGGATGCAGATGCTCCCCTGCATTGCCCAGCCATGCTGGTACAGTGATGCTTGAATGTGCACACGCTTTGCGATACCTACCATCTCTCCATCCTCGCTGTCACTTAGTTTAGAGTCTCATACCTGAGTTATTGTAATAGCTTCCTCACTGACGTCCTGCCTCCATTCTTGACTCAAGTAAGTCCCCACCCTCCATGACTGTGAACCTTCTATACACAAAGCTGACCATGGTCCCTCACCTAGAATGTCCACAGGAGTTTCAAACCATGAAGCTGGCCTTGGCCCTTCCGAGATCCCTCCCCTATCAGATTTCTAGCAGCAGTCTTTCCCTGTCCTCTCCCTTCTGCCAGACCCCTTGGATTTTATGCTTCAGAAATACAAGTTAGGTTTTTGTTTGTTTATTCACACTTTGATAACCCATTAGATGTTATTGTGTGCCTCCTCAGTGGTTATTAGGGATGTGGGCTCTGTGTCCACGCGGTCTGGATTGAAGATGTTCTTGATTTTATCTCCTTCAACTTTCACAACTGTAAGATGGGGCTGGTGTTAGTGCCTAAGTCATAGGATTATTTTGAAGAATGAGTTAATACGTGTAAAGGAGGACATCCGTGTACCTCTGTGCTCAGTCCTGCTCTGTCTGGGAATGTGTGTCATCGTGCCTTTGTTCCTGTTCCTGCTGTTCTCCCTATCTCTCTCTTTTTTTTTTAAGATTTTATTTATTTATTTGAGAGAGAGCATGAGAGAGAGAGAGCATGAGAGAGGGGAGGGTCAGAGGGAGAAGCACACTCCCTGCTGAGCTGGGAGCCCGATGCAGGACTCGATCCCTGTGGGACTCGATCCCGGGACTCCAGGATCATGACCTGAGCTGAAGGCAGTCGCTTAACAACTGAGCCACTCAAGCACTCCTGCTGTTCTCCCTATCTTAAGTGTTCTTCTCCTCTGTCTACTTGAAAAATTTCTATCCATTCTTTAGGACCCTCCTCTAAAGCATCAGCTTCTTAGTAGAGCCTTTCCATATTACCCTTTCCATCCTCAGAAAGATCTGATACTCCATCTACTTCTGAACCTTGAAAATAAATTTATATGGAACACACTTTAATGCAAATATTTTCATATGTATCAGTGTCCTCTACTGAATCATAAACCCATGAGATCATGATTGATTTGTCATTGATTCCTTAGAAGCTAGCTCAGTGTCAGGCACAGAGTTTTTAATAAATAACCATTGGACTATGTTTTGTTTTTTGGTTTTTTTTTAACTGAACAGCAAAGCCTTTTACGACAAAATGTGGTGGTGGTGGCATTGAATTTCAAGATTTTGGACTTTGGTCCGGAGCATGGTGTCACTGTGTGATACTGATAGGCATAGATACATATCTGTATATGTGTAGTTTTATTAGTGTATGCCTGATTAAATACAATCATTACTGCCAGTTTGCATTTATTTAACTACTTCTGGTAGTTTATAAGAAATTAATCTTTCTGACTTCCCATGTAGAAGTGCAAGCCCAGGAGTTGTGATTCCGTGCCAAAGATCTGTTGCTGTTCACCTGGAAGACTTACATGGCCTCTGGTTCAAGCTGTGCTTTAATAAACAGGAGCTCAAACACTTTATGATGGGAAGTACAGCTGAGGACTCTTTCAAGTGCATGAGTGGATCTTGCTGAATGCTTTTCTAGGTCATGTTCATTTCATAAAAACAGTCAATTCCCAGCCATCCCAGAAGAGGAAATGCTGAAGGTCCGTAGCTGCCCTGTGGGGCAAGGAGGAAACCAAGGGCTGCGAGCAGGAGGGGCCCCACCCCCCCTGGCCTTTCCTTGGCGAGGAACTGGCAGGCACCGAGCCCAGTCTCACAGGTCCCCACACAGCAGCTTTCAGGCTAAATTTGTGCTGCTGCTTCAATGCAGAAGTATGTTTTTTTTTTTTCTTTCCTTTTGCAGCCACCACATAGTTCCAGTGACCAGAGCAACATGACATAGAAGCAGAGAAAACACACCAAGTTCTTGCCAGTTGCTAGGCAGAGAAAATGCTTTTGGATGTTTGAAGTATGCTTCCCATGTTGATTTCCTAATCATGACTTGTTTTCAAAGCCAAACACAATAGCATCCTGAACACTCATCAGCATTTGGTCAGCTTTGCTGCCAAGCTAATTAACAGATTTTGATTTAGAGGGATGAGAATAAAAGGGATGCTTTTGGTAAAGAAGTAGTATCGTGGGAAATTTGATTTTTTCCCCTCTGTTTAAGGATTGTTATTTCTAATTTTTGGACATTATGTTATAAATATTAATTCCACTGGCTATGTTTGCTTTAATTTGAACACATGCAGTTTTTAGATTATGCCGACCATTGATGCGAACATATTTGCAATGGATATCACCAAGTTATCTTTTTAAAAATCTGATGAGTTATTGAGGAGGTACTTCACTTTGGATCTAAATGCCAAGATGAGAGCAGCTTATCTGTGTGGATGACTTGTGCACTGACAAAACTTAATTTTCCTTATTGTCAGGGATGGGAAAACAACTTTTTACTCTGAAACACCAGGCCTGTCACTGCTAAGCATTGAAGCCTGAGAATCCTGAAATCAGAGGCAGGGAATCCCGGGGAGGGCTGCTAAATGTAGGGGGCTGAAGGGGAATTAGGAAGGAGACTCTCGTCCCTGGCATGGCCAAACATTTGGAAGAGAGGGGTAGCCAGGCTGTAGGGGTGCAGTTTGAGAGCGATGTCCAGGCAGAGCATTTGGGCTTGGCTGGTCCTGAGGTCCACCATTTATCTGGAGGGTGTTGCTGCTCCAACCTCGCATACAACCAGTGGTGCCCCCCAGAAATATCCAGAATGATGTCTCTTTAATTCTGTCATCAGGACCATGAGGTTTCTAGCAGAGAACAGTTCTACTGGAGGCTTTCAGGAAGCTTTGTAAATAGGAAGACTCATGTAGTGGTAGAAAGATCTCACGCAGCTGTCACTTGGGAGATGGAAATTCAAGGTTAATTTCACTTGGTTGGCAAACGCGTATTGAGAGAAAAGTTCATTTTCATAATGCTTCTTTTGGCTGGAGATGGGAGAAATGCAGAAAAGATTAACATATTTTTCTAGGATCTCTTTTGGGCTAATCAGGTTATACTAATGAAAATGATTTAGTGTGCAAGGCACAGGATTAAAATGCACCGTGTATGTAAACTCTTTTAATTCTCACAGTAATCCCATGAGGTAGGCACTCTTATTCTCCCTGTCTAAGGGTTGGGGCATTGAGGCATGGAGAGATTAAGCAATTGCCCAGAATCACGTAGCTAGTAAGTGGCCCAGCTGGGATTTGAACCAAGTCTTACGATCGAGCCTCTGCTCTTTGCCAGTACACTATACTGCCTGAGCATGCAGGAAGCAAGAGTTGGATTGGTCTCTGAACTCTCTGTAACACTTCATGGAGCACTGATTTATTTATCTCACTGGGTTTAAGTCATTGATTTCCATTTATATCACTTCTGTCCTTCTGTAACCTTCTAAAGGCAGGGGTTTGACTTTGTATCATGTATTCCTGGCACCTTATGAAGTTGTAGGACACAGTGCCAGCAACCTGGGGGCCGAGAGGAACAGCAAGGTTGGGAACTTCAAGTGACCTTGTGACCTTTCCAGCTCTGGTCAGGGGACTAGAGATAATGTGTCAGAGTTCAGAATTCACTGAAACCAAAGTCATTTCTGATATGTTTATGTTTGCTCTCTTTTTATTATCAATATATTCATCTTTCCAGAACTATATAAAGCTGGTCAACATTCCCTGGAAGTTAAGCTAGCAAGAAGTTAGCTGGCAATGCTAAATAGATCCATTCAGAGCCAGTATCGGCATCTTAAAGCCCGATTCTTTTTCTTTGTACTGGCTCGGCACCTTTAGGATATTTATTATTTCTTTCCAACCCAGTGTACTTCTGCAGGGATTCTGGGGTTCTCTCTCTCTGGGGCAAGCTGTGTGCATTGGGAACAAAGATTCAGTTACTGAATGTGTCCAGAATGAAGTCACAGACTGACAGTTCCTCTCCAGGTACATTTCAGGTTCATCTCCTGCCTTGTTTCCCCAAGCCCCCATCTCATGCACTGGACTGACTATCCCCATATAGATCTGGTAGCTTCTGCCTCTGGGTCTGGCCTGAGATAGTTCCCTTTGCGAGAAATGCCCGATACCCCATTTCTTCCTCCTTTTGGAAACCCTTCTCAGTCTGTGATGCTCAAACTCCACCTTTTCTAAGTATCTGTCCAGGATGCCCCCACCAGCATTTGATTTCTCCCTTCCCTATAACTCTGATAATCCTTCTTTCTAGACTGTTACTTACTAAGGCAAGCCTCATATTAGGTATTTTGTGAATGTGTCTGTCTTCCTCATTGGGAATTTTGGAGGACCAGAAATTGTGTGTGTGTGTGTGTGTGTGTGTGTGCACCCTTGTGTATACGTGTGAATACTCCCATGTACATACATACACCCAGGGTCTTTGCTGTCCCCATAAGGCAGAATAGCAGGTACTCAAAAGATACTTTTTCAATTTGAATGACCAACCCCCATCTTCCCGTTCATGTTTTGCCTCCTCTCATCATGGATGCCTCATCCTGATACCACGGAAAATGTTTGAACACTTCTGCCTTCTAGTCATATGGTTTTGGATTGTCTCTCTTCCCATTCTTTTAATTTCTAAAATGTTCTAGAGTCCACAGCCACCTAGCATCTGCCTTCCCTCAGTTCTAGCCAGCTCTCCCCAACCTCCCCCTGGAGTGGAACTAGGACTAGAGTCAGAGCAGTAGGGTTGATGATGATAGAGGTTTGGTGAGAGTGAATGCACACCATAGCAGACATTCTCCTGGCAACCTTTCTGTCGTTACTTCAGGAATGTTGCTTCCAAGGAAGAAACTGAAGCTCATGGAGATGATGGAGTGCAACTGGGATTTGAAGCCAGATTTCTCTACCAAAAGTCCCATGTTCTTTCCCCTACCACTCCCTAAGTCTCCTAAGCCCTGTCATGTGCATGACACAGTGCACTCATCACCTTAGTGAGTCTTCACCACAGTCCTCTTCAGAGAGAGATTGATAGCCCCATTGTCCACAGAGAGCAAGCTACCACCCAAGGTCCAGCCAGTGATAGTGGTAGAGCCCATGATTCAAGCACAGGTGTTCCCGACTCTTCTCTCTCTGTTGAACCGCACCATCTCCTGAGTGCCCAATATATATATATATATGAGACTTTGCCTGTCTTCTCTGTTTCCCAGGGTTGTTGCCCGCCACTCGCTTTTCATCTTCTAGGCCCCCACCTTAGTTGTGGAGTCTTTGGACTGAGTTAGGGGTCTCTTACTTGATTAGTTTGTCCTTTTGTGAGAAAGTTGGAAATTCAGAAGCTTCCAGAAGGTAGGCAGGCTACGTATACATAACAAGCAAGTGGTGATAACTGGCCAGGTGGAGGTAGCCTGTGCCCCATCCAAAGGGGCAGCAATACTCACGTCCAGCCAACTATTGCTAAGGAGTGTGACCCCAATGTTCCAGGAGCTCCTGCTTTTCCAGAATAAGCTGTAATTCTGGATTTTTTATCTGGGTTTACCAAATTTTAAAAATGCAGAACAAACATGTGCATGGACCAGATTTCTGGGCTGCTGTTTTGTGGCCCCTGTCTGGGGACCTGACTGCCTGCCACCACTTTGCTGTTTTGTGTGATTTCCCTGTCCTGTAGCCATCTGGGTTTGTGACCTTGTTTGGGGGAAAGGAGAGGAGAATTAGTAAATGAGATATGGATATCGAAAAAGAAACTTAAAAAGTGCTAATATTTGATTTAAAAGATTCATGCTAAAATAAGTGGGGCACGTCTAAATTTACATTTAAATACACGTGACATTCTAATTTAGTGACTGCAAAGAATATTAGATTTCCTCCAAATAGATTTTTCCAAAATTAGTTATCCCTCTCTACCTAAATTTTGCCTAAGAATGATCTTTTTTTTTTTTAAAGATTTTATTTATTTATTTGACACACAGAGAGAGAGAACAAGTAGGCAGAGAGGCAGGCAGAGGGAGAGGGAGAAGCAGGCTCCCTGCCGAGCAGGGAGCCCGATGCGGGACTCGATCCCAGGGCCCTGGGACCATGACCTGAGCCGAAGGCAGCCACTTAATCGGCTGAGCCACCCAGGCGCCCCTAAGAATGATCTTTAAGTGTATTTTAAAAACATCTATATCTTAGATATTCAATAATTAAATATTTCCAGATCTGATTAAATATAGACTACTAAAGAATAATACTAATATTTTTTTCTATAAAATGTAGTTTGACAAGCATTTGAACTGTTTAGCCAAATTAGCATAGAACTCACACGTATATTAGCAACGTTTTAATAATGTTGCTCTATATTTCCTGCAAAACTATTGATGATTTTGCCATTTTTAAGTAGAAAGCTGTGACTTCATCAGAGCAATTTAAAGTTGTCTCGCTATTAAGTAAAAATAGCTTTATCTGTCAATCTTTAATTATTTAATGTGATACTGCTGAGTTCAGTCACCTGAAGATTTAAAATTATTGTCCCTCAGGCTGTGGAATGCACTTAAACAGGGATTTAAAATCACTTGTGTGGGGATACACTTTAAGAAATATCACATTTGTAAACAATGATCTCCATATTTTAAAAAAAACTAACAGCTTAATCCAAAATGCAGACATGTTTACACAATGACTACTTTCTGCCAGATGAATCAATAATTTCTGGATTTTAATGCTTCTTAAGCTGTTCATTTTTAAAAATGTGAACCTCTGTCGTGGATCTTTCAAGAGTCCTGTAAGTGGCTGGGGAGGGCTGGTGCTATCTGTGCCACAGAACAGTGGTTCTCAAGCCTTCCTGTACATTAGAATCACCTAGAGAGCTTTAAAGATATATCTAGACCCACTCCAATAGCTCTGACTTGCTTGGTTTGTTGTAGGGCTTGGGCATTGTTTTCTTTTGTTTTTAAACTCTCCCCAGGTGGCTATAATGTGTAGCTAGTTATAAGAACTGTCATGGGCCTTTGAGGAGAATGCCAGCCGTAACTGATACAATGCACTGAGTTTCAGCACTGAATCCACCTCGCTCACGGTCCCCAGCAGCCTACCCAGATCATGCTACTGGAGCTGTGGGCCGTGCTCCCTTGGCCTAAGGCTGAAAGCCTCCCAGAGGTGATAGCTCCATATACCTAATGCAGGGGAATAGAGGGAGTTTAATCTAGCCCTACTTGTGTGTGTCTGTGTGTTTTCCTTAATAATAAGTACATTTACGGATTCACTATGGGCCATGTACTTGATGTCCGAATTATATTTAATTTCCCCAACAACTCTACAAAGTAGTTAAAATTATTATAACTTTACAAGGAGAAAACAAAAGAGCAGAAAGAGGGAAGAAAGTAATATGCCCAAGGTCATACAACTAGTAAGTGTTAGGATTTAAATCCAGGTAGTCTAACTGCAGAGTTCACATGCTTAAACCTTCATACCAAAGGGTTCAGATAAAGTGCTCATAGGGTAAGGCAGGGAACAAAAACGGCCAAAGCTGCTCAGGGGTAGACACACTAGGGAGAGGTGAGGCCTGGGGAGCCCAAGGAGGGTAGCACCACTCAGCTCTAGCCAATTGCTGCCAGGCAGGTGTGTGGCCCTGAGTATAGTCAGGACGTCTGATTTTTTAAGACGTACTCTAGAAAATCTGGAATTTTTAATATGAATCTTTCTCAACTTTTAAACATTGCAAGCCTCTATTACAAATTATACTGTCTTCACTGTTTTTTGTTCTCGTTAAGGAAAGCCCTGGTCAAGGACAGAGATACTGAAAAGATAGTACAAGCAATGCATTAAGCTTTTTGAAAAGAAAGCATGTAGATTCTTTTGGAGAGGGACTGGTCTTTCCACAGACAGGACCTGCATTGATCTACACAAGCTCTTTGTGTTACTCTTCTGGAACTGGTATAGACTGGTCTTTGTGACGCTAAACTAAGCTGCGGGTGCAGGAATGTCATATTGGTCTGAAGGTCATATCAAGGACATTTGTCCAGTTTTTTTTTGTTTTTTTTTTTTTTTGGTTATCTCTGTGGTCTGTGGTTCAGCACAGATGAGAGTATCATGATATCATAAACACAGGTGTTAAGATACAACCTGCCCACCAACCAACTTAATATCCTGGTTTTGCTCTATTTTCATGTGTAAATTTCTCATTTTTGTGCATGTGCATTAATTAGTCTCACATGAGAAGTATGATGAACATTTTCTTAGTATTTATTCATTCAACAAACCTATAAGCTGAGAAGTATTTAAGAACTTGGAAAAATAGAGTGTTTTATAATTTAAGGAACATTGCTTCAAATCTGATTTGATCAGATATTAAGCCTTTTTAAATAACATCTAAGATTAAGGAATATTAATTATAAGCAATTTTTTAAGACACAGATTTCTCCCTTAATGTTCTAATATAGCATAATAGTTTAGACATTCTTAAAACAGTGCAGTGTTTTGCAAGAAACATCATTATTAACGGCAGTATAACCATGGGACCTGAATGATAGCACTTTGATTTAGAAACAGTCAAAAGCTTATTTTTCGTAGCCTCTATAGCAACGGTTCGGATTCCATTAGTTTGGGTTATTCATCTGAACATAATAGGAACTGTCTTCTTGTTAGAGGAACCAAGCTGAGTTCTTTAGAGGATGTAGGGGGTCATAACGGGTACCTTAGAAAAACAGGGGCAATGTAATTAGTTATTCTTAAGGAAAAACTTTAGATGAACACATTTCTATTGGAAAACCTAAAGTTATGAAAAAATTGCACTGTTTATTTTAAAAAATAAGTTTTAAAAATTATGGTTTGTTTATTTCAGAACTTGAACCGCTTGAAATTATCCTTGGCTTGAGTTTATAAGCGGATTTCAAAATGTTCTGTTTTTTTCTTTTAACGATGAGGAAATAATTATTAAAATTTGTTCTAGATTTATAAGTATTTAGAGAGAGGTGGTCTATTGTTTAAGAATTCTGTTTCTTTTAAATACTGGTAGGTTCTCAAATTAATGCCATGCTTCAACTCTACTTTCTGACCGGACAGCATATTTTATTGGACTGTGTTCTTTTTCCAGATAACATCCATTTGTAATCATGATTGAAGATGAAATGTTCAATTTGTATTTATAGTTCTAGTTTCTTAGAAAGAATACTATGTCCAACAACTACTTCTTGCAAATTTAGAATTACTACTTCAGTTCAGTAGCTACTTATTGAGCATTTTATCCAGTAAATTCTATTGGTGATCTAATTAAGAAAAAAATATATGGGCCAAAGGATTGGAGGAAATCATGAGGAAAGTGGGCTTTGATCTAGGCCCTGAAGGATGGATTGAATTTATATAGAGTGGTGGATGCCGTTCTTATCAGTGACACTGGTGATCAAAGGAGGAAATGATTGGAATTAGAGTATGACTTTAAGATGATAAATGGCTGAGATATAATATTTAAAAAGCTAAATTAAGTTCTGTAGGAATGATGCGTAGCAATTTTATATAATTTTAAACTGATTATTGCTCATCTACTATCATCTGGTCCTGGGTGATTCCACTGGTTAAAGCCTATGTCTAATGCAAGCCAGATCATGCTTTCTTCTGTTCCAAGGCTATAGACCCCACTTACTGTCTCAAAAACGTGTGGCAATGGTCATCAAGCAGGTGGAGGAGAAAACCTGCACTAGCCCAGCCCAGGAATCCTCTTGTTTGCATTTGACAGGCATTTCACAGTGGCATAGATACTGGAACAAAAATCAGTTTGGAGTTGCCTTAATATGGTTACTGAATGCATTATTCTAAGTTTTCTGGTAGAGAAGGGAGGAGATTCTTTCACCAATTACCGCCTTTTGATGTCAACTAATTGTTTCTCTTAAATCTTGAATGCAGTATCTTCCTGTACTTGAAGAAAATAATACAGATGATTATGAGTTATTTACATAAAATCGTATACTAAGCAGTTGTTGGAAAATTTGAATTCAAAATGAAATAGTTACACCCAATGAGTTTAACATGTCTTTGTTACGCATCTATTATGTGGTGAGATTCTGGGCTAGATTCTATGAGAGAATCATGGAGACAGATTTAATCCTGGCCTTTTGAGACTTGTGTCAGTAGACACCTTTGCTGACTCAGTATTCAGGAGAACTGCTTCACCAGGAAGTCCAGATAATGAGTTAACACACATTTATGGAGCTTGTGCCATGTGTCAGGCAGTATAAAACCCAGGACACATTCAAAGGAGGAGCTGTGCCTGGAAGAGGACACAGGGGTTAGACCCTAGAAGACAGTTTATGCCAAGGAGACCGATACAATTTAAATATAATTCAATAGGTGTATAATTCTAGCCTAAAACTAAATTTTATACATTTCGAGGGGAGGAATTCTGTTTCCTTTTATCTTTTTTCTTTTCTTTCCTCTTTTCTTCCCTTCTCCCCCTGCCCATAGGTTTCTCTTCTCCCATTAGACGAATTACTTGGTGTACTCTCTATACTGTCTGCCCTCCATACATAATGATCCATAATAAAGTTTTACAGATAATGGAAGTATACGTTTTAGAGTTATTGTAAAGCTACTGGATAGAATTTACATGGCTTTTCATGCTTAGATTTCTTATAATTAGTATAATGCATAACATTTTCTTAATAAACCCTTTTATTATTTAATTTTTTTACCTTCACTAATAGGTATCACAGACGGGCTATGATATAAATGGCTAGCTTAAAGATAATTGAGGATTGGCACTTTAACTTCTTTTTAGAGTGTCTTTCGTAGTCCTAGGTAAAACCACATTCTCCCCAACACCTGGTATTGTTAGTCTTTATAATTTTAGTTCATGGTATTAGTGTATCTTATTCTCATTTTAATTTGATTGTTCCTGATTACTAATGATCTAGGGTGCTCTTTCAAGTGTTTATTGACATTTATGTATCTTCTTTCTGTTCAAATGTTTACCCATTAAAAAATTGTATAGTATTTCTTTTTTTTTATTGTCGATTTGTAAGTATTTGTATGTTCTACATGAGGGTCCTTTGTCAGACATACGTGTTACAGATATTATTTTCCCAGTCTCTGGCTTGCCTATTAATTTCCTTAATTAATGGTGTTTCTGTGGGGGCAAAGCTCACATTTAACATCATGAAAGGAACAGTTAGCTTTCTGGAGAATGAATGCTTAGGATAATTATTATCGTCATTAACTCCATCGGTCACCTTCAAAGGAGATTTTTATGCTACTTTGAATTCATTAGTACATTGTCTTTAAAAGATTTCTGAAGACTGTTTCAGGGTTTGGGATGTATCCTATCTCCTAAACCCTTAGGAGCTTCTGTATTCCTCTCTGTGGTAGTAATGCAATACTTTTGGATGAAAACAGGGTAACCCTTTAAGTATCTAAATTCCCCAGCTGGGTGAAAAGTCTTTTCACATGGGTGCCCATTTCCTACATTTTCTAGGTGAAACTAGTGAGTAGTATGCTAACCAGGCCGACTTTGGTCTGCTCCTGGTAATTGTTGGAATTCGTTAGCTCGAAGTAGGTACTCATTTGTACTGTGCTCTTTAATGTGGTCTTAACTTACATGCCATTAATTAGGATAAGAGAACAGGATTTTCAGAGCATTTTCTTCTGTAAGCAATGTTCCGTTACATTTATAAGAGGTTACTCAAATTCTGTGCTTTTTACTCATTTTGGGAAAAAGTCCATACAATCAAAATCAAGTAGCCTTGTAACAGAAGAGACCTATTTGATTTCTGTGCTCAAAGATGTGAGGGAGTGACATCCTTTTTCCAAAGCAGGGCTAGGAACTTTGGGAATCAAACTTAGAAACTGAACATAATTTGGTTTCTGTTTCAGCCTCCACATGAGGTCTCCTGACCTGACTATTTTAATTTACCTGTGGGGGATTGTGGGTCTCATAATCTAGTGAGCCCTGGGAGAGTTGGTGCTGAGTCAAGCAGGGATTTATTCCAGGCTCCCTCATATTCTGGCTGCTTGACCTTGGAGACGTTACTTCGCCTTTTTGAGACTCAGTTTCTCCGTTGTTAAAATTCAGCGAAGATTATATCCAAACTTAGAGGTTTATGGAAACATTAATTGAGATAACTTGTATAACTAGTGGGGAAAAAATGGACACTGATTTTTGCTGTATTTGTGATAGAAATAGTAAGTTTGGACAGTAACCTTAATTATTCTGTACCTGTCTTTCCTTTTCTGGCCATCTGGCAAGGGGTAAATTATTTCATGTCCATTTATTCATCTGTGCTTTCATTAATTAATTCTTTAGTGAATGGACATCAAAGCAGCTATGCCTGTCTTTACTTACTTAGCCTACTGAGAATTTAAAATTGTTGATATTTCTTGGCACTGAGAAAAGGGCCATATCAATTTATATGAAATACTCTTAGTTTAGATTTTTTAGTTTAGTATTTAGGCAATTGACTTGTCGATTAAAATAATGTTTAACATTTTTCTTAAACAGTCACAATCCCTATATAAAAATATATATTATGCTTCTCATTTCTGAACCCATATTCCCACGAGCATGGACTTCTGACCCTGGGAGTTCATCATTCATTTCTATCACTCTGGAATAAGAAAGAACCCAATATGGCCATATCCCATTTATTCTTAATTTAATGAAGTAATATATAAGAAAGCAATTGTTGACACTATCTATTAGTACTATTTTTTGATGGCTTCCTTAATTCAGTCTGTAGAACAGAAAAGAAAATTTAAATGAAAAAGAGAAACAGAAAACAGAAGAAATCGCCATGCAGCTATTCCTTAAGTGGCATTTTAAATGATTTTGAGAGATAGAAAAGGAGATTACTTGGATCGGTGTTTATTAATCGAAATTGTACGTGCGCGCGTGTGTGTGTGTGCATGTGGATGTGTAAAAAACATTTCTAATTATGGAGGTATTAACAAAATTGATTTCACCTAATGAGAGATGCAATAGCTTCATCACTCATCTTCCTGCTTCTGAGCTTGCATCCCATTTTTTATGATCAGTAAGCTACCAGACTCCATCTAAAACATAGGACCTGGCCCTTCACAGTTCAAAACCTTCCCCATTTCACTGTGAGTAAAAGTCAAAGTTCTCATAATTGTCAAGAAGATCCTACACTCCCCCCTCCCCTTACCTCTTTGCTCTCATCCTCTCTTTCCCTTCTCTATAAGGTGATATTGTTTCTCGCGCCTGTTTTACACATGAAGAAACTGAGACCCAGAGATTTCTTAATCTTGCTTGCATTCAGTCTATTGTCCATTCATGAAATATTGAATTCTTACTACGTGCACAGCAGTGGCCGGTTGTTTTGGGCATAAAGGCAGTTAAAGTACTGTGTTTATCCTCAAGAAGGTTCAAGCTAGTGGGGGAAAGGGGTGCATAAATTTAATAAAATCAAATAGTGCATGAGGTGCAATCATGAGAAAGTGCACAGGGCATTCTGGAAGCCAGAAGAGCAGAACCAACCCCAGCCTGGAGGATTAATGCAAGGCTACCTACAGAAGAGGACATCTGAACCACTGTTAGGGAGGAGTAGAAGTTGACTAAATTTGGAGTGGAGGAGGGCATTCCAGGCAGAGGGCATGGTGAGGACACAGGCGCAGAGTGGGAAACAAGGTGATGAATGGACACTGGGAGAAGGCAGGTGTTTCCAGGACCATAAACTTAACACAAGGCACCGAGGCAGAAGCAGACCGCATCGCCTCTTCCACCCGGGGAAGCAGGGTCTGGAATTAGTTTTACTGTCCAGGGAACTGGGGTGAACAAGGACACCAATTCCCGAGTTTCAGGCTGATAATCTACCTCTACAGTATAATTCTGCACTATAAAGTTAGGTTCCACTTCCTTTCTGATTTTTATTCCAGCTCTTTATCAGGTCTGGAGCCCCAACCTAAATCCTGTTGCATTTGGAAGAGGCCATGACAATAAAAGTTATTCCCTGGGAGGTGCCATTTTCCCTTCCTCCCACCTCCTCTTCTTCCCACTCCACCTCAAGCAGCATCTGTATATAGGTGTAACTTTCAGACCGATGACAGTGCATCACACGCTCCCATCTCCCTGAATAATATCATTGCTTTCTGAAGTCTACTTGCTGGGGCACTTAGGACTTCCAGACAAACCCCCACATATTGGGTGTAGTTCTGATTAGATTTTAGTTTACTATTCAGTTTGTTCTTTGTATTGTTTGCATTTTCAAGCTCTAAGCTCTGCAAATAATTGCCCTAAACCATGTTAGTTCTGTGCACTCAGCCTAGGGACAATTTCATTTACATCCCATCAAGGCTGCTTCTTGAGGATCTAGGATGATTGAAGTGTTCTGAAACCAAGAAAGTACTGGTATTAGAGGGTATTTGCTGTTTTGCAGCAGTAAAGCAAATCTGTTGCATCTTTGTGGTTGTATAACAAAATTCGTAAAGTTTTGAACAGACATTAGCTTTTTCTTTGTTACTTTATATAACCCAGGTCAGAAAAAAAAATGCATAAATTTTTTTTGTTGTTATAATTGCTGTTTTTCCTGTAAGGGAAGTTTTCTCATTTACCTGCATCCAATTTGCTTCATGAATATTCAGCTGTTGACGGAGCTGCAAGCTAATATCCATGGAAATGAACTCATTAATAGTATTTTCCTGGCTCCTACTTGGTTCATGAAGTATACAGAAGTATTTATGATATTTCCTATTTTATTTTCCTCTTGGCTTTTGAAACATAATGGGATTATTGATAATAATTGTTATTCCAGATTTTCAGTTATTTTTTCTCATATTTCTTGAGTGCATAAGCAAAGTCTTTCAGATATTTGCCTTTTTGCAGATTGTTAATGTAATTTTTACAAAGCAAATTATGAATAAAAATTATAAATGGCTTAAAGACAGAACTAAGATATTTGACATATTTATACATATATAATGCTAATCCTGTTATTAATGCATTGATTATCACATGTTGTAAAAAGGACTGATTCTTCTTGGAGGTCTTTCAGAGATTAAATGTACTGTCATTTAATGAAAATAGCATCTGGCAAGTATATTTGATGATACAAAATAAAATAGGAAAAAATAGTAGTAATAGCTAACAGAAAATAGTAGTAATAGCTAACAGTTATATATTGGTTTTTGATGTAATAGTTGCTTCACGAATATTAATTTATCTAATCTCTGCATCAAGGCTATAAGAATAGATACCATATTATTCTCATTTTACAGATGTTGAGACTACATCAGGGAGGTAAATTTACTGGTGAGATGTCTCATATCTAGCATTTGGTAGAGCTGGGATTTGAACCCAGGCAGACTGGCTCTAGAATTCAAACTTTTTAAACCACTTCACATTCTTCTTTTTTATGTTGATGAAGTCTGCGAACTGGACTGCCTGTTGTCCACACCTGTGCATTCCTTCCCCACTGATTTAAAGTACCACCTGTTTCATGGGGCACCTGGGTGGCTCAGTCGGTTAAGCCTTGGACTCTTTGGTTTCTGTTCAGGGTTGTGAGATTGGGCTCCGTGTGGGGCTCTGGGCCAGTGTGGAGTCGGCTTGAGGGTTCTCTCTCTCCTCCTCCCTCTGCCCCTCTCCTCTCCCCTGTGCGGGCTCAAGAGCGGGCTCTCTCTCTAAAATAAAGTACCACCTGTTTCAAATACTGAATTCCCTCCTACTCAGTGTTTTCTGGGCTCTCTTCAGTTCCACTGATCTATTGTCTGTATTAGCCCCAAAACTAACTGTTAACATTACTATACATTAGTTCCTTCTAGGAATAGAGTTCAAATAGAACAAAAATGGAAAGGAAACAAAATTACAGGCTAAAAAGTGGATGGTATGTTGAATATTTATTTATTTGTTTGTTTGTTTATTTATTTTTGGTATGTTGACTATTTAAAGATGAAAAAAGGAGAGAAGGGGGATAGGGTAAGTCAGAAGGGGCAAAAGGATGTTTGTAGAAAAGTCTTACGTGTCTTAAGGATAGGAATGGACAATTTTAGTAGTCAGTTTTAAAGAAGAGGTAAAATAGATATATAAATTTCTAAATAAAAAAGTTCTTTATGGTAGTTCAAGCATACATTTACCAGGAAGCAAATTTAAAAAATCTTTCTTCTCTACCTTGTGGGATTGTACAGTGAGCTAGATCACAGCATGAGAAAAAAAGAGGTCCGGGTGCCAGGCAGAGACAGATCTTCGTATTGGTATCCTCATTCATTTCTCTGGGTGGTTTTGCAGCATTAAATACTTTTCCTTCCCCCCCTGCTACATTTCCTTTTCATGGGAACTGAATTCTCAAGTAACCACTTAAACAGGAATAGTGTTCTGCACTTTAAATTTGGGAAATGACCAGTTTCCTGTGCCAGAGAAAAATCTGGGCTTGAGAATATTATCTATATAGTGTGCTTTGTACTTCCTGCTTAGCCTTTTCTTTCATTGTACCGTGTTTTTTAAGTTATCTGATATCACTGTAAATTCCTGAGCAGCACAATATGAAGTATTATATTAAAGACACAATAGTCTACTGGCATCTCTGAATAAATATTTGTGCAATATTAAAAGTAAGTTAATTTAGCAGGCATCTTATTGAGAAAAATTTTCACAAGTATGTTCGTGTAAGCTTATGAACTGCCTTTGGAAATTCATTTTATCCCATATTGATCACCAACTAACAGCCGGAGACATGCTTTTATCTGAAACGCCACCCCAAATTCTGGGATGTTTGAAATATCCTTTTTTGTTGTTAATTCAGAATGTAATGGAAGCTCATTATTTTCATCTGACTTTAAGCTCTTCTACAAGTATTATGACTTGTAATATATAAAGGAATAGATTTTAATTTTTGTTTTGCAACCTCGCCTAATGCATTATCTTTGTTTGATGGTTCTATTTGTGCTGTAAAGATTGATAGCATTGAGAAGAGCTAAGGCGACTTCAACAATATTAGTCTTCTTTTCTGTACCTGACTTTTTTGTGGAACTTTTTTTCAGAGTGGCTTATCATTCTACTTCATCAGCTTGTGTGATTTTTGTCCATACCAAGATCATGTAGCTTTGAAATCAAAGCCATAGTGTGGCCATACTCCACATGCATTGTTCAATTTTTATTAATACCTTGTGCTCTAAGTCCTCTCAGGGATTATGGATGGGCTGCAGTCTCTGTTAACACCTTACAGTTTGATCTTGAATTAGTTTTTTTCTACCTTCTTTCTAATTTGTTAATTTTTAAATTTCTGGAATGTTTAGAAAATATGACTAGAGAGATTGACATGAACCACACTTGAGGGCAAACCTGGAATTTTGAGCAGAAAAGATCCAATACAATATGACAATATGGAATATACATATGTTTTAATAAACAGTAGATTCCCCCCAACAAATGCCTTGAATTATTTGTTTTGAAACCAAGGAATTACCTTGAAGTTAGTGTTAGTTGGATTGACTGTTAGGAGAGGAGCAGAAAGGGGAAGGCAGGGGATTTACCCTTTAGTTCTGTTCTCTGTAGTGTTAGGAATAATTAAAACCATAGTAGATATGATAGAACTATGGCTGTGGTTGTTGCAATAGTAACAGAAATACCAGTTAGCATTTATTTGGTCCTGATTATGCACTGGCACTGTGCAGAGTGCCCAACAAAAATTACCTCTGTGAATTCTCTTCACCTCTCTGTGAGATAGGTACTATTTTTTTTTTTTTTTAATATTTATTTGAGAGAGAGCGCGCATGCACATGTGAGCAGGGGTAGGAGCAGAGGGAGAGAGGGAATCTCAAGCTGATTCCCTGCTGAGTGCAGAGTTGGATGTGGGGCTTACCCCAGGACCCTGAGATCATGACCTGAGCTAAAACAAAGAATCAGAGGCTCAGTTGACTGAGCCACCCAAGCGCCCCAAAGTACTTTTATTTTTTAACCTAATTTAATGTGTGAGGAGACAGGCTCAGAGCCTTGGCTGTACTCCCTGTGTATGAGACATCCTGTGTCTGCCTAGGTGTGTGGTAGGTGTTTATAGGTGTGTTGGGGAGGATTAATTTTGAGGGGTTTCAAAACAGCAGACTATAAACACTGGGCGCTTCTTAATCTTACTTATTTAGTTGGTTTTTTCCTAAAGTTTTTTGTATCACTGACCATTCTGGAAAGAGACATCAATCACCCAAAACAATACAAGGAACACAAGATCATCATGAATCAAATGATACTTGGAATATATAAGCCAAGAAAAAAATTTATTGCCAAAAAGTCACTTTATTAAAAAAATATTTAATAGTTTAAAATAAAGGACATAGAGTTTTTTCAGTCTTCGAGAAAACTAATTGTATTACATTAGAATTAACATCTCATGTAATTGTGAATCCCTTGGGAAACCAGATGTTAAGTGAATAGACACCAATTTTCTTAGTGTTTTTCATTCAGGCTTTTTCTCTTCTCATCTGGGGACTTTTTCACTCCAATACTTTAAGCCCAAATGCCGTTTTAAAACTGAGAACTCTGGGGGTGCCTGGCTGGCTCAGTCAGGAGAGCATGCGACTTGATCTCAGGGTGGTGAGTTCGAGCCCCACGTTGGGTGTAGAGATTACTAAAGATAAATAAACTTTGAAAATAAAATCAAATAAAACGTAGAGCTCTGGAATGATCAGTATTAAAGATTTATAAAAACCCAACGGGCCTTGGCAATCAGTGTGAGAATAAACAACAATTAACGTTTAGTTTTGGGATGGGGTAACAAGGAATAGTGATGACTGTAGCAAGTGAAGGGAATATGTGGTTGCTTTTGTTCCAGCCTATTGCTACCACTCAGGAATGTGGAACCTGGGTTGATCTTTTCTCCTAGTGTTTGAAGAGGGACTGTAATTATTGATTTTTATGTCACTGTTCTTATTTCCTTAAACGGTATCAGTTGAAACAATGTGCTATGTTAAAAAATACCTCTACTGCGTTTGATCTCTGCTTTAGATTTAACTCATTGCCTCAAGTCAATGGAAGTTAAATATCCAAGAAAGATGGCTACTATAAATCTATTTTTATGGGCTAAGCATCGAGGATGAGATGGTGGGAATCGAAATCGCAAAAACACACACGAGAGAAATAAAAACGTAACAAAATAACAAAAGCTTTAAAAATTGACAACACACCAGAAAAGTTTGCTTTTATTATAGTATGTTATTGAAATCATCTTAATAAGTTTTCTGATTTTTACTTTCCTTTTAATTTGTGCATCATAAAAATCATCATTTTATGCATTGATGATTCCATCGAGCATGGTTCTGGTTTCTCCTTCATTTTCTGTCCATTTTCACTAGTGACTTTCCAGCGACCTATTAACTATCTTTAAAATCCTGTGCCTTCCGTGTAGTTAGGGTACTGATCACATGCTGATCCAGTATGAATTCTTTCCCAAGAAGTCATGAAGAGCACAGTTCTGTCATGCTGCCTTTTAGCATATTGAGGTCAAACAGAAGACACTAAATAATGTTTTAATTATCCTCAAGTCCTGGGGAAGTTTCAGCCAAGGAAGTTTAAAAAATACGGATGTATGGTGAAAAATTATCTTCACCTAGAGGTTGATGATGTTAATTTTGAATTAATAGTTGTTCTGAGAAAAACTAAAACATCTTTTGGTGGGAAATTGAGCAGATATTAACAGGCTCTTAACAAATATGACATAATAAGTCTTTTTGGTTCTGAATCATGAAAAAACACCAACATTCCAAGGGTTTTTGCTGGGGATATTGACATAATGTTTGGTATCACTGTGATCTCTTTAGGCATCTATCTGAGTAACCCAGGGTGGCATATATTTTCCTTTGATGGTTTGTAGAGTGATAGATGCCCAAGAGGGTGAGTCTTCAGTGCTACTGAACTACTGACAAATGATTTATTATTCTATCAAGTTTTGGAGTTTTGTATGGATGGAATGTTGTCGTGGCAGTCTAGGGACAAACTAGTGTCTGTTTCAAAGATGAAAACATGCTGCCCATACATTTTCTGTAGGGTTATACAGTCTGGTGGAGAGCAGACATGCAAACTAGAAGTATTTTATAATTGTTGTTCATTGTTGAGTGGAAAATACATGACAAAGGGAGCTTTAAAAATCTACCTAGTTTGAAAAAAAATTTAAACATAAATTCTCCCTAATTATAATTTTAATAAAAATGTGTTGGACTTTTTACTCATAGTCTTAACAAAATTATTGAAATAAGAAGATACATGGAGAAATATGGGACATTGCTAAAGCTCAGGAAGACAAAAAATTCCTTATTTTTATAACGTAGCCCAGAGAAGTTGATAATGAGAAGCTTTTAGCCTCAAATTGGTGAATTTCCTTAACACTGCTATAGGTATTTTGGGATTGTATATGCCAGGGGTGCTCAACTGCAGCACTGTGGGGGTGCAGAGTGGGCTTGTGGCAATGTGGAGAGACATTTTGGGTTGTTGCAGTTGGGGCTGGTAGTTCCTGTTAGCATCTAGTCGGTTTAGGCCATGAAACTCTTAAACATCCTACATGTACAGGACAGACCCCACAACCAACATTTTTCTGGCACAAATATCAAGAATGTTAATGTTGAGAAACCCTGGTATATGGTGATGAAAAAGAAAAAAGTTTGTATGATATTCTTATATTCCAAGTTGCTGATGAATATTTGGGAAGATAATACACTAGGGGAATTAATACTACACAGTCTGGTGGGCTTTAGAAACAAAAACCATCTAGTGAAGAAAAAATTCTTTACTTATACCACCAAAGTTTACAGAGCGCTTGCCAAGTGCCAGGCATTGTTGGAGATACTGGGGAAACCCGAGTGAACAAAACACATAGACTCTGCCTTCATAGAGCTCTGGCACCAATGTGGGGGACTAGTAAACAAACAAATACATAAAATGGGACATGGAGGAGCAGGTAGTGCCATAGGGTAAATAAAGTAGAGTAATGGGGTAGGTAGGGCAGGCTGGGGGTTGGGAAAGGGAACACTTAGACTGGATGGCCATGAGAGACCTGAAGCTTAGAACTGAGTGACAGCAGGAGGCAGCCAGATGGAGAGGGTTTAGGCAGAGGAAGCAGGTTGTGAAAAGGTGCCAAGGTGGAAGTAGGCGTGTCTTGTTGGGGAGGCACAGGAAGGTGGTTGTGGTTGGGCAGTGGTCCAGAATGGGGAAGCTAGTATGAGACAGAATATGAGAGGAGGGAGGGGCTGGATCATGCTCATTTCCTTTTTAGGTTGAATAATATTCCATTGTCTGGATGTATTTATCCATTCACTTACTGAAGGACATCTTGTTTGCTTTCAGCTTTTGTCAATTATGAATACAGCTGCTATGAACATCTAGGTGCAGGTTTTGTTATGAATAAATTTTCAACTCATTTAGGTAACTTCTAAGGAACACAATCACTGAATTGCATGGTAAGAGTATTTATGGTAAGAATATGCCAGACTGTTTTCCTAAATGGCTGTATCATTTTGCATTCCCACCAGCAATGAATGAGAGTGCCTGATTATTCCACATCCTTGCCTTTGGCACTCTCAAGTATTTTGGATTTTGTCCTTTCTGATAGGTGTGTAGTATCTCATTGTTGTTTTAATTTGCAATTGCCTAATGACATAAGATTTGAGCATCTTTTCATATGCTTATTTGCCATCAGTATATCTTCTTTGGTGAGGTGTCTGTTCAGTTCTGCCCATTTTTAAATTTCGTTGTTGACTTTCTTATTGTTGAGTTTTACTAGTACTTTGTACATTTTGGACAATAGTTCTTTATCATATATGTCATATATTTCTTAGGGAAATACTTTCTCCCAGTTTGTGGCTTGTCTTCTCATTCTCTTGTCATGGAGAAGTTTTTAATTTTAATGATGTCTGGCTTATCAATTATTTTTTTTTCATGGATCATGCCTTTGGTGTTATATCTAAAAAAGTCATCACCATTCTCAGTGTCACCTAAAAATTTTCTCCTGTTAATTCTAGGAGCTTCATACTTTTGCGTTTTACATTTGGGTCTGATCCATTTTGACCTAATTTTTCTGAAGGATGTAAGGTTTGTGTCTAGATTCCTTTTTGTTTGTTTGTTTTGTTTTTTCACATGTGGCTGTTCAGTTGTTCCAGCACCATTTGTTAGGAAGACTATCCTTTCTCCATCCTTCTGCCTTTGCTCCTTTGTCAAAGCTTAGTTGACTATATTTGTGTGAGTCTGTTTCTGGGCTCTCTGTTGTATTTCATTTATCTATTTGTCTGTTCTTTAACCAAATCCACACTGTTTTGATTAATGTGGCTTTGTAATAAGCCTTGAAGTCAGGTAATGTCAGTCCTCTGAGTTTGTTCTTATTCTTTAATATTGTTTTGGCTATTCTGAGTCTTTTATTCTCCATATAAACTTATGATCATTTTGTTGATATCCACAAAAGAACTTGCTGGAATTTTGATTAGAGTTGTGTTAAATCTACAGATCAGGTTAGGAAGAACTAGCATCTTGACCTTATTGAGTCTTCCTATCCATGAATGTGGACTATCACTCTACATTTATTTAATCTTTTTTTGGTATTTTTTATCCAAGTTTTGGGGTTCTCCTACTGTTGTACATATTTTGTTAGATTTATACCTAAGTATTTCATTTTTGGAGGTGCAGATGTAAGTGGTATTGTGTTTTTAATTTTAAGTTCTGTTTGTTCATTGCTGATACAGAGGAAAGTGAGTCACTTTTGTATATTAACCTTGTATCCTGCAACCTTGCTATAATAGCTTCTAAGTTCCAGGAGGTTTTTTGTCAATTCTTTTGGATTTTCCACATAGACAATCATATCATTTGTGAACCAAGACAGTTTTATTTTTCCTTTACAACCTATATACCTTTTATCTCTCTTTTTGTCTTATTGTATTAGCTAGGAAATAAAGGGCACAACCTATATACCTTTTATCTCTCTTTTTGTCTTATTGTATTAGCTAGGAAATACAGGACAATGCTGAAAAGGAGTGGTGACAGGAGACATTCTTGCCTTGCCTGATTGTAGGGGGAAAGCTTCTAGTTTCTCACCAATATATATGATTTTAGCTGTAGGCTTTTTTTTTTTAAGATTTCTTTTTTTTATAATGTTGAGGACATTCCCCTGTATTCTTAGTTTACTGAGAATTTGTCACAAGTAGGTGTTGGATTTGTCAAATGCTTTTTTTCTGCATCTGTTGATCAGATCATATGATTTTTCTTTTTAGACTGGTAATGTGATGGATTTCATTAATTGATTTTAGAATGTTGAACTAGCTTTGCCTACCTGCAATAAATTCCCCTTGGTTGTGGTAGACAATTGTTTTTATACATTTTTGGCTTTTATTTGTTAATATTTTGCTTAGAACTTCTACATCTATGTTTATAAGGTATATTGGTCTTTAGTTTTCTTGTGAAGTCTTTGGTTTTGGTATTAGGGTGATGTTGGCCTCATAGAACAAGTTAGGAAATGTTTCTTCTACTCCTGTCTTCTGAAAGAGATTGTAGAGACTTAGTATAATTTGTTCCTTAAATGTTTGGTAAAATTTAATAATTCTTACATGTTTTTTCAAATGTGTGTAGGTATGTTTTTATTACTATAGTAAATTCATTGCTCAGTTTTAGCACCTAGATTTTTTTTTAAAAGATTTTATTTATTTATTTACTTGACAGAGAGAGACACAGTGAGAGAGGGAACACAAGCAGGGGGAGTGGGAGAGGGAGAGGGAGAAGCAGGCTTCCCGCTGAGCAGGGAGCCCGATGCGGGGCTCGATCCCAGGACCCTGGGATCATGACCTGAGCCGAAGGCAGACACTTAACGACTGAGCCCCCCAGGCGCCCCAGCACCTAGTTTCTAATATGCCAAATATGTTTATTATGTTTATTGCATATTGTCTGTCTCCCCCTGCTAGAATATAAGCAGAAATTCTTGACTATTTTGTTTATTGATATATTTTATATGCCTAAAACAGTGGCTGTCAACATATGCTTTGGTCTTTGGGGTTTTATAAAATCCTTTTGGAGAATATGTAAGGTCAAAACTATTTTAATGGTAATACTAAGGCTTTATTTGCTTTTTTCCCCCCCACTATGTTGATGCTTACACTGGTAGGGGAAAATCAGTAATGTGTAAAACTGCTGATATTTTCGTGTGAATCAGAGCAGTAGCACCAAACTGTAGTAGGAGCCACTATATAGTTCCCGGTCCTCAATCATGGGGGAGTCACAGGGGGATGCCAGTTTCACTTAAAACTCTAAAAATTATTAAATTTCTTAAGACGTGACTCTTGAGCACATGCTTTTTTCATATTCTGTGTGATGAAATGGGAAGTATACCTAAGTATTTCTTCCTGCATACTCAAATATTATGGTTGCCTCCAGGGATAGGATTTGTGATTGAGTTGCTATGGAATATTATATTTACTTGAAATAACAACTTGTGAGATAAACTATGGTTTCAGTTTCAGGGCATTTGGGTATTCGGCAGATAGTTTTTTCAAAAAAAGAATGAAGTAAGCCTGTCACTTCAAGGAAAAGAACTGATAGTATTTGTTGATGATGATAAATTCAAGTTTGCAAGAGAATTTAGAGTTTTGGAAAATTTATGTTTATGAGCTCGATGTTTTCCTTAAAGACTTTTCTAATGAGTTGGATACTAATATTAACTAATGTGACGTGGGTTTTCTTTGATATTAAATAACAAAATGTGTTACTATTTTGAAGATATGTTTAACTCCCAGTGAATCATTGCTAAAAAAATTTACAGCATCAAGCATAGATAATAGATCCCTTCAAATTGCAAGATAGATCAATTGGTTTTAATGCAACAGAGTATGGAAAGTTCACCGATATGGTTGGCTTCAGATTAAAATCACGACTAACCTTTAAGAAACTACCACTTACTGAGGTTTGGTGTTGTATTAAAGAAGAATATCCACAACTATCTGAAAATGTTATAGCAATGAATATATCTGTGTGACTTTTGAGAGTCATCTACTGTGCATGCCTGACTGATGAAAAGAGTGGGGAGGACAAATATGAGTTGAAGGAGATAAATTAGTACATCAAAATGATAAAATAAACTGGTGCATTCTGGGAATAAAATTCATCGTGGACTTTGCCTTACCATTTGAGCAAGCAGTGGCCCAGATGGACAGACATGGAGGAAAGGAATTGCTGTCCTCTCCCTCTTACATCTTCATGAGTTTTCTTACTTCTTTTACTTTCTTGGTAGCACATTTGTGACATTTTTAGCTTTCTTAAACTTTAATTAATGTATGGCATTTTATTATCCTGTCTTACACAGTAGGAAAAAAACAATATGGAGGAAATTGAAGAGAAGATGGAAAGTTCTGTTCTCTGTGTAGGAAAAAAAAAGCCCCTGCCTAGAGTGACATCTAGGAGTGTGTTGCATAATCATTGTTAGGGGAATGCTGGCAAACTGAGTTCATGCTAACGCACCTGCAAGCTGGAAGGTACAAGGAGGGGCACCTGGGAGCCTCACCTCCTCCAAATGCAACTTAGTCTGTCTTAGCTCACAGGTCTCTGCATCTCCCTAGCATTCAGAGATTATTATGCCCCGTTTATGCAGCCCAGATTTGATTTTCATAGTTGGAGAGAGGGTCCTCTGGTGGGATATCAGGAATACCAAGTGGCAGACAGAGCCAGAGGGTATTGTGCATAGAGGGAGTGGACATAGGGTTTGAAAGTCAAGAAGAAGTAACTGAACCCATTTTCTCTATTGAGACTTACTTGTTTCCTCACAGTCTGTTTCTTTAGTCTCTGGAAGAATAAACTCAAAGGAATGTTCATCACATGTGGTCTCTGGACCAAGTACATCAGAATCATTTAGGGAACTTACCCAAAATGCAGATTTCTGGGTCCTTAACCAGTCTGCTGAATCAGACCTTCTGGGGACAGAGGAATCTGCATTTAGAAGAAACTCTCCAAGTCTTGTACACAATAAAAAGCTTAAGAACCACTGACATTACAAGCTTTTTCCTGTACTTATTTTCAGTGTATTTTTATCAAAGTGAAATGATCTAATTCTGATGAAATTCTGGACCAAAGGGAATGAATGAAAGCAGAGATAAAACAGCATATGAAGGGCACCTGGGTGGCTCAGTCGGTTAAGCGACTGCCTTCGGCTCAGGTCAGGGTCCCAGGGTCCTGGGATCGAGCCCCACATCGGGCTCCGTGCTCAGTGGGGAGCCTGCTTCTCCATCTCCTGCTCCCCTGCTTTTTCTCTCTCTCTCTCTGTGAAATAAATAAATAAAATCTTAAAAAAAGAACAGCGTATGAAATCCCTCATGCATTTTTGTATTTAGGGTATTAATGCTTCTTTGACTGGTCGGAGAAAAATTAAATGCTCCAATTACAAAGTCTGAAGGGACTTTGTAGATGCTGGTTGTTTGAAGAGGATTCTGAAAACACATTATTTTTCTTTATCTTAAGGAAGGAAGACTTACATGTTTTGTCAAAAATGTCAGTTTCTGTGACTTTTGTGCTCTAGGCAAACTATCTGAAATCTGCCTGAACTGTGTATAAAATGAAGCTCTTAGGAAGATAAATGCTTGATCAGAAATGCTAACAAGTTCCAGGTTTTCTTTCATATACAGTTAAACAAAAAGTTCCATGTTGTCACGAAGGATAGGAAGATAAAGAGTCAGATGAAGATACAGTTTACTTTCTTAGTTTGTATGTTCCCTTCTAACTCATATTTTGATTCATTTGTACTGCCTCCTAACCTTAATTTATGAGCTTCAGAATGTGACTGAGTTCAGTTCATGAAGAAAAGGTTTATAAATGTAGAGGTGAACTTTGAGCTTTGCTTGCACGAGAGGTTAACCTGTTTATTATGTGGTCAACACGACATGTAAACTAGGTGACTACACCACCATGTTATTTTAAGACTAAATGGAAAGAACTAATGGAGCATTTTTAGTATGAGTATATGGAAAATAGTCAATAAAACCAAATCTAAAATTAAAATTTAGACTGATACTAATTAAAACGGGCAAAGTCAGAAAATTCAAAATCTCTTTCCATTGGCAATTATACCTCCTTTAGATAATAGTTCAAAAATCATGTCACATGTCTCCAATAAAAAAATTAGGTGACATCCAATACTTTCTTAGTCAACTTATTTAATTCAGCTGACTTATTTCATTCTGTTGAGGCTATTAGTACTGATGTGGCTTTGTAGTTATAGACTGAAACATGAACTGACTGAATCGGGAATAGAGATGGGGCTGAAGCTAATGCTAGGAATGAGATCCTATGGCTCATTTGTTTTCTTTTAAATAGTTTTGTTTTTCCTTTTACCAAAGTTATAGTATGCTCACAGCCAAAAATTCTGAGCATAAGAAAGTGTACTAAGGTCACATTGCTGCATTTTGATATATGCTATATATTTTTTCATAGTATGAATGCACACTCTGCCATTACACAAGTATATTTATGTATACATACTTGTATGTAATATGTATATGTGTGTACATATATGTGTGTACCTATCAAGAAAGCTGCTTAGTAAATTTGTTCACCAAACAATATTTTATAGACATCTGTTTATATATATTTCTATACAATTTTTATTACATTCCATTTATGATTATAGTTCTGCATAGTATGTTGTAATTTGCATGTACCATAATAAAATTGATTCCCTTATTAATGGGCATTTAGGTTGTTTCCACTGTTTCCGCTTTTGTAATCAATATTACTGTAACCCCTTGCCTGAAAGTTTTCTTAGGATAAATTCCTGGAAGAAGAATTTCTGGGTTAAAGGGTATGCCCATTTAAAAATTTGAGATATACTGTCAAGTTGTTCCCAGAAATGTTGTGCCATTTTATACCTCCCTCTTTTTTTTTAGAGAGGGGGGAGGGGCAGAGGCAGAGGGAGAGAGGGAATCTTAAGCAGGCTTCACACTCAGCATGGAGCTCCATCTCACAACCCAGAGATCATGACCTGAGCTGAAAGTAAGAGTTGGACACCTAACTGACTGACTCACCCAGATGCCTCTGTGCCATTTTATACTCTTACTAGCAATGTTCTTGAAGGTGATAACTTTGGAACTTTATGAATACTGGGTTTTCTTAATCTCCTAAATCTTTGTAAATGTAGCATGTCAAAAATAGGATTTTGGGCGCCTGGGTGGCTCAGTTGGTTTAGCGACTGCTTTCGGCTCAGGTCATGATCCTGGAGTCCCGGGATCGGGTCCCGCATCGGGCTCCCTGCTCGGCGGGGAGTCTGCTTCTCCCTCTGACCCTCTCCCCTCTCATGCTCTCTCTCTATCTCATTCTCTCTCTCAAATAAATAAATAAAATCTTTAAAAAAAATGGGATTTTTACTTTAATCTTCATTTGTTTGATGTAGTATCGAGAGATTCCCTGGAGACTCTGTGCGCCCTGGGGATTGGTGGGCTGTGTAGTCATACCGTAACTTGGTTGGTAGTGCCTGATGTTCTTAAGACAGACAAGGGAAACAATGATTTCACCTGGTCACTAGGTGGTTAATGAACAATGTCTTGAAGACACAAGCCAGATTTGCTGGATGGAAAGTCACTTCTCCTTTTCCTTCCGAACTTTCTCTTTTAAGACCCAATATAAATAGCTCTTTCTACTCTTCTTTTCCTTTGCAAAAATAATAGCTTATTTGGTCATGGGTCCAAGGTTAATGACTTATTAAGAAGAATCCAGATCTTTGAAATACTAAGGAACTTACTTGCCTACCGTAGGGCTATGGGGAGCCCTGACCTGATCCCAGAAATACAAAATCTGGCTTTCTAAAATTTGGGAGGGGTAGATAGGAAGGGAAGGGAAATCCTTTCATTCCTTCTTGAAGAGTCACTCTCTCTCTCTCTCTCTGTCTTCCCTTCTCTTTCTATCTCTTCCTCCCTACCTCCTTCCCTCAATCTCTCTCGAATTTCTGCCCCCCCCTTTTTTTTAATCAGAAATCCCATTTTTCATTAGATTTAGAAGTTTAGGAAACATTTGACTCTTAAGTGTTTACCACAGAACGTTGAAATCATGGTGGATAAATTTAGTTCATATATATATGATCACTTTTGGTCCTGCCCCAAAACTCTGAAGGATTTAATTCCCAGGGAGGAGCCACAGTGAACCCGGGTTTTACCCTTTACCACAAAACTATTATTCTCAGTAGTTATTGGATTTTTAACTCTGATTTCCTATAAAAAATTTAGTTCTGATCAACACCCTGTTATTTTATTAACCTATGTTGCCTTCACAATATCTTTTTTTTTGTTTCACGCAGGCATTCTTACACCGAATGAACCAGTGTGCCGCATCAAAAATTGACAAAAATGTAACAGAAGAAACAGTGAAGGTGAGGAGGCGCAGTTGGCCCTCAACCCAAGCGCACATTCCCCTTTAGCTAAAATTTCATCTGTGGGATGTTACTCTAAGGCTCTTCAGCTTCTCCTCTGTTCCAGGATAAGTTCTGCACCAGTCACTTGAGTGGGCGACCCTGAGAAAAAGGGAAACGAGGGTTTGGGAAAAGAAACAGGGTGATGAGGATGGTGTAGAAGACATGGAGCAATTTTTTGCCAAGGCCTTAGGACAGTTTGAAAAGAGGAAGAAAAACAAACCCACGACCGAGAATCTCAGCGTCTGTGGGGGCTGGGGGCAGAGCCTGTGTGAGAGCATTGCCAGAAGTGGCTTAGGAAGGCAAGATATGGACAAATTTGACTACCAGTCTCTGATCACCAAAGAACAAACGATTTGGATGGTTCCATGGTGCAGAAAACGTCTGCATAATATCTTCAACTCAGAAACGAAGTATAAGCCTTTCCTTTTAGGCTGCAGGAAAGGAAAATGATGAAGAGTTTTGTAAAGGGGGAAGAGGTAAATGAAAATTAATTGCACTACCATCATTGTTCATTTAAGCTGTATAAATTATCATTGATACTTATTTTTGGTGCTGATTTGCCGTTTTATTTTACTAAAAAAAATTCCCAAGGATTTTTATAGGCCATTCTGACTATTTTTTCATAAATTAAATACTAACTTTCAAATTCTCCTTACCATGGGAGCATTTTAGTTTGTGTGCTTTAGGTTGCAAGCAAAAGACACTTCTTATTCAAATGACTTGAAGATACTTTGGCTCTCATTTGGGGACTCCAGACAGAAGAGATGGTTCAGGACCTGTGACTCAGGGAGATCAATAAGTTTGCCAGGTTCTGTCTAGCTCTTCACTTTGCCATCCAGGTTATCCATTTTGCCCCTCGTCTAGCTCCTCTTGACGCTGCAAAATGACCCTGTAGCTGTCCCAGCTGTCACTTCAGACATAGCCCCTTTCCAGAGGGGAACAGGGCTGTCCATTCCAGGATGCCCTTCCAGAGAGAGCAAAGAAGCCCTTGCTCCCCAAAGCCTGCCAGCAAATCCGCCCGCACTAGGTTATCTGCCACCCATTCTCACTAATGGGGTGGGGACTGTCATGCTTGGATTTAGTCACTCAGGCTTTTCCTGAGAGCCAGGAATAGGTTTCTGGTTCCCAGAGTTGTGTGGGAGAGGAAAGGATGTCCAGACAAAATTGGAGCTCTGCCCTCCGGGCGGGTGGGAAGGATAGCTATGCCCCAAAGTTTCCAGCTTGGAGACAGAATGCTGTACTCTCATGGAGTTTTTTTTTTTTTTTTTTTTTTAAACCTGCTTCACTATTGAACTTACTTACATTTATTTGCAGATGCTGTTCTCAAACATTGAAGATATCCTCGCTGTACATAAGGAATTTTTAAAAGTCGTGGAAGAGTGCCTACATCCAGAACCTAATGCTCAACAAGAAGTGGGAACCTGCTTTCTTCACTTTGTAGGATCAATTTCTGTTTATTTTAAAAGCTTTTCCCCACCCCCACCCCCGATTTTAAGATTTAACTTTTGGCACAGTAGAATGTGAGAATTCAACATTAGAAGTAAAATGTAACACCAAAAGTTTGGGGTCTTTTAAGGCCAATGAAACCTTCCACTGAGAGCCAGAAAAGGGGTGAGGGCCTCTCACATCATCCATTTTATTCAGTGAAGAATAAACAGCCTTTTCTTTTTCCCAACGAGTTAGTTCTTCGCATCCTCTGTAGCTTTGAATTCTAATGAATATTCAGGCTGTTCATAATGAATGGATTTTTATGTTTCTCTCAAACATAGAGCATTTCCCTTTTGAGGCAGAAAATCCTTACTCTTATAATGGCGTGATGAGCCTTTTGTGAGTCAGAATGTTCCCTTGTTAATCGACTGGTGACAAGCCTGCAGGTGAATCAGCCGCGTCACTCTAGGTACACAGATGCCTGAGTCTCACTGTTTCTCAAGGATGGTTTCTCAGAAGGTTGTACTGAGTGGTGCAGAAGAAAAACCAGCCAGTCCTCAGTTGTTTATTACACGTCACGCTCGTGTGATCATTTCCGTCTCTTTGGACATGATAATTGAAATTATTTGTGCAATTGATTTATAAAGTAAAAAGTCACCTGTAAAATGAAAATTGTTTTCAGAACTAAAGGGCATTCATACCAAAAAAAAAAAAAAAAAAGTGCTGCTATTTATACCATTCCACTGATGCTAATTTTCAGAATACCCACCTGAATGGCATTTTTACCAAAATGCTGTATAACTAATCTTTTATTTAAAAATGCATAAGAGTATTAGAAATCAATTTTTGTTTATTTTCATTTCTGTTTAGCCTTTAGAAAGGTAACAATATGTAGTTTCTAGGTCTGTATTTCTATATGTAGTGAGCAGACGCTGCATATGTTCTTTTTATAATCAGGAAATATTTCATAAAGTTAATTAATATTAAATGGAGAAAAGCTCCTTGGCATAGGGAGATCAAGCCTTGCTTTCTTTGAGCATGACTGGAAACCACGCATGTTTGTGTCCACTTAATCCAGACTGTTCCTTTTCATGAAAGAATTCAAATCTTCTGCCAGCTGGAACATTTGCTTTCTTAGTCCAGGGCCGCACATGGGAATCTTGCACCCTGACATCCATTTCCTCAGTAACACACTATGAATCTGTCATCCATGAATTTAGCTAAACTATTTCTGAAGTGTGTTTCATTCTGGGTCATACCATCTCTTGAAGTAAGTAATTCAGTATATTTTCTACTGGCTATATAAAATAGCACTCAGTGTTGCTTTCCAAATGCATGTCTTGGAAATTTCAGAGGACACACTTCTGTTCCAGTATTTGATCGATACATTTTCTGTGTCTTCCTCTTATTGGTACCACTTTGATAGATACTAATCCTAGCCACTGAGAGAAAATCTGATGATGGAAGGATACTTAGAGATCATGATGGTGAAATTACTCCCTTTTTGAAAGTACCTCTTCTGTGGCAAATATAAGGGTTGTTTATTTTGTTCCTCACTTGATCACTTTTAGTGACAGCTCTAAGCATTAGAGAATCTTTATGTTAATCCTGAATCTGCCTACCATTGCCCATCATTGATTGCCCTGGCAATTTCTACCCAGGGGTCTTAGTTTTGTGTTTTGGAGCTACATAGAGTTGTAAGCCTGTTACAATATGACAGCTACCAGCTACAATATGACAGAAAGTAGCTACCACTTCCTTACTTTATTATACTAACAAATATCTCTGTTTGAAATGACCTCTCATGTGTAGTGTCTCCAAAGTCCCTCATTATCTTAGTCACTTTTTGCTTGATATTTTCCTGTTTGTCCATGTCCCTTGTAAACACAACTGTCTAGATTGGTGCATACAAACTACAGGGTACTAGGTCTCTCTATTCCTGTATGATCTGGCACATGCTTTTCCCTCTTCCTAAAATGCTTCTTTCCCTCTCCCTGCCTGGGAATGATGGATTGATTCATCTCTCTGGACCTTGCTCAGATATTACTTTTTTTTTTTTTTAAAGCTGTATCTGAATCCTCTCAGGAAAGCTAAGTACTTTCTTCTCTGTAATTTGCTACTGTTTGGTTCATTTACTTATTATTGCATACATCATATTGGACTCTAGTTAATATAAGCTATCGTTTTTTCCTAGGCAATTCTTCATGGATCAGAGAAAATTGATAAATAAACTGTAGAGCTCCCAAAATATAGTAAATATAGTAAACACTTTGGACACATAAAGCTTGTCCACAAACATCATGCAGGTTAATCTTTCCAAATGGCTACTAATATGACTCTAACTTATCCTTATTCGAATTCACAGAAAGACAAGTTTCGTATCTATGATGAATATTGTAGTAACCATGAGAAGGCACAAAAATTGCTTTTTGAACTTAACAAAATAAGAACAATCCGCACATTTCTTTTGGTAAGTATATGTTTAAGTGTTACCATATGCTGTGATTTGTTGATAGGCTCACTAAGGAGCCAATGACTAGCATCAGTGTGGTGTAAAAACTACTCGTGGGGCAATGCTCTAAATGTGTCCAGGCTAGGAGACTAGAGTCCTTTGATAAACGTAAGAAGGGAGAGTTGGCAGAAGCTTGTGCATGGGAAAACACTGATAATGCCCTCTCCTGGTCGACTATGAATTGTTTGTGAGAACCACAGATTCCTAGTGCGAGAAGACGTTTATGCCAGAGTTCATCATCACTTTTATATCCCTCAGCTCCCTATGGGGCGGTCACAGGAAGGAAACAGATCCTGAGTATTGTAGAAAAGAAATTTAAAGATTGACCTTTCTTCTACATACATTCCTTATTCACTTTTCACAGATAGAACAAGAATATATATTTAATTTCTCCAGGATAGCACAAATAAATGCATATTTTGGTAGTAATTTGGACAACTGCCAGTGAGGACCACATCGTAAGTGTACAATTCAATAATATCTAGCAAATTGTGGAGTGGAGCAACCATCCCCATTATCCAGTTATAGAGATTTCCAGCACCCCAAAAAGTCCCTCATGCTTGCTCACCACCCATCTCTACAACCACCATGAACTCTAGGCAATCATTTGATTTACTTTCAATCTCCATAGTTTGCCTTTTCTGGATAGTTCATATAAATGGAATCCTTCAATGTACTCTTTTTTGCCTGGATTCATTTACTGAGTAAAATGTTTTGAGGTTCATCCTCATTGTAGCATATATCCATATGCCATTGATTTTTATTGCTGAATAGTATTCCATTGTATGGATATACCATATTTTGTTTATCCATTTGCCAGTGTATGAACATTGGGTGAGCAAGCAAGCATGATTAATGATGGACCTTGAAGATCATTTCAGAGAGAGATATTTATTAGAAAAGTCAGGAAATGTCCATTTTGAGCTATTTTATAAACAATGCTGCTATGAACATTCACGTACAAGTTTTTGTGTGAATAATTTTCATTCTCTTGGGTAGATGCTAAGAGTGGAACTGCTAGGTCATAGTAAGTTTATGTTTAAGAAACTGCCAAGGTGACTGCCATATACACCAGCAATGTATGATGATTGCAGTTTCTTTTTACCTTTGCAAACACAGTTCCAAGTATAGCTATGATAGTGGATGTGTAGTTTATTTCAAGGTTATTTTTATTTGCATTTCTCTCATGACCAATGATATCAGGCATGCTTTCTAGGTTCTTATTAGCCATTCCATATGTCCTGTTGGTGAAATGCTTATTCAAATCTTTTGTCCATTTTTAAATTGAGATGTTTGTCTTACATTGAGCTATAGGTGTTCTTTATTTTGGAGACAGCTTCTGTATCTGACATATAATTTGTGAATATTTCCACCCAGTGTGGTTTGTTCATTTAAAAATGTTATATTTGAAAATAGTCCGATTTATTAAATTTTTTCCATATGAACATGTTTTTGTTATATTTAAGAAGTCTGTATTTGGGTCTTATACCTTGTTAAGTTTATTACCAAGTGTTTTACTCTTTTTGATGTTCTTGTGATTGGAATGATCTTAATTTCATTTTTTTGGATTGTTCATTGCTACCATATAAACATTTGACTTTTACTTATTTTTGTTTATTGTATATTTTTGTATCCTGTGTTTAAATTCATGTATTGGTCTAGTAGGTTTTTTTTGTAGATTCTTTATGATATTTTACATATGGGATCGTGTCATCCGAGAGTAAAGACAGTTTTATTACTTCCTTTTCAATATAGATGTCTTTTTTTTTTTTTTTTTTAACCTGGGCTTTTGCACTGGTTAGAACCAGTACAATGTCGAATGGAAGTGATAAGAACAGACATGCCTGCCTTGTTTCTGATCTTAGGGGGGAATCAGTTTTTCATCATTAAGTGTGATGTTAGCTGTAGATTTATTCGCAGATGTCCTTTTCTGCTTGAAGAAGTCCTACTATATTCATAGTTTGTTAAGAGTTTTTATTGTGACCTTTTTGCCTTTTTCAATATAGGTGTTTAAAGCTATGAATTTTGCCCTACACACTGCGTTAGTTTTATTCCATAAAATTTGACATGTGTTTTCATTTTCATTCAGTTTTTGAGAATGTCTAGTTTCCTTTGTAATATCTTTAGTCTATTCTTTATTTAGAGTTTGTCTTGGAAGGCAGTTCTGCATGGGACTTGTGTCCCTGCACATTTTCCGAGCAGAGGAACTGACTGCCTTTGTTCTGGCTGATCTTTTAAAGGATGTTTATACCACGAACAGCCTCAGAAGGTAGAGATATTCTCTTCCTCCTAAGGGGCGGGCAGTCACTCCTGCTGCCCTCATGGAAGATACATGTTTCTTCGCTTCAGGTCTCCTCTCCTGGTGTCCATGTGCATGGGCCACCTGGTCTTCCTTGTCTTGTGATGTGGGAACTGAGCCGTGGGAAACTGGCCCCAAAATAGTGATACTCTGGCTACTGCTATTGCTATAAGGAAAAAAAAGTCCTGTAGCTCTGGCCTAGGAGTTTCATGTGTTCTTCCAGCACCCATAAATCTCTGGCAGGTTAACTTTTGAGCTTGCAGGTAGGGTAAAATCTTAGAATCATCAGTTTTAACATTCTGTTATTTTATTTCCCAATATTGGAATTTTCCAAATTTCTTTCTGTAGTTGATTTTTTAAATTTAATTCCATTCTGGTCAGAGAACATATTTAAATCATTTTAAGGCGTTTTTATGGCTTAGCATATGGTCTGTCCTGGAGTTTTTTTTTTTTTTTTTTCCTCCTCTGTATGTCCCATGTGTGCTTAAAAACTATGCATATTCTGCTGGTGTTGGGCGGAGTGTTCTATAAATGTTAGGTCATTTTTGTTCATAGTGCTGTTTCTGTCTTCTTTCTCCTTTCCTCTAGGTGTTCTGTCAGTTACTGAGGGTAGGATATTGAAATCTATAGGTATAATTGTTAAATTGTCTGTCTTGCCTTTCACTCATGTCAGTTTTTGTTTTTAAGTGTTTTGGGGCTCTGTTGTTAAATATGTATTCATTGAAAGTGCTTCTATTTATATTTCTATTGATCATAAAATGTTTTTCTTTGTCCCTAGGGATATTTCTTTTCTTAAAGTCTATTTTGCCTCATATTATTATAGCCATGACACTTCTTGTACTGTTTGTATGTTATATCTTTTTCCATTATTTTACTTATAAACTATTTATGTCTTTCAATCTAAAACATGCCCCTGGAAGACAGTATATAGTCGTATCTTGCCTTTTTAAAAAATGTTATTTTATTTAATTTCAATTAGCCAATGTATAGTACATCATCCGGATCTTGCTTTTTTATCCAGCCTGACAATCTCTGCCTTTTGATTGAAGTGTTCCATTCATTGATCTTTAATGTAATTATTGATATTGTTGTATTGACATGTACCATTTTATCGTTTTTTCTGTATGTGTTTTTTCTTTTGTTGTTGTTGTTCCTCTGTTCCTCCTTTACCTTCCTTAGTGTGCTATTTTACTTCCTGTGTTGATTTTTTTTTTTTACCTATATTTTTTAGGTTTTTTGGGGGGGTGATTGCTCTAAGAACAATATTCATCTTAATTTATCAAGTCTATTTCCTGAAGTTGGTTATTGTTTTTTGTTTGTTTTGTTTTGTGTTTAGTAACTTTCCTGGGCTTGATTTGAGGACCTGTGACTCTTGTATGTGCAGCTGTTATCTCTACTCAGGTTTTTGTTTTATAATTTAGCCTTTCTTTTTAGGGGTCACTCCAGTGACTGTTTAACTTAGTTCAGTTGGTGATTTGTCAGAGGTGATCAGACATTGTTAATCGTCTTATCTGTGGATCTATGTGTGAGTTTGGGGGGTGGGGGAGACATTCAGAGGGCAGGCAGTTTTCAAGTCAGATCTGGATTTTTCTTTCCCTGGGGATTCCCCCTCCCCTTGGGTGTTTTCTGCATGTGCACAGTCTGACACCTGCTCCAAGGAAGGCTGCAATCTCAGGCTAACAGAATGTGGGCATTCTACATTTTTGTTTTGGAGTGTGCTAATTTTATTGACAACACCCCCAGGTGTGAGATTTTTATTCTCTGCAGCCCCATCTGGAAGCAGGTTTTCAGGGCCCCTGTCATGGGGCCACTGCAGTAGAGCCACTGTTCAGGGTGAGCTGGGGAAGGTGGGGGCAGGGGGAGGCAGGGGGAAGGTGGGAGAAGCTCAGGTGAAAATGCCATAGACTCCCACCATTCTTACCTGAAAATTCAACAGCTTTTCATGAATAAACACATCTCAATTTTTTGTTTGACTTTAGTCGATTTCCAGAGCCCTGAAATTGATATTTTTGACAATTTGCTGAGTATTATAGTTGTGTTTTGGGAAGAGGATTTACTGATCCCTTTTCTCTCCCACAGCCAAAAGAGGCTCCTATGCCACTAAAATTTTAGGGTCCTTTATATAAAGTGTTAGAACTTTGTTGTCTTAGTGAATCCATTTAGTTCTCAGCAGAGTTGACTGTTTGCCTTGGTCTAGTTTATTGACTGAATTGTGTCAAGCCCTGCCAGTAGTCTCAGAGGAGTGCTGGTTTTTAGATGATCCTACAGCACAGTCTGATAGGAAACCTGGCTTTTATAATTCCTGCCCTGGCACTCAGTGACCACTAATTATTCGAATGACTTTAGGAAATTCATTATATTGCTGGTATCATTTTCCATCTCCATAAAATGGGGATAATAACAATCACCCTTGGGAAAACAGGTAAGAGTTTACAGATTTGGTGGTGGTATTATTTGGAGTACTTGGATGTGCTGCCACCTCAATAAGTTGTCAGCATCAGGGAAATCTCTGGGAACTCAGAGAGAAGACATTCTTTATGTACACATCAGGAGAGAGCTGGCTTTCATAAGACAGTCTAAAGTGGCAACCAACCTCTGCTATTATGAAGACAGTTCATAATCTGTACCATACTATTAGACAAGGAATTAACAGTGTGTTAAGCTGTCATGAATTTCGTAGGGTGCTTCAACCCAGAGCTAGATAAAGGGGGTGGCCGCATTTGTAAGGGGTGCTAACTTGTGTAGGGATACTGAAACATCACTGGAAATATAGTGAGATGTACATAGATGTGTTTCATATGGTTCCTCTGGGGACAATACCATGCAAAGTTGGAAAGAATATTTTGATAAACTGATTGCAATAGGGGATGAGGCCCTCAAAGAGCATGCTTGAATCAGAACACTTTGCTGCCCCATCTTCTAAAGTGTCTGGGTGAAGTTAAAGTCATGGTGTTAGTTTTGCTGACTTGAATACACAAATTGCTGCTAAAGCCAAGTTGCTCAGGACAGTGGGGCGGTTCTGCTACCCTCAGTCTTTCCTTTTCATCTTTTCCTGCTCAGCACTTGGTCTCTCTTCTCAATGAATATAGGACAGTAGTCTTAAAATGGTGGTCTAAAGGTTGATAAATCATCGGTATGATATTTGAGGGGCCCTTTTCTCCCTTTACTATGTATTTATTGACTGCTGTCTTTTTGCCAATCACTCTGATAGACATTGCAGAAGCAGGATTTGGCACAAGTTTCAAATCTTTCTTTTATTGATGGTCAAACTATAAAATAAAGACCAGATGCTTCAGAGGTTATAGGCTTCTTTTTTTTTTTTTTAAATCAGAGTTGATTTTCTCTTCTATTTCATCTTACTGTGCTGATTTTGAGATTTCTCCATTCATCTTGCCTCTCTGGAGATCGTATCTGACCTCCTTCTCTGAGATTGGCTGGCCAGTTTCATCGGTGAGGTATTATAGCTAAAAGTGACTTAGCAATCACTTGGTTGAAACATGACAGTTTGACAGTTTTACAGGCAGGAAAACTAGCATTCTGAAATCAACCCAAGTTACATCACTAGTCAGTGGCAAAGCACATATAGAACCCAGTTATCTCTAGGCCTGCTCTTTACCCCACAGCACAACACCACAATTCAACTACAACACAACTCCCTTTATAAGTAGGATTGATCTGTGTATCTTTGTGTCTATTATTTATTCATCCATCAGTCCATTCATCTGTCTGTCCATCCATCCATCCATCTACCCACTCATCTATCCATTCCTCCGTCTCTATCCTATTTCTTTTTCCTCAGACTTCATAGTCAGGAGAATATATAATAATTAATTTTCAAGATATATATTCAAAACACATTTTGGTTTCTATAACTAATACAAAATGGAAAAATATTTCTCCTTGTCTTCTGTAAATGGTATTTGTGATTGCAAGGGCTCATCTCAGAGAAAGAAACTCTATAGAGACAGGCTTTCACAAGTTTTTAGCAGAAGATTTTATGATAGAAGAAAATTTCATGGCTTCAGGTTTAAAAAATTGTAATTAATTATTTTTATCTCCACTGCAGAACTGCATGCTACTTGGAGGACGGAAGAACACAGATGTTCCCCTGGAAGGATATTTAGTAACACCAATACAAAGAATTTGCAAGTACCCTCTCCTTTTGAAGGTATTTTATGTGTTTATTTCACTGTAGTATTTTCCTTGTACCTGCATATTTTGCTGATGGTCTTTAAAAAATTTTTGTTTTAAATAATATGATTTTCTAAAGAAAGGGCAGATCATAGTTACTAGGGAAAATAGCTATTTTGTCACATATATATAGATTAGGAAACAAATCTTTTGGGAAAAGAGACTTTTAGTGCTCCTTGTAGAAAACATACTTGTTTGAGTTTTATTTAGAGAAAATGCATTAGTTTCAAGATAGATCCCATTAAGTACCTTATGACCAGTTTATATCACATTTTATCTACAGGGTTCTTTATCTTAAGTAAATCTACTGTTGGTGTATTTTTTGACTTCCCCTAACATTGGTGTCTTCTTGATGCTAATGAAATTAAAGTGCAAGTTGCATAATTTCAGAGCTTGATTTTTGAATCAGTGTTTGTTACAGGGAATGGTATGGGTCACATGGGACAATAATGATAGGATGTAGAATGACAGTGCTAAGCAAATGCTGCCTCTGGATGACAGGATATGTCCCATTAATGGTTGTAGGCCCATTGCCTCATTACAATGACCAAAAGTGTTATTGTGAAAAACATATTATAATGTGCTAATTATGCTTGTACCGCAAGAGTATGCAAATAGATTAGAATAGCAATTCTGGAAATGGTGGTTTTGGAACTATAACAGCAGGACAGGCAGTTTTGGATAGTGGTTGAGCACATGAGCTCTGAGTTCAAATCCTAAGTATTCTGTTTACTAGCTGTGTGACTGAACGCATAATCTAACCCCTTAAAACCTTGGCTTTTTATTAATGAAACAGAAATAATGATGTTGGAATTGTAGCATATATCTGCAAGAATGTGTATAATGGATATGTATATCTGTTTGTGTATGTGTGTATATACATATATATGCATCTGGAAAAAGTATTACATAAAAATAGTAATTGAACTGTTTTATGCAAATCATTTAGCACAGTTATGTACACCATATGTTAGCTGTTATCACTCAAATGTGTTTGATTCTGATTTATTTTAATAGATAAACTACTACTTGCTCTCTAAATTTTTAAAATACTCCAATATGCTATGCACATATTAAATGGTGTTCTTATTGATTTACTTTTTGAGAAACAAATGTAAGGAATTTGAGCTAAAAATACATTTTTTTAACTACAACTTCCGTGAGTGACATAACTGGGTTTTTGTTAAAATTTCTTTGAAAACAATTTCTCCTTATTTAAAAGCAAGTTAAAATTGCTTGGTTAAGCTGTAGAGAGAAGCTAACATGGGTATCTCCAGTTCTGCAGAGCTTTAGTGTGGTCTTCAGAAGGTCAGGAGGATTGGTGCAAACCTGACTCCTATCTTTCTGAGAGTCCTTTCAGACTCCTGACTTGGTGACTCAGATTGCTTCGGCTATTCCTGGACCTGATTTTGGAATCCCAAGCATTTGTTTGTTTTAAGAGTCAGAAGGGATAGTGATATTAAGAGAAACACATCATACTAAGTAGTCGTTCTAAATCACTCCTGGATAAGGGATGACCACCAGATGGGGTTGGCTGAGCTGACCTCTCAGAAGATAGAATCATGGACACATCCTTGCTTAGGAAGAAAAAGATCAACTCAGAGCACCTTCAAGGAAGTGGAAAGATGACATCTTTCCCCCTCTTTGGATGATTATCTTTACAAAGAAACATGAAGAAACTATTTACTTGTGTGTAGATAAGTTGGTGTTGATAATTTTTTTGTTGTTGTACCATTGTGCTGATAATCTCTTTGATTTTGGATGGTTTTATTTATTCAGAGAAAAACATTAGGGGATTAGGCTGTGTGTTAAAGAAAAGGTTGTATTTGTGGAACTTGAAATTACTGCTTTGGCCAACCAGCACAGGGTTCATAGAAAGCAACTAATGAGAAATTATGACTAGTCATTTATCTTGCTATTTCACATTATCTAAATTCATGTCTCAACTCCACAGATACCTATTGGGCACAATTGCATAGGGCCCCAAATCATAGTCTGTAGACTGACTTGACCACTTCACATGATTTACAAATACTTCTACACTTTAGAATTTTTAGAGAAGCCAGCATATCTCTTTTATGTATTTGTGATCCAACATAAGTTTTTAAATCTTGTCTTGGGTGTTAGCTCTGCAGAACAGAGTGTGAACATACTGAATGCAGGGCCAAAGTTTATGGCAGAATTTTCAACAGTAACAGACCTCAAGAGAGTATAACAACTGCATATTTTCCCACTGTATGTTAAGAATTAAGAAAATTCTTTTAAAGACTTGCCTCAGGATTTCTGTAATTGTGTTAGTTACATGATGATGGCAACTGTAGTAAAGAAACAAACGACTAATTAAAAAGCAATGTGGTCACAACTGTCTAGACAGTGGGTGAAAATGTTTAATTTTGTGCTTCTAAACAACAAACAAAACCTTTTAATATATTTAAAAGATTAAAGATCATTCTTGCTCTGATATCCTGAATGGAAAAAACCATAAAATGCCAAAAAAAAACCCAAAATCGAAACACAAAAAAAAAGCTCTTGAGGGGCATATGGCAATTCATTCATTGCAGAAAATGAACTCGAGTTATTGGTGAAAATAGCATAAATTGTTCCTTTAGTGATGGAGTATCGTGGAACTTATAAATTTATTTTGCTAGAGTATAAGACATTATTTAAAAATTTTGCTTTACTTCTGACATTTATTTTTTGAGATTTTATTTTTATTTATTCGAGAGAGAGAGAGAATGAAAGATAGAGAGCACGAGAGGGAAGAGGGTCAGAGGGAGAAGCAGACACCCTGCTGAGCAGGGAGCCTGATGTGGGACTCGATCCCGGGACTCCAGGATCATGACCTGAGCCGAAGGCAGTCGCTTAACCAACTGAGCCACCTAGGCGCCCACTTCTGACATTTTTAATAGTTTCTCAAAAGTATATTAGAAAATAAGCCATTTAAATTATTTTTGAAATTATAGGACATATTTATTTAAAGGCCTACTGTTCTGTTAAAGACTCTAGGAAGACATATAAAGTTATATTTCTGTTGGAACAGAGGTCAATCTCATAAAAAAATTACATGCTGCCAGTGAGATATTTGACAATTTGAAAGGAGGAATCTAATTTAGTTTCTGAAAACAAAATAATTTAAAGGCCAAAAATAAAGGAGCTGCAAGATGTGTATCAGAGTAATGCATATCCATTGGTTCAACCTTTCCTTTTTAATCTTAATCTTAGTGGAGTTTGTGGTGTCACTTCTGCAAGTGGCTCTCACGATCTCTGCAGTTTTCATTTCCTGGTCAGTCTGAACCTGCTGTACCAGAAAGCTGAAGATCAAAGGGTGATTTGTTTTTTGTATATAAACAGGAGTTGCTGAAGCGGACTCCAAGGAAACACAGTGACTACGCAGCAGTAATGGAAGCCCTCCAAGCCATGAAAGCTGTCTGTTCCAACATAAATGAGGCCAAGAGGCAGATGGAGAAGTTAGAAGCCTTAGAGGAATGGCAGTCTCACATTGAAGGCTGGGAGGTACATTCACTCTACTCAACAATGGAGTAGTTTAACTTAAATAAACTTAAAATAGTTTTGTTACGTCTTATGCTGTGTGTAGAATTGTGGACATTGGATGAAACCGTAAATGGTCATTTTCCCAGATAATGTCAGAGAGCTGTAACCATTTATGAAAAGTGCTGTCATTATTATTTCTAAATATCTTTAAAGTGGCCATTAACTGACTTAACATCAACCTGAAAGCTTTGTGATAGAGCCATCTAATACTGTGTGGGTTATAAGCTTTGGTAGTTCAGTATTTGTGCATCTTGATTATCCTTTTTCCTGCCTTTGTTTGGTCAATAAGTACACAGCCTGAATCCTGGAGAGAGTAAGGACGGGGAATAACGCTCCATATGTGTTCTATGATACTGTTATTTTCAGATTCTAAATTAGGTGTTTGATGAGGAATTTCATTTTAAGCTCACTTAATCTCTAAATTTGAATTTCCTCATTTCTTAAATGAAGGAACCGTCTATGATGTGATTTTTAAGGTCCATTCAAGATGGTAAGTTTTATGGATTTATGATTCATTGGAGAAAGAGTTTTTAAATGATAAAGTAAATGAAGAGTGATATTCAGAATCTGTAATATGTTTTCATCTATGGGTAACTTTGAATCCCCATTAGTTCATGGGGTTGGAGCCCTGTATTATTTTAGTGCTATATAAAGCACAAACTAAAATTTTGTCTCTAAATTGGCTTACTTGAGAAGAGCATGAGCTTTCAACTAGGATAATTTATTTTTATAAAATAAGCAATTAAGATTTTTTTAAAGGTATAAAGAAGATTTAAAATGTTTCTAAGCAAATAATGTATCACACAAATTCAAGTGGATTGCTTTTTATCTTTAAGACGTTATAATTGGCTGATTTGTTTCATATCTTCAATATGTTGGTTTCCATTTAGATCTAAAATTATACCCACTCAGATTTTCAAAGAGACCTCAAACGTTAACCTCCGGGAATTCCCCTATTTATCCACCCTTCACCATGAAACTTTTCAAATGCTAGCTGGGATCTAAGCTTTCTCCTCATCTATATTCTTTCATTTCAAGTGTCCAGGGTGACCTCGTATTTCAGCATGAATGCTACTTATTTCAGTCATTTAAAATGGTTGTGTGTTTTACAACTGATTCATGTTGATAATTCCTTTCCTGGGGAGTGGTTGTCCTGCTGGGTTGAGAAAAATGGACTGAAGTTTGCTTTTGTCGTTCTGTTGTCACTTGAGCGTTGGAAGAAAAACCGAACTTGCTTTAAATTACAGGATTTCTCATTGATATCTGCCAGGCCTTTTCCCAAAACAAAACCTCACAGATTCTTCTCAGTACTCTAGGGAAATGGAATCTGTCATAATTTTGTTCCTCCTCATGTATATCCTAAAAATTGTGTCTACTGCAGAAATAAGAGATTCTTTAAAAAGTGTTGATATTTCTTGCACTGGGCATGCCAGTTACTCAAAGGAAGAATGTGTGTGGATCATACTATGTCCATATACAGCCCGTAACAGTGCGTGCCTCAATCTCACCAGCCTCACTGTATTTACAACAAACAGCGCAAGAGGAAAATGGGGCATCGGGACAGAGGAAACGGGCTGCAGGAAATCAGATATGACTACAGTTCTAGCATGCACAGAGGAGATCATACGAGTGTTGGGTCCCAAAAAGGGCAGCAGTGCAGATTCTACTGAGGTAGGATTTGAATGTGATTGCATAAGACACGGCACAGCCATGCTGCTTTGGGAGGTTTTGGGATGTTGAGGGAATGCAGCTTGGAGGAAGGCTCAGCCAACTGGTTGGCAACTTGTGATAAGAATCTGATTCCCCATCTCAGTCCACTGCCTTGGAGAGAGGTGGGGAAAGCTGTTACAGTACTCAGGCCTGGTCCCTTCCTGGAAGCTTAGGAGAAACTGCTGATAGGACTCCAAAGGTGCCCAGGACCAAGGGATAGTTCTGTAGGATGAATGCAGGCCCTTGGGGGGAAGGAGGATAAAGAGCTTTCTTTGAATTGCAAACAAGGATTAAGGTTCAGCTTGCAGACAGTTCTGTGTATGTTTAGAGTAGCTCTAGTGGGATTAGGCCAGGGCCAAGGGTAGATGTCAGGTGGCATGTCCGCCAAGAACAGAGAGAGTTCCTTAAAGAGCCTTTGAGGTGAGAAGTCTTGAGCTAAGGCTGGGAAATAGCTCCCTGTCTAGTTACTTCCCCGAGCTCCTGCAGACCTTTTACAACCACCTTCGGGATGACACCTTTGCTCCAGTAACTAAAATTTCTTGAATGATTAAGTATCTGAGTCTGATACACCATAAATTTGCATTATTTCCACTTTAGGTGGATTATTTATTTCAAGTAAGTCACTTAATTATCCAGGGTCTTTTTTTCCCATTAATCAAATGAAGGCTTTCTATCGTAAAATCTGTCAGGTATCTTGCCTACCTAGTATTTTGTGCTGTAAATGATCATTACATTCCTTTATGTTGAATTTAGGTCAACAAATGATTGAAATCTGTGGTTCCCAAATCAGATGACATAGTGCAAAAGCCTGACTCGTGAGCAGACTTCGTCTCTAGTCTGGACTCTAACCCTTAGTTTGGGGATGATGCATCAGACCTCTCCCACATACAATGTGGGTTATTGCAGGAGTCAGACGAGATACTTTGAATACTGTAAAATGCTATGCAAATGAGCAGTATTTTAAAGCTCTGGTTCAGTGGTAGGATTTTACCCTTGAGCAGTTCCCATTTGCCTAATATATGCACCTGTCTACTGGAGGTGTTATATCACTTCAGTTAAGTTTAGATAGTTTCAAGCCACAGAAGCTAAAAGAAAAATTAATTTAAAAAAGATATGGGGTAGTTCGCAGAATCAATAGAAAAGCTACACTCTCAAGGGTGTCTAGGCAGCCGAAGCTGGTAGGCAGGCTCATCAGTGCCCTAACTAAAATGGATAGGCTCTAATAATGTTTTCCACCCTTATATTACATCACTCAAGATTCAAGATCAAAATCTGAGATTCCTCTAGTCTTGCCTGGGCAAATTTGCTTAGGACAGAGGACAGTGGTCCTTGATTGCCAGTCATCCACTTTCCTTTTGAGGGAAGGCTGATCTTCCATTGTACGCAAACTTGGTGAGCCTTTAACAGTTTGCTGAGGTATTATAATCCCCAATACACAGATTTAAAAAATGAGGGCCATATAACTTACCCCAAGTGCTTACAACTAATGGATGGCAGAGTTTAATCTGAAAGTAGACAGACTCGTTCTAAACCCTATATTCCTGTGCTCGCTTCGGCAGCACATATACTAAACCCTATATTCCTTGTCACCATGTAATATTATACCTACACAGATAAAAATTTAGCTAATTCTTTAGATTAAGTTGATTGCTTGCCATTTAAATGTAAATTGATTAAAGAAATTAGGTTTTCGTAAGCATTTACCTAGTGACTGCCATTACAGAAGATCTGGAGTTTAATTGCTCATATTTGAAGTTCTGCCTTTTATTAATATAATTTATTATATCTCAGTTTTATGTCTTATCCAACATATAGAACATTGCACAGGATATTCTACCAAAGGTAATTGTAGGGCAATGATCAGTGTGCTTGGAAAGGGAAGTTCATTAGCTGTTTAATCAGAGTCACTGATTCATTTCATAGAACAGGACCAGTCTCAGTCTTGGTCTGCTTTTTGGCTGATTGATGGTGTTGTAATGGTAACTCTAATCTTTGGAGTCATAATGAACTGTATTGACAAGGGAGTATTAATAAGCATTATGTCACTTGGTAGTTCAGCTTTACATCCATGATAGGCCTGTTTGGAATAGATCTCTCAAATCTGAAAAAAAATTATATTAAAAGGTAAGAGGGAGAATTAATAATATATGAAGGTATTGGAAAAAATAAGATCAAAATAGTCACTGTGTTTTAGGAAGTAAAAAGAAACAGAAATTTGACACCTCTTGGATACCTTTTTACATGGAGAAATATAATGGTACAAGACCATTTTAACATCCATTTGCTACTTTACATATGATTAAGTTTGTGTCTGATAGTGTATTGACTTGAAGTCATGTTCTCTTACTTCATGAGTGTGAGTCTAACAGAGGTTGTGATGAGATCTGTTTCTTTTTTGTTCTCTACAAGGTGATTTTGTAGATACAAATTTGTCTACTGCCTTGAGGCAGAATTGATTTATAGACAGCCCTTGTTATTTAAGGATATGTTTGGGAAAAAGAGCATTGAAAGTCAATCTACGTAGAAAGGCAAACAGAATTTCGTAAGTGGGAGGGGGGAAGCTTGATTGGGACTTCATTAAAATGAACATTTATGTTATTAGTTTTATCTAATATATGACAGAATCTAGGCTATAACTTCAGTTAAAATAAATTGAATCTCAAAAAGAGTGAATCAAATGCTGAATCTCTTGCGGGTGGGGGCATACATTTTATGACATTATATGATAAAATGATGTGGTAGTCTTCATTTCATGTTTAATTTTTCTAGTAGTTTTAAAAGATTTTTTGAAAGAATATTCAAATGCTTCATTCATTTTCTTGAGACACTCCTTTGATATTGAAACCATTCTCTTATGAAACACCCACCTAGTTGTCATTCTTGTCAATTTTCTTCCACAGTGAGTGGGTCTAGCTCTTGTCAGATCTTCATCTGTCAGTGCTTTGCATACGATTGGGGGAAGTTTCAAGGCCTCCTGTCATCTTTCATCTTTGCCAAGATTATGCCTTCTCTCTGCAGTCTGTGTTTTTCTGGTATTGACATTCAACATTTAGTTGACAAGATAAATGAGGTAGACTCTGGTGTTAAGCAGGGAGAGCCAACAATGGGGTCAGATAATTAGTGAATAGTTTCCTATTATAATGATTTTTGCCACCTCATAGCTGCAAAGAATCGGTAATGAACCCTTATATAACATATTAAGAGAACTTGTTAACATAAAAAGATTTAACCTTTCAAATAGTCCAGATATGATTTAGCAATATTATTTTTATTGCGTCTATTGAGAGGCGGGGATTTGTTCTATTATTGCAGTGCTTCATAAATCATGATTTTAATGTTTGAAGAAATACTGGAAATTAGAAAAGGAGCCATAAAATAAATACATACACTTCTGACTGTCTTTTCTGGGTGTTGTCATTTTCTGAAAGCATACTTTGGCACCTGACTAGTGTCCACTTATGAAAATTCATCAGACTTCCACATTAAATTCTGTAATGGAGCTTTGAAATTTAATAGTTTTTCATGTATGCTGACTGTATAATTGGCAGCTGATTACATACCTCAAATTATAGAATCAAAATTATTCAGCTTCCTCACAAATTCGATTCTGAATCATTACTATTTTCTTGCTGGATCTTGGACCATGAGGCACCCACAGTGGGAAGAGGGGCCTTTGGTGAGGAGTGTTGCCAGCACGGACTGCCGAGTCCTGGCCTTAGTGACTGAGGTCATTGTTTGCTCATCCATTTCACACAGATCTTTCCACCATTTTGGTGATATTTAAATGGTGTACTTTGTAAATTTGACAAAGAAAATCCCTGGAGAATGATTGAAACCTGAAACCACAGCATGGAATGAACTATGTAGCTAATGATAAACCTAAATAATCATAAACACACAACTATTCCTAATATCCATCACTGTTAATTCATGCCAACTCTCATTTTATTAATGCTGTGTTATAGCAGTGATCACACTCTATTTAATTCTATGTTTACATATCTGTTTCTTCCACAAGTATCGGGAACAAGGGTCATGTCTCATGCCTTGGGTCTCTGGCATCTAGGACAGTGTCTCATACATAGTGGGTTGGCGGTAATTAAACGCAGATATAGTTATATTGTAGTTATGTATTAATTGTCAGTGGCTGCTCACTATTTTTTGATATTTTTGGCTCTTTTGGTTAGTAGCAGTGATTCTGATCTAGTTCTGTTATTTGTTACATTTTTCTGGTCGTTTGATGTTCTCTAATCCTCTTAAGCATCCTGTTCTGGTTTATGGTTTACAAATATATACCATGCAAGATTTTTTATTTCCTCAAATTAGAGTGGAACACTGTGCCGTTGTTTGAAATTCAGTCTCTCTGAATGGATTTTCATAGTTGTGGGTTCTGTTTGTTTTGTCTGAGGACATACACAGATGGGCTTCCCTCACTGTAGTTCCCCTTTGCATCCACCGGGGCCATGGTGAAGGAGGCAGGATGACATAGGTTTCTACAGGCTGGAGTAGAAAGAGAAGTTTTTGGAAGGAGAGGCACTGGATGAGTCGACTCCCACCCCTGGTCACAGTTATTTGTGGATGGTTACTTCTCACCTTGAACTGTCAGTCAGCCTTCCTTTCCGGATTTAATGAAAGCAGTCATGATTAGAACCATCCATGGAACTTCCTGGCTGGGGTTTTGCTGTATTTAATTCTATATATATAATTCATCACAAGCATGATTTTACATGATAAATGTCGCTTCCTAAAGGGAAATGCGTGTTAAAAAAGATAAATCATCTAGATGATAAAAGTACATTATTTTGGTTATTTATTTTTTAAGGGATTGCTAAGACAGAAGAACTCTAAATCATGTGTAAACACATTATTTAAAAATATCTGCATTGAATATGTACATGTACATATTACGTTATGTGTAATGGCTTTAGGGTAGTTCAAAATTAATGATTTATGCAGGCCCTCTTACTTTTTAAAAATAATTCTTTTACACCTTACCTCTCAAATGTTGGTTTATGACTCTGTGATGTATCACTGTACTGTTAAAGTAGCTTATTTCCATGGGCAGTATTTTTTTTCACAGTCACATGAATCATCTTTGTAAAGGTATTTCTATAGTTCAGGTTTTTTCAGTTTTTTTTTCCACAGTGAAATAATCTGCTGCCTTCAACATCTGCATGGTGACCCATGAAACACTGTACAAAGCTGATTTAACTAAACATCTTTCCCTTTCTTTTACCTTCCTTCCTTCTTTCCTTCCTTCCATCCTTCCTTCCTTCCTCCTTTCTTTCTTTCTTCCTTTCTTTTTCTTTCTTTCTTTCTCTTTCTTTTTCTTCTCTTTTCCTTCCTTCCTTTTCCTTTCTTTCTTTCCTTCCTTCCTTCCCTCCTTCCTCCCCCCCCTCCTTTTCTCCCTCCCTCTCTCTCTTTCTTTCTGTCTTTCTTCCTAAAACTTTACGAACAGAGAAGCCAACTTGCTAGAGATTTATACCAGGAGAAAATGTTTAACACATTGTTTGGGGAGTTGTAGAAATGTTAAAAGCCTGACTTTAGTATTCATCTAGAGAAAAGCATTTATTATACATGGTTGTTCAATGACTAAATACAGATTTGCCAAAGAATAGATTTCTAGATTTAAAAATTAGCACCGATTTTCAAAATGAAGATAAAATACTAACTAGGTTATGTAGCATTGTGCAGGTTTAAGTGAATATTCACCAGTGATGAAATGTACCACAGGTGACCATGTGGTGTATTTGCGAGCATGTTAACATGATCAACGCCTGTCTGCCGTGGGCACTGGGGAGCAGTTAGGACTACCTCAGGCAGAGACCTGTGCTCACCTCAATCTCCATGTCACAGGGTTGCCATACGATGCACTTGAGCACCTGGATTCAGGTACTCAAAGCCTCCAAAGCAGTTTTACTTGGAATGTTGACAGAATACCACATGCATCAGCATTTACTGGAATGGCCTGGGACCTTCCCCAGCTTTACTCAGTTTCAGTCTCTGAACCTGGGAATTTTAAGAAGTCCATCAGGTGTGTCTCCCAAACTCTAAACTTTGAGAACCATTGCCCTAGAGGCTTTGCTCTCGTCTGATGATCTGCGTGACTTGTTTTACTGCTTCCACATTTTTTATTTTCTAGTTCACTCGTCTGGCATTGTCATTTTCATGGACTTTAGTGCTCCTGACTCTTAATCTGACGCTCATAGCCATACTTTATTTCAATTTCTCCTGTGAATTTTGTAGCTTGACTTCTTTATTCCTAACTCTCTAGAAACTCTCCTGGCATTTCTAGGTAAATGAAAAAAAATTGCATGTAGTTTCAAAATATCATAAATTTCATTTACTTTAAAGTTGTGAGATTATTTTTTTTCTACTACAGAGAAAGGTAGATTTATCATGTAAACGAGGGGAAACTATGCCACAGCATTATTTAAAAAGAGACACTTATTATCTATTTGTGCGTGGGATGGATTTGAAGTGAGAGGCACATCATGACTCTACAGAAGACTGTATATACACTTGGTCAAATTTTCTTCAATATTTATAAAATTGTGCATATCTGTGGTTAAGAAATTCTTAATGATTTCCAGCTGCCATTGTCATAGAAATCATGCACAGCTCAATCATGGTAAATCAAGAACAAAATGGTTATTCTTTATCATCTATGAGATACACGTGGTATAAAGAGAAATGCTACAGGCCATTCTTTTAGGAGTTTTTTAGACAAATGTGTATGTTCGACACAGATTCCTTTAAGTTGCATAAGCAATCCTCTGGGAATTATTTAATTATTCACTGAAGAGATTTCATGTGATAATAGTAGATTACTATGGTAGAAGATAGTAAAGGTAGATACTGTACTAATTCTTAAAGTTTGCTGTTAACTATTAAAGACACCTCAGTGATAGAAATGTCTCAGTAGGATTTAGTAAAATATAATATGAGTGATGTTATGTTTATATTGTGAGATATACTTTGAAGTATAACAAGATGGTTGGGCTTGATGTCATTACCCCACAAAATTTCATTAATAGATTATTAAACAGATACTTTGGGTTGTTTATGAAAAGAAGTGTTGCTTTCACAGAGGTCAATTAATCTTATTCTGATTTTTGATCAGGAGCTAGGAGCTAATGGGGAACCTATGATAATGACTTAAACATAATGTATATTTTTAAGATTTTTTTAATTTTAAATTTTTTTAAGATTTTATTTATTTATTTGAGAGAGAGAGAATGAGAGACAGAGAACATGAGAGGCATGAGGGTCAGAGGGAGAAGCAGACTCCCTGCTGAGCAGGGAGGTCAATGCGGGACTCGATCCTGGGACTCCGGGATCATGACCCGAGCCGAAGGCAGTCGCTTAACCAACTGAGCCACCCAGGCATCCCTTTTTTTAAGATTTTTAAAAAAAAATTGTTTTTATTTGAGAGAGAGAGGGAGAGAGCATGAGTGGCGGGCAGGGAGAGGCAGGCTCCCCACTGAGCAGGGAACCTGACAAAGGGCTCCATACTAGGACCTTGGGATCATGACCTGAGCTGAAGGCAGATGCTTAACCGACTGAGCCCGTGCTCTGGCTCAGGTGCCCCAAAACACAATGTATTTGTATATTAGTGAGGGGTTTGAGAGTTTGCTATGATACCAATCTAGATTAAATCATTCAAAAGTCAAACTATTTAAGTATATGATAGAGGAAAATGATCGAGATGCTTTGCTGACTAATGGAGCACTTTGAATTAGTTGTAAGATGGGATTGCCGTAAATGTGCTACTATAATCTTATGGTATCAAGATAGGTATTGTAGGGGACTGGAGTAATAGTAAAATAAATAAATAAATAAATCACTATATGATTTATTTGCCAGCTCACATCCGAGTGGTTGTGCTCACTTCCAGAGGTGTTACATATTAAGGGAGACCCTGACAAACTGGAGAAGGTTCAGAGGAGATCTTCAGGGATCTTGCAGGTTTCTCAAATCAAGCCATAGGATGAATGGTCAAAAGCAATGCTAGTTATCTAGCTTGGGAGGCAGAAGGGAAGTGTACTGGCTATTTTCAGATACTGGAGAGCCAGGCCTGTCATAAGGAAGAGGGTATTCCTCTACTCCCAGGAGGCAGAAGTAGAGTCAGTGAGCAGAAAGGGAAGTAGATTTTGGTTCTACGAATAGAAAAATTTTTCTAATAATTAGAGTGGCTGAGTAAAGAAATAGCTTTCTTAAGAGGGAATGAACTTAATTTTACTAGAATTGTTCAAGAATAGGCTAGAAGGCCTTTTTTTGTCAGGGCAAAAGTCAGTGTTCTCTGAGGCAACAAGATGTGTCTACCCTCAAAAACTGGAGAATCAGAAATAACACTGTCTTCAACGAGTTAAAGCATAAAAATCAACATAGAGTGAACCACAGCAGAGGTCAGAAATAAGTGAAGTCTCCTTGAAGAAGAAAATCATCTTCAAAGTCAGCAATGTTGATTGTACTAGCCTTTATTGAGTCCTTTTCTGTGCTAGGCATTGTGCTGGCAGTTTTATATATATTGCCTATTAATTCTGTGAATAAGTTAAGTACTATTATTCTTTTCTACATTGGTTAGAAGGCATGAACATAGCTACAGAATCAAAGGAGTCATTCAGAAGTGTGATTTGTTTGTAGTGGAAGCCGAGAAGAGAGAGAGCAAGGAGAGAGAGACACACAGAGAGACAGATAGACTTTGAATTGTCTTGTCCAGGTGGTAGATTGTGCTAGCTCATTGCTTTCAAACTGCTCTAATTCTTAAGCCTAGTTCACTAAGATATCCTCCCTGCCCTCCCTGCTTCCTTCCTTCCTTTTTTCTGCCCTCTCTCTCCCTCCCTCCCTCCCTCCCTCCCTCTCTCCTCTTGGTATATAAATGAACAACTGCAGCCCCATCTATACGTTCTGTTGAAGGCCCTCCTCTAATAGTCCAGGCATGCCTCTGACTTGTCTAATGCTACCATCTGAGCAAGCTTCCTGCTATAAAATTGGCTTTTTTATTAGAAATCAAAGGTACAGCTGCTGACGGGCAGTGCTCAGTCTCCCCAACACTTGACCTATGGGAAGCTAGCTAGCTAGCATGGCCCTGCTCTTCAGTTCAGTCTGTTCACAGGACAGGAGACAGCTTTTCTCAACTGGGAAGCATGACTTCATCAGAAAGTCTTTGTGGCACTGACAAGATAAAAGGTATGAACAAACAAGAACTTGATGGTGGAGAGCAATTCAAATAACATGCAGACAGGTCACAGGAAGACAAAGACAGGGAAGAGCCTGGGGTATGGTCAGGGGTCAAACTCTCAGTGGTGGTCAGCAATTGTGTCCTTTCCTCTGTTACTGTCTGGTTGTGAGTTGTTTTTTTTTTACTTGTGTCAGGATTCTTTCTGATTATAATATAGCTTTCCAAATAGGAAGTTTACAAAGGGAGATTGTGTTGGCCATACTTACGGGAACATTCGCTGTGGATGTCAGGTATTTTTATGATCAAGAATAATATATACCTATTTTTTATTTTACACATTAGTCCCCGTGAGTTCTTCAGAGCTTGAACAATATCTCCTGTGAGACTGTGTAAAGGGATGGAATAAGTGGCCTCTAACCACTATACTAATTTACATTAAATTCTTCTTATATTTATCAATAAAGATTATAATCACAAACAAGTCGGAAAGGTATGGTTAAGATTTCTCTCAAGTATGGGGGTGTTTGGGTGGCTCAGTTGATTAAGTTGGTTTTGGCTCAGGTCATGATCTCAGGATCCTGGATCGAGCCCCGTGCATCTGCCACCCTGCTCAGCAGGGAGCCTGCTTCTCCCTCTCCCTGTCCCTCTGCCCCTCCCCCCCTACTCGTGCTTACTCTCTCTCTCTCTCTCTCTCTCTCTCAAATAAATAAAATCTTTAAAAAAAAAGACTTTTTGTCAAGTAGGAATGCATCTACTAATACCTACCTATAATTATATTGGGAACTTCTTTGGAAGACTGGTTAATACGCAAATTAGAATAACATCTGCAGTTACCATTTAATAAAATAACAAGTTTGCGTCTTTGCTTTACTTTTTTGGGCTACTATGAGAAATAGTCTAAGGTGAAGTATTTTGTACCTTTTGTAAAATTGTTACCAGTAAAGCCACCTCCATAACATCGTATAGTTCCCTGTGCAAGAATCAATGTGATGTTTCCTTGTTTACATTTTTAATACTATTCTATCTTAATTTTTTTCTGAGGTAGGGATAGTATTTAAATAAGAAATCATTGCCACTAAAATTGGGATTTATATTCATATTTGATGACAGTTTTTACTTAATTATCACATGATGAAGGATATGAAATTGTGTAAATTTTTAATAGATCTCTAGTTATATGTCCATCTTTATGATGAAAGAAAAAAAAGAAAAGGAAATGTCTTAAATCTAAAATATTTTGTAATGGCTGGTCACCAGAGGGGAGTGGGTGGGGGGAATAGGTGAAAGAGGTGAAGGGGATTAAGAGCACACTTACCATGATGAGCACTGAGTAAGGTATGGAATTGCTGAGTCACTATATTGTACACCTGAAACTAGTATAACACTGTATGTTAACTCTCCTGGAATTAAAATAAAAAAACTTAATAAAACAAAATACTTAAGTGAAACATAAAAACAAAAAATAAAATGTGTGCATAGGGACGCCTGGGTGGCTCATTCGGTTAAGCGTCGGCCTTTGGCTCAGGTCATGATCCCAGGGTCCTGGGATCGAGCCCCACATCGGGCTCCCTGCTCAGCGGAGAGTCTGCTCCCCTGCTTGTGTTCTCTCTCTCGCTCTCTCTCTGACAGATAAATAAATAAAATCTTAAAAAAAATAAAGTTAGTAAAAAAATAAAAAAATAAGAAATAAATAAAATGTGTGTGTAATATAGACACTCAACACAATCACATTCTTTTAATTTCCAATTTGGGAAGTTTCTTATTGACAGGTATCAGTTGTCACCATAATTTAAATTTTTATAATCAATCAGAAAAACTATATCAATGATAACTGTGGAAGTACGAAATTGTCTGATTGTTAAATATCAAAAATAAAAAATAAAAGCATTAAGTTTAAAAAGAGTCAGAAATTTATCCCTGGATTTAAAGAGAGCAGACATATTGAAAATAGAAGTATTCTTACAGAGCATGCTTAACAGCTATCTACTGAAAACTTTTTTTTCTTTTTTGTCTAACTCAGTGCATTAGTTGTGATAGTTTAGGTTGTAGATACAAATAGATGGCCACATTTATAATGGCTCAAATTAGATGTTTTTGATCAGCTCACACAACAATCCAATGCTTGTGCTCTGCTTCATTGTGCACCTTTCCTCTGTTTGTGATTCAGGCTCCTTCCATCTTGTGGCTCCTCTCAATGGTTAGCGCTTGTGTGAAGACCCAGTTTTGTCACTAATCATCTGACCTTAGTGTGCACTCAGTGAAGGCTCATTTAATGAATGAGTATGCCTATGCTAACTTTTAACTTGGGTAAAAGGCTCTATGGAAGGTTGCTCTCTTTAAATAGTTTTTTTTTTCCCCCTTTAATTTCTTCTTTTTTCTTCTTATCAATCCTAGGAGTGGATAAATAAATTGAGACCTGCTAAAAATTTAGAGAACTTCGTGTACTTTGTGATGTATTCATGGAACTCTTTTCCCCTACCAGGGAAAGAGAGGAGGAGAAGAGGAGTACTAGGGACATGAATGTTATGCATCACTTTGAAATCATCTCCTTTTAAAAGAACATAGTAACATGTATCATCCATGCTTATGTATGCACACATGTGTGAGAAAGCTTAAAGAAGACACAGAATCTCTTAACCACAGTTGTATCTGCTGAGACTGACCAGGAATCTGGGAGGGAAGGAGACCTCCATCCAGTGTATAAATATTTATGGTGTTCCAACCTTTATCCTGTCCATATATTGTATCTTGAAATAAAAACAAACAGACTTTTAAGGAGAAATAGAATTACACACAAAAGTTTCTGTTAAGTAATCAAACATTGTCTCCATTTTTTTTTTTTTTTTTTTTTTTTTGACCTAGGGATCCAACATCACGGACACCTGCACTGAGATGCTAATGTGTGGCGTCTTACTGAAAATTTCTTCTGGAAATATTCAAGAACGGGTGTTTTTTCTTTTTGATAATCTTCTGGTGTATTGCAAAAGGAAACACAGGTAAGGTGATAAACAGGTAATACTTCAGAAATTACTTATTAACCTCAAAAAAATTTTTTAATAAAAAAAGAAATTATTTATCAGTCCCATGAATTCAACCTTTTCCTCTGTGCTCCTGGGAACTCAGGGTCTCCTCAGTAAATTTCACATACTCTTAGCCTATTCTCTGATTGTTCTCTTTACTTCTTGTAAAACCTGACAAAATGTGACTATCATTAAATAACACTACCTCCCAGGAACCTTCTGGAGGAAAAAATTTTTTTCTGTTGCTAACCCACACGTCTCAGGCCCTGTAGGAAAGGTGGGTGTGTCTTCTGTGTTTCCCAGTGCTACTTCCCAATCATTTCCTCCTCTTCCTTGGAAATACTTTCCCTGATCGCCCCATCTAGTATAGCCTCCCAGCCATTTTCTATCAACATCTAGAAAATTCTTGCTAATATTTTCTTCAGTATTTATTTACTTGTTGCCACCTTTACTGGATTAGACTGTAAAGTCCATTAGAACAGTGGTCTTGCTACTTATTCTGTGCTATTTCCCCAGAGACTGGACCTGCCATGTAATAGACGCTCAAGAGGTGTTTGTTGAATAAATGAATGAATGAAACCCAAGCAAGTTCCTGGTATAGCTTAGCCATCATTAGTTTAAGTAATTTAATGTGGCAGTGTTATTGCTGTAATGTTATTTGTTTTAAAGCATGGATATAATTTTTTCTTCAGAAGGTAGTTATCTTATAGGATGTTTCCTTGAACTCTTGGCAAAACGTTTTGCAGGTTGTTTAAGAAAAAAGTAAAGTTGCACTTAATTGGGAAATTTCCTGAGCCTTTATATGCTTCTCCCTAACCATATCTAGGATATATTAGTTTCAGTGAAAAGGTACTAAAAAGGCTTCATGAAATTCAAAGGTAAAACAGGTGGGTTGAGGATGCAGGATGCCCAGAGCAAGTTTTCCGAACATTGGCAGCTATATTGATGACATGGGAGTTCGGCCTCTTGGATTATAGTATCAGAATTCCCTAGCATGAGACATTAGTGTGAAAATACAATGGCACTAACCAAGAAAGCATAGAAGTGCCCATGTGCCTCGATGAAAGGGGACAGGTTAGGATTAAAGTCAAAGGATAGTTGTGGGGCACCTGGGTGGCACAGTCGGTTAAACGTCTGACACTTGGTTTCGACTCAGATTGTGATCTCAGGTTTGTGAGATTGAGCCCCACATGGGGCTCTGCACTCAGTGTGGGGTCTGCTTGAGTTTCTCTCTCTGCCTGTCCCTCTGCCTCTTCCCATTCTCACATGTGCTTTCCCTCTCTGGCTCTAAATAAATAAATAAATAAATAAACAAATAAATAATAAATCTTTAAAAAAAAAGATAGTTGTTGTTAATCCCTGCCTTAATGAGCTTTTTAAAAAAGATGCTTTTACCACATATGAAAATGAACTTGTCTTTTTTTTAGTATACTCTTCTAAATTCTTTGTGTTTGCAGCAAGATTGGGATTAATAGAAATAGGTCTCAGGAAGATGTAGAAAAGCCTGTTAATTTTAGTTGAATATAACTCATTAAAAAATTGTAATGTTACTGTTGGTGGGAATGCAAGCTGGTGCAATCACTCTGGAAAACCGTATGGAGATTCCTCAAGCAGTTGAAAATAGAGCTACCATACGATCCAGCAATTGCACTACTGGGTATTTACCAAAAAGATACAAATGTAGGGATCCGAAGGGGTACGTGCACCCCAATGTTTATAGCAGCAATGTCCACAATAGCCAAACTGTGGAAAGAGCCAAGATGTCCATCGACAGATGAATGGATAAAGAAGATGTGGTATATATATACAATGGAATATTATGCAGCCACCAAAAGGAATGAGATCTTGCCATTTGCAACGACGTGGATGGAACTGGAGGGTGTTATGCTGAGTGAAATAAGTCAATCAGAGAAAGACATGTATCATATGACCTCACTGATATGAGGAGTTCTTAATCTCACGAAACAAACTGAGGGTTGTTGGAGTGGTGGGGTGGTGGGAGGGATGGGGTGGCTGGGTGATAGACATTGGGGAGGGTATGTGCTATGGTGAGCGCTGTGAATTGTGCAAGACTGTTGAATCACAGATCTGTACTTCTGAAACAAATAATGCAATATATGTTAAGAAAAAAGAAAAAGAAGAAGATAGGAGGAGGGGAAGAATGAAGGGGAGTAAGTCAGAGGGGGAGACGAACCATGAGAGACAATGGACTCTGAAAAACAAACAGGGTTCTAGAGGGGAAGGGGGTGGGGGGATGGGTTAGCCTTGTGATGGGTATTAAAGAGGGCACATTCTGCGTGGAGGACTGGGTGTTATGCACAAACAATGAATCATGGAACACTACATCAAAAACTAATGATGTAATGTATGGTGATTAACATAACAATAAAAAAATAAAAAAAATTGTAATGTTGTTCAAGTTGTTTAGGTACAATTGGTTTTTTTCCAGCCTTATTGAGAATTAGTGGGCAAATAACACTGTAAGATATTTTAATTGTACAATATGATGATTTGATATACATTATGAAAGGATTTCTCCCACGGAGTCAATTAACACATCCATCTAGGTGCAGTTATTAAAGGCATCCATTTGAGAATGAGATCTTTTTCTTAATTACAGTTGATTTCATACTTATTTATATACATGCCTGCCTTCAAGTCCAAAGTTTTTGCAAAATTAGCTGTGTACAATGATGATACCTTTTATGGCCTTATGGCTGTCATTGTTGAATAGGTAAACAACAGGAAAGATTTTGTAAAATTAAAATCCTGAAGTGTTTTTTTTTTAAAGATTTATTTATTTATTTTGAGAGAGAGAGAGAGAGAGAGAGCAGGGGCAAAGGGAGAGGGAGAGAAGCATACTCCCTGCTGAGTGCAGAGCCTGATGTGGGGCTCAATCCCATGACCCTGAGATTGGGACCTGAGCCAAAATCAAGAGTTGGGCAATTACCTGACTGAACCACCCAGGTGCCCCCAAAATCCTAGTTTTTGAGCAAATATTCTTAATGTATGTATAATGTGGACAAAGTACATAGTGGCTAGAAATGGAAATTACTGAGTAAATCTGATTGTCTATTCCCTTCCTGAATTGAAGTAGTGTGAATATACCATCCATTCCCTTCATTTTAGAATACTTCATCCCCTTTACCAAGTACTATTGAAGCTCTACAGATCGTTTAGTAAGTATGAGTAAACTGAACCTTTTCCAAATTTCCATAATATTTTAATTGCACAACCCAGAGACTTGATGAATTTAACTCTAGAGTTTATATTCACAAAAGACAAGAGTACTGATTTCGCATCTCAGCTTTGGATATTTCTAATGGTATTAATCTTAGGAGAAACTAGTATTTAAAAAGATAAAGTGTGTGTAATATTTATTTTTTTAATTTAAAAAATTTTTTTAAATTTTATTTTATTATGTTAGTTAGTCATCATACATTACATCATTAGTTTTTGATGTAGCGTACCATGATTCATTGTTTGCGTATAACACCCAGTGCTCCATTCAATACGTGCCCTCCTTAATACCCATCACTGGGCTAATCCATCTCCCCACCCTGCCCTCCCCTATAAAACCCTCAGTTTCTTTCTCAAAGTCCATAGTCTCTCATGGTTCATCTCCCCCTCCAATTTCCCCCCTTCATTTTTCCCTTCCTACTATCTTCTTTTTTTTTTTTGTAAATACATAACGTATTATTTGTTTCAGAGGTATAGGTCTGTGACTCATCAGTCTTACACAATTCACAGCACTCACCATAGCACATACCCTCCCCAAAGTCCATCACCTAGCCACCCCATCCCTCCCACCCACCACCACTCCAGCAACCCTCAGTTTCTTTCTGAAGATCAAGAATTCCTCATTATCAGTGAGATCATATGATACTTGTCTTTCTCTGATTGACTTATTTCACTTAGTATAATACCTTCTACTTCCATGTATGTTGCTCCAAATGGCAAGATTTCATTTTTTGTTTTTGTTTTTTTTTATGGCTGCATAATATTCCACTGTACATATATACCACATCTTCTTTATCCATTCATCTGTTGTTGGAAATCTTGGCTCTTTCCATAGTTTGACAATTGAGGACATTGCTGCTATAAACATTGGGGTGCATGTACCCCTTCGGATCCCTACATTTGTATCTTTGGGGTAACTACACAGTAGTGCAATTGCTGGGTCATAGGGTAGCTCTATTTTCAACTTTCTAAGGAACCTCCATACTGTTTTCCAGAGTGGCTTCACCAGCTTGCATTCCCACCAACAGTGTGGGCGGGTTCTCCTTTCTCCGCGATCTTGCCAGCACCGGTGTTTCGTGACTTGTTCATTTTAGCCATTCTGACTGGTGTGAGGTGTTATCTCATTAAGGTTTTGATTTGGATTTCCCTGATGCCGAGCGATGTTGAGCACTTTTTCATGTGTCTGTTGGCCATTTGGATGTCTTTTGGAAAAATGTCTGTTCATGTCTTCTGCCCATTTCTTGAATGGATTATTTGTTCTTTGGGTGTTGAGTTTCATAAGTTCTTTATAGATTTTGGATACTAGCCCTTTATCTGATATGTCATTTGCAAATATCTTCTCCCATTCTGTCAGTTGTCTTTGGTTTTGTTGACTGTTTCCTTTGCTGTGCAAAGGTTTTTTATCTTGATGAAGTCCCCGTAGTTCATTTTTGCCCTTGCTTCCCTTGCCTTTGGTGATGTTTCTAGGAAGAAGTTGCTGTGGCTGAGGTCAAAGACGTTGCTGCCTGTATTCTCCTCTAGAATTTTGATGGATTCCTGTCTCACATTTAGGTCTTTCATCCATTTTGAGTCTATTTCTGTGTGTGGTGTAAAGAAATGGTCCAGTTTCATTCTTCTGCATGTGGCTGTCCAATTTTTCCAACACCATTTGTTGAAGAGACTTTTTTTCCACTGGACAATCTTTCCTGCCTTGTCAAAGATTAGTTGACCATAGAGTTGAGGGTCCATTTCTGGGCTGTCTATCCTGTTCCATTGATCTATCTGTCTGTTTTTGTGCCAGTACCATACTGTCTTGATGATGACAGCTTTGGAATAGAGCTGGAAGTCTGGAATTGTGATGCAACCAGCTTTGCTTTTCTTTTTCAATATTCCTCTGGCTATTCGGGGTCTCTTCTGGTTCCATACAAATTTTAGGATTATTTGTTCCATTTCTTTGAAAAAAGTGGTTGGTATTTTGATAGGGATTGCATTAAATGTGTAGATTGCTCTAGGTAGCATTGACATCTTCACAATATTTGTTCTTCCAGTCCATGACCATGAAACGTTTTTCCGTTTCTTTGTGTCTTCCTCAATTTCTTTCATGAATATTTTATAGTTTTCTGAGTACAGATTCTTTGCCTCTTTGGTTAGATTTATTCCTAGGTATCTTATGGTTTTGGGTGCAATTGTAAATGGGATTGACTCCTTAATTTCTCTTTCTTCTGTCTTGTTGTTGGTGTATAGGAATGCCACTGATTTCTGTGCACTGATTTTATCTCCTGCCACTTTACTGAATTCCTGTATGAGTTCTAGCAGTTTTGGGGTGGAGTCTTCTGGGTTTTCCACATAAAGTATCATATCATCTGCAAAGAGTTAGAGTTTGACTTCTTTGCCGATTCGGATGCCTTTAATTTCTCTTTTTTGTTTGATTGCTGAGGCTAGGACTTCTGGTACTGTGTTGAATAGCAGTGGTGAGAGTGGGCCTCCCTGCCATGTTCCTGACCTTAGGGGGAAAGCTCTCAGCTTTTCCCCATTGAGAATGATATTCGCTCTGGTTTTTTCATAGATGGCTTTTATGATATTGATGTATGTATCTATCCCTACACGCTGAAGAGTTTTGGTCAAGAAGGATGCTGTACTTTGTCAAATGCTTTTTCTGCATCTATTGAGAGGGTCATATGGTTCTTGTTCTTTCTTTTATTAATGTATTGTATCACATCAATTGATTTGTGGGTGTTGAACCAACCTTGCAGCCCAGGAATAAATCCCACTTGGAGGTGGTGAATAATCCTTTTAATGTACTGTTGGATCCTTTTGGCTAGTATTTTGGTGAGAATTTTTGCTTTCATGTTCATCAGGGATATTGGTCTGTAATTCTGCTTTTTGATGGGGTCTTTGTCTGGTTTTGGGATCAAGGTAATGCCTCAGAAAATGAGTTTGGAAATTTTCCTTCCATTTCTATTCTTTGGAACAGTTTCAGAAGAATAGGTATTAATTCTTTTTTAAATGTTTGGTAGAATTCCCCTGGGAAGCCATCTGGCCCTGGGTTCTTGTTTGTTGGGAGATTTTTGATTACTGCTTTAATTTCCTTAGTGGTTATGGGTCTGTTCAGGTTTTTTATTTCTTCCTGGTTCAGTTTTGGTAGTTTATATATCTCTAGGAATGCATCCATTTCTTCCAGGTTATCTAATTTGCTGGCATATACTTGCCCATAATATGTTCTTATAATTGTTTGTATTTCTTTGCTGTTGTTCATGATATCTCCTCTTTCATTCATGCTTTTATTTATTTGAGTCGTTTCTCTTTTCTTTTTGATAAGTCTGGCCAGGGGTTTATCAATCCTATTAATTCTTTCAAAGAACCAGCTCTTGTTTCATTGATCTGTTCTACTGTTCTTTTGGTTTCTATTTCATTGATTTCTGCTCTGATGTTTATTATTTTTCTTTCCTGCTGGGTTTAGGCTTTATTTGCTGTTCTTTCTCCAACTCCTTTAGGTGTAGGGTTAGGTTGTGTATTTGAGACCTTTCTTGTTTCTTGAGAAAGGCTTGTATTGCTATATTCTTTCCTCTTAGGATGGCCTTTGCTGCATCCCAAGGATTTTGAACAGTTGTGTTTTCATTTTCATTTGTTTTTATGAATTTTTTATATTCTTCTTTAAATTCCTGGTTGACCCGTTCATTCTTTAGTAAGATGCTCTTTCGCCTCCATGTATTTGAGTTCTTTCCAACTTTCCTCTTGTGATTGAGTTCAGTTTCAAAGCACTGTGGTCTGAAAATATGCAGGGAATAATTCCAGTCTTTTGGCACTGGTTGAGACCTGATTTGTGACCTAGGATGTGATCTATTCTGGAGAATGTTCCATGGGCACTAGAGAAGAATGTGTATTCTGTTGCTTTGGGATGGAATGTTCTGAATTTATTTGAGAAGTCTATCTGGTCCAGTGTGTCATTTAAAGCCTTTATTCCCTTGTTGATCTTTTACTTAGATGATCTGTCCTTTTCGGTGAGGGGGGTGTTAAAGTCCCCTACTATTATTGTATTTTTGTCAATGTATTTCTCTAATTTTTTTATTAATTGGCTTATGTAATTGGCTCCTCCCATGTTAGGGGCGTAGATATTTACAATTGTTAGATCTTCTTGTTGTATAGACTCTTTAAGTATGATACGGTGTCCTTCCTCATCTCTTATTATAGTCTTTGTTTTAAAATACAATGTCTGATAAAGGATTGCCACCCCAGCTTTCTTTTGATGTCCATTAGCATGATAAATGGTTTTCCACCCTCTCACTTTCAATCTAGAGGTGTCTTTGTGTCTAAAATAAGTCTCTTGCAGAGAGCATATCGATGGATCTTTTTTTTTTTTTTTACCCAATCTCGTTACCCTATGTCTTTTGATTGGGGCATTTAGCCCAATTACATTCAGGGTGCCTTTTGAAAGATATAAATTTAGTGCCATTTTATTGCCTGTTAGGTGACTGTTACTGTATATTGTCTGTGTTCCTTTATGGTCTATGTTACTTTTAGGCTCTCTCTTTGTTAAGAAGACCCCTTTCAAAATTTCTTGTAGGGCTAGTTTCGTGTTTGCAAATTCCTTTAGTTTTTGTTTTTCCTGGAAGCTTTTTATCTGTCCTTTTATTTTCAGTGTCAGCCTAGGTGGATATAGTATTCTTGGCTGCATATTTTTCTTGTTTAGTGCTCTGAAGATATCATGCCAGTCCTTTCTGGCCTACCGGGTCTCTGTGGATAGGTCTGTTGCTAATCTAATGTTTCTACCGTGTAGGTTACAGATCTCTTGTCCCGAACTGCTTTCAGGATTTTCTCTTTGTCTCTGAGAGTTGTAAGTTTTACTATTAGATGTCAGGGTATTGACCTATTTTTATTGATTTTGAGGGGGATTCTCTGTGCCTCCTGGATTTTGATGCCTGTTTCCTTCCCCAAATTAGGTAAGTTCTCTGCTATAATTTGCTCCAATATACCTTCTGCCCCCTCTCTCTTTCTTTTTCTTCTGGGATCCCAATTATTCTAATATTGTTTCATCTTATGGTATGACTTATCTCTCGAATTCTGCCCTCATGATCCAGTAGTTGTTTATCTCTCTTTTTCTCAGCTTTCTTATTCTCCATCATTTGGTCTTCTATATCACTAATTCTCTCTTCTGCCTCTATTATCCTGGCAGTTAGAGCCTCCATTTTTGATTGCACCTCATTAATGGCCTTTTTGATTTTGACTTGGTTAGATTTTAGTTCTTTTATTTCTCCAGAAAGGGATTCTCTAGTATCTTCAGTGCTTTTTTCCAGCCGAGCTAGTATGTTTATAATTGTCATTCTGAACTCCAGTTCTGACATCTTACTAGTGTCCCTTTTGATTAGGTCCCTGGCAGTCGGTACTGCCTCTTGTTCTTTTTTTTGAGGTGAGTTTTTCTGTCTTGTTATTTTGTCCAGAGGAGAATAGATCAATGAGACAACAAAATGCTAACAGGGTAACGTTGATCCCAGAAAAATATACAGTAAACAAATCAGAAGAGACTCGAAATTGGGGGGAAAAGGGAGGGAACGAAAGAAAGAAAAAAAAAGAATATGAACAAATGTGATCAGGCTGATGAATAGATCAGTGCCACACACTAGATTTTGGGTGTATTTTGGTCTGTCAGAAGAAACTGAGTCCCAAAATTTTAAAGAGATAACAACATATATATATAAGTTTGTATATATATATATATATACACAAAAAATAAGGTTAACTACAATGAAGGGATAGAATATGAGTCTAAAAATGAAATATAAAAAAGATTTTTAAAAAAGGCATTGATATGATAAGATGTTGGTTGAGAAAGGGAAAAAAGAATAAACAAAATTGAAAAGGAACAAAATAAAGAAAATCAAAAAAATTAACTTCGAAAGACTAAAGAATCATGGGAAAAAAAGACACGAATTCTATGTGCTGTATTCCTCTGGTGCTGGAGTGCTGCTGTTCTCATTGATTGGTAAACTTGGTCTTGGCTGGATGTTCTTGCTGATCTTCCGGGGGAGGGACCTGTTGCCGTGGTTCCCAAATGTCTTTGTCAGAGGCGGAATTTCCTTGCCTTTGCCGGGGGCGGGCTAAGTAATCTGCTCGGGTTTGCTCTCGGGAGCTTTGGTTCCCTGCAAGCTTTCGGTACAGCTTTGGAGGGGGAGAGTCAAAATGTCGGCTTCCCGATCTCCCTCTGGTAGGGGCCAAGAACTCGGGGCCCCACTCCTCAGTGAGCCCCCCAGATTAAAGCAATCAGTCCTGTCTCCCCGGTCTCTGGTTGCCCTCCTTTCTAACCCGATGTGTGACTGAGCGTTTCTGTCTCTGGCTCAGGACCCCGTGTGGAGTCTCCAAACCCAGCATATCCCTGTGGTGCACTCCCCTGCCACTCCTCCTGGGAGAGGAAGGGGAGTCTCCCTGGATCTGCTGCTTGTTTGGTCCTTGCTGTTAGAGCAGTGGCCCGACTGTGCTGCAGATCATGGTTTATGGCAACCCCGAGCTGAGAGCCTGCTCCTAGGCTCTGTCTCTGCAGCCAGCTTCCCTGCTCCAATACCTGGGAGCTCTGCCGCATTCAGGCACCCCCAGTCTTTCTGTGACCCCGGAGGTCCTGAGACCACACTGTGCGAGCATTCCACCCCCTGCTTAGCCACTGGAGGGACGTCCCTCAGCGGAGCTGACTTCTACAAGTTCTGATTTTGTTCTCCGCTGCTCCATCACTTGCCGGTAGCGGCTGACCAAGGCTCCCTCCCTCGCTGTCTATCTTCCCAAATATTGCTTTGGATTCACTTCTCCGCACGTCCTACCTTCCAGAAAGTTGTCGCTTTTCTGTTCAGAGAGTTGCTGCTATTCTTTTCTTCGATCTCCTCCTGAGTTCATGGGTGTTCAGAATGGTTTGATCCGTATCTAGCTGAATTCCTGGGACCTGATGAAATTTAGGTCTCCTACTCCTCCGCCATCTTGCTCCTCCTCCGTGTTGTGTAATATTTAATACATCAAACATGATATGGCTTAGTTTCGCCTGTTAATGAGCTTTGTAAGTATTATAATGTATTTTGTCTTCTGCAATTTGTATTTTGTATACAATATAGTTTGTAAACTGTGTATCCATATGTATAGGCATAGTTTATTCATTTAACTATTGTATAACATTCCATTGGTTGAATATTATTCACTCTCCTATCAGTGGACTTTAGGTTTTTGTTTGTTTGTCTCAGTTTTTCTGCTGTTATGAACATTCCTGCAAGATGTGTCCTGATGACCACTAAAACACATAATTAGGAGGGAAATCATAGAATTGGGATATCAAACATTCTACATTACAATATAGAGCAAAATTATTTTCAAAGCATAGGCTTTTCAGTAGGTATACTTTAATAGAACCACCTTCTGAAGGGACCAAAGATCTCTCTTTTTAAGCTAAGCGTTAACAATGTTGATCAGACACTTACTGGAATTTCATATTGAGTGTTATTATCTACATGTCAAGAGAAATATAAAAGCCTGTTCAGAACTGACAAGATCACAAAGAAAATTAATGCTTTGGAAAATAGGACTAGTGATAGGTTCCATGCTATGATTCTTTGCCTGTGAATAAAACTGTTATCAAGGATATTAAACTTAAAACAAATGATTGATGTATGATGTATAAACTTACAAGAAATTCTCATTTGCAAGACCCACAATACTATGTCCTACCTGGGAGAATATGCAATTACCTACATATTAGTATGCTCTGCATTCTTCTCTATCTTAGGCTGGCTATGATGCCAACTTGCACACTATATGGACTGAATCCCTAATTGGTAACATTTATTTAAGGTTATTAGCAAAGGACATTTAGAGGTCACTTTCGTAATGATCATTGGAGTGCAAGATGGTGAAGGCCTGGGGCTGAGAAACCCTAAATCAGGTTAATTAATCTATTTAATTAGTTTCCTTTAGTAGGGATGAAGGACTACTGAGTTTTGATGAAGCTTTAGACAGATAAGGCAGGAATATATACTCTCTTTCACGTAAGGTGCTCAGGGACTGGGACACCACCTTGTGACCCCTCCCTGCAGGGAGGGCTGATACCTAGGGCTGATATCTAACTGCAGAGGTGAGGAGGAGAGGGATAGTGAAGTTGGTGAACATTTACATCTTCACTTTTGCCAGATGTGTCTGTACAACACAATAAATGAATAATTATTTCAGCATATTAAATTATTAGCCAGACTTTTGTCAATGAGTCAAATGGAATAGTTGAAGTCAATTGAAATCTTTTGAGTAACTAGGTATTCTTGAATCCTCCTGAATCATTTCTTAGAATCTTTCCTCTTTAATTAAAAAACTTTCTAAAATAATCTCTTCTGAATGTTCAGTGATTCAAGTATAAACACACTTAACCACATAATTTATTATTACAAATGTTCATTTATAAACCTGGATATTTTAACTTTGTTGTACATACCTTTTAAGATTAAAAACCAGTATTAGACACACTATACCAAAGTTTTGGAATGTTTTAGACTATTTTAAAAATAAATAAGACCCTTATAAAGGATTATACATGTATTAAGAGACTTATTCCACAAGTATATAGGTCTCATATCATAGAAACAATATAGGAAAAATATTTTCAGCTGGATAACACTCAGCTGAAGAATTTCCAGCACAGTCAGTTTCTTTGCAGAGAAATCATAAGTACTAACTGAATTTTACCCGAGCTTGAAGAAATGGAAATTACCAGCTAGTTACTGAAAAATGAGAAATGAAAGTGAGAGAAATCAAGTGAAATTTTAAAATAACTAACTTTTAGTGTGTAACAGACTTTGATTTGGTAACTTTTATGTTCTAAATTGAGCAAAAGCACATATTTACCCACCCAACTGTATATTGTTCTTAGTCCAAAGCTTCCATTTGTTTACAAAAGCTAGTACATAAGCCTCATTGGTAAAGCAACCAGTGCTGTTATGAATGGGAGCACACAAATAAACACCAAGAGCCTAACATTTGATATCATTGATTGCATTGGTGTCTTTTTTGTTTTTTCAGAGGATAGCTTACATCATATTGCTTCAACACTGTTTTTTATTAAGTTTAGTAACAAAGTTTTTGTGATTTCATTCCATTACAAGACGGTTGAAGAATAGCAAGGCATCTACAGATGGACATCGGTACCTTTTTCGTGGCCGGATCAATACAGAGGTGATGGAAGTGGAAAATGTGGATGATGGCACAGGTAGGTAATTTGTAGTTTTAAAATGAAACACCAATAGTAAACTCCCTCATAAGACAGACTTCTCACCTGAGTAATTCATTTGCGGTGCATTCGAGCTTAGAAATACTTCGTTAGGTAGAGCAGTTGGAGGAGAAAGGCAAGATAAGGGAGACGGGGACTATTGGCAAAGTAGAAAATTATATTTGGCTGAAACACACTAGCATTCACCAGAGATACAAAGAAACAGCTGAGTAGGAGTGATGTACACACTCACAGTTCCTGGTATCGCCAGCATGAGTACAGAAAATAAGGAATTAATTTATTTTCTTCAAGTTATACTATGTTTTATATGTATATATGTGATATTTTTTCATATAATATATTTACTGTAGAATATGGAAAACTCTAAATTTGTATTAGCTATATAGCCACTATGCATATAAACATGTTGTCAATTTGCTTGTAGAGGAAGGGTGTTTTGTGTATTTTACTTTATTACTTAAAGATAGTGCATTTTCACATGGCAGATTTGAAGGTACAGACTTTGACAAGTAAGCTTATCAAATCATGATTAGTCACAAACATTAAATAAATGTTTGAGGTTAAATAAGTTATTTTCTATTTGAAAAAAATCAATGCATCATATTAAGTAATATGATGATATACTAGTCTATAATATGAATGATTAGTAAATTGGATCACATTTTTTCCCCCCAATGATTTTAATTAGAATTTCAAAGATATGCTTCTAGGAGAAATGACAAGATGAAATAAAATATATTAATTGTTGCTAAGTGACTTTAATTCCCATATAGAGAAATGCCTTTATAATACCCCATTTAAACATGGAATTGGGACACAGATCAGCTCCCTGCTACCACATACCTCTGTTGCCATCTCTTAGTCCCAGAGGGGAGGAGAATGTTTACCATCTGCATGGGCATAAATTTTCAGATGCTCACCTGTGTGCCATTTCTCTATCCCATTGTTAGCATCCTAAAACATTGTCCAGAACATAAATAGTGAAGCATGATTGGTGCAGGTAAGGGGAAAAGATGCGCAATGAGCAAAACTCAGGTGTACTCTCCTGGGAACCAAGTCATCTTGTGGCGAGGTTCCACGTGGGCTAATGGAGGGATGTAGATGTGGGAGCTGTCTGACTGCCGGCACAGTTGAAAATCCCTGTCCGCAAATACTCACATTCTAACATGTAGAACTTAGGCTATTTTTCCATGTCAGGAGTGCCCAATATTTTTTGTAAGGTGGCATTTTAATTCATTTTAATGCTCTGAGAGGACGCTAGTGACATTTAGGAATGTTGTCTGTCTACATGTGAACAGCTATCTTGCTCAAGAGAATATCCAAAAGCCCATGTTGTACTTGAGGTGGGTGGAAGGAAGGCAGAGGAAGGCACACTCAAACCCCCACTTTATTCCTTCTTGGCCCTGTCTCCCCCTGCTGGAACCACCTGTCCCCTGTTAACTTTAGCCTTCTCTTTGTTTTCTCCCCTTTTTATGCCTTTTCATGGGCACACAGCTCCTGTGTCTCATTTCCTTCCCTCTCCCCCTGATGGTGTGGTTGTCCCCATTTGTACCATTTGCACGGGTAATCTGAGTGAATTTTGGTAAGTTTTGATGAATTTGACAATGATTCCTACGTTTTGGGAAACTGGGACACTAGATAAAGAAATCTAAGAGCCCAGGGCCATTGGAGGCATGGGCATAGAATACCATCTTCAGGGGCGCTGGATGGCTCAGTCGTTAAGCGTCTGCATTCAGCTCAGGTCATGATCCCAGGGTCCTGGGATCAAGCCCCATATTGGGGCTTGTGTTCCCTCTCTTGCTGTGTCTCTCTCTGTCAAATAAATAAAAATCTTAAAAAAAAAAAAAACCAGAATACCATCTTCAGCATAGATGTAGGGCAGTGAGAGCCTATGTTGGGTGATGGAGTTTTAATGCAAATGGACTTTGGATTCAATCCCATGAAAATGTTCTTTTAGTGCTGGTAAGATGGTAGCCTTCAGGACCTCAGTACCTGGGGGATAAGGATGTTAGGGAAACAAGTCTTCAGACACTGGTAGATATGAATTAGTGGGGAAGACAGGACATTTCAGAATATTTAGTCATAAATTGTCTGATGACACCTCTTGGCACAAACTTCCAAGGCTCAGGTTCCATTGAAATATGATGAAGGAATTAATTATACTTTGTAGTATCCAGTTAAGGCCTTATTTCTCCATTTAACATATATACACAGCATGTTGCAGGAATTTGGCTACAAATACTTGCTACAAGGTCACTTAAAGAAGTTTTAAGGCTGCGGCTGTCTACCTTCCTTTTGCTTCCTGCAAAGAAAATTTAGTATTCTAGTAAGTGTGACTACTAGGTCTTTAGGATAAGTGTATATCCTCAGCCAGGACTTGGAAACTCAAAAATAGAATTTCTGAAGATGAATAGGATCTTGAAGCTCAACTAATATACCCTGTTAACATTTCAGATGATGGAAATGAAGCCACATTGAAGAACTAACTCGTCTAAGTTAACCCAGATGTTTAATATGAAGCTGGGACTGGAGCAAGGTTTCCTTGGTGACCGTGGCCATGCCTTGAGAAATAGGGAGCAGAGGTTCCATATGGGTTTTAAACCTATAGGGACCAACTGGAGAGCTGTGAAGAGATAAAGCATCAGTATATAGAGATTAACTTTGGTTGTTCGTTTCTTCTAAGAAACGATCTGGGTGCTATACCAACTTTCTCCTTTTTTTGTTTTCTTGGTCATTTCCATCACAAAATCTCCATTTCTTTTTGATGAGCTCAGGTTTTAAGTGTTCTTACTTTTTTTTTAAGATTTTATTTATTTATTTGACAGAGAGAGACACAGTAAGAGAGGGAACACAGGCAGGGTGAGTGGGAGACGGAGAAGCAGGCTTCCCGCTGAGCAGGGAGCCCGATGCGGGGCTAGATGTGGGGCTTGATCCCAGGACCCTGGGATCATGACCTTAGCTGAAGGCAGACGCTTAACGACTGAGCCACCCAGGCGCCCCAAGTGTTTTTACTTTAAACTCTATGAATGGGAGCTCTGATGTTGATAGATCTCAGCAGAGCTGACCAATGTCCATATGTCAAGTCCTCATCAAGGGATGGCAAATACTGTCAGGCTCATCTGCTCATTGCCAAAACCAAAACCAAACAATGACTATACCAAAATAATACAAATTAATTAATCAAGATAAATTTTTAAGTGTGCTTAGAACTTTTGATGAAAAGTTTAAATGTTCCCCCATCTATTTGAATATATTATAAAAATATTAGGTATTTTTGCATACTCTCGGTATAAGTAAAATGCTTTTCTTTTCTAAGGACTCCATCAGACACTGATTGTATTGATTTAGCTCAAAACTTGCAGAAGAAATAATCGCATTTGGAATGACACTAAGCTTTTAGCCAGTGTGTAACTATCTAAAACCTTTGAAAAATAAACTTGATTATACTTTTACTTATAATGTTTAATGAGTTGGATTATATCAGTTATATCTCAGAATACAAAAAATTAATGCAATAATGATATGACATGCAGAAATGTAAAAATTTGTGTATTTATTTTAATATATCCATGTTATCCATTACTGCTTATGTTCAAGGAAGGTGGTAGCCATTGAGTTTGTGGCCAGATTTCTATTCCACCATTCTGTAGATCCATCTCTCATTTTGATTAATTCTAATTTAATTCTTCTTTGAAGATTCTTTCTGAGATATTAGTTTGATCATAATGCATAAAAAGTATCCAGCTTAAGACCTAAATAGGAAAGCTGTTGAACTTTCTGCCATTAACTTTCTTGGTAATTTTCATAGTATATGCTTAGAAATTCATTCAGAAAGTAACAACAGATCATTTATATTCTCTCTTAAGAACTCGTTTGTTTTTGTATTGTATTCTTTCTTAAGAACTAGTTTATTTGTGTAGTTGGACAGAGGGCAAAATGGTGACCTTTAGAAAATGTGATCTGCAGTTCAGTGTTGCACAAACCACAAATTTCAATATAATGGTCAAATTTGAAATAAATAAGATGGAAATTCATTTATTCTTTAAGGTGTTCTTTTGAGTGAGTAGATATTTTTAAAGAAAGATTTCAGCTGTCATTTTCAATATAAATATTTTAAACCATTTAAAGATATTAAACACATTGGGTTTTTTTAAAATTAAATTTTGCTAATTAGAGAAAATTTGGAAATAACAGAGAAATAAGTTGAAAATACTAGATAATTTCATCATCTAAAGAGAAATAAACGAGAATTTTGAAATATTCCTTTAATTTTCTTTTTATGCACAGATTTTTTTAAAAATGCTTAAAAACATGAACTCTGTAGTTCTATATCCTCTTTTCTTTCTTTTTTATCCTCTTTTCAATTAAATAGAATCATTTTCTGAATTATATCATCTTTATCTTCATGTCTTATCACCACATAACATATATTTATCGTTACTTAGTAGTCAACAAAATAGATAAACCATAGTTACCTTAACAACCATAGTACTGTTGTATAAGCTGAATTGAATACATTCTTAATTAAAAAGTAGCGTAACTTTACAATGTTGAAAAGACTACCAGGCACGTATTAGTTCCTTCCTGATACACTTAAATTTTCAATATGTTATTGGGAATTTCAAAAAGGTCAAGGAAGCTAATTCTAGTTTTAAAAGGAAAAATCAGTTAGAACCTTTTTTAAGAAACTTTTTTTCCCATAAATAATGTCAAATGAAATTTTAGATGCCAGAAAATTTTCTTCTATTATTTGATAAAATCAAAGATTTATTCCAAAATAATTTTTTCAGCATTAAGTATTCATAATATGAGTAAATTATAATTTTTAAAATTCCTCTTAGAAATTTGTGCATGCACACTGTTGATCACCAGAATAAGGGTTAAACACATTGTTTGGACATCAGTCTCTTGATGTTTTGAATAATATTTTCTGGCAGTTTCTTCTGTTTCCTAGCCTGAGTACTTGGCTAGCTTCCATCTCATTAAAACTCACACTATTGAAAAGATACCAGCATTTCCATTGAGAGTTATAGTAGTATCAGTTTTAGAAAAACCTCATCTCATTATGTAAAACTATGCTGAATTAAGAGTGAGGAATTTGCAAACTGTGTAGCTTCAAAGTAATTAGTAAGTTGTTCAGGGCTGCCCCTTGGATTTTTCTCTTTTCGGAAAAAACATCAGTGCCTAGAGACTGTTGAATTTGGATATTCTACACTTAATGAATGACAATTTTAATTCCATTCCTTTTTAACACTTCCTGTAGAATTATATTTTAGATCCATTGAAACTTGCAAATACTTACATTTGGCATTAATAAATTATTCTTTCATTAAAAAATATTTTTAAATTTCTACTAAGGAAAAGCACTGTTGGGCTTTTCCATGATTTTGTTTTTTTAAAGATTTCATTTATTTGAGAGAGAGAGAATGGGGGGGAGGGGCAGAGGGAGAAGCAGACACCTTACTGAGCAGGGAGCCCGACATGGGCTCATGGGCTTGATCCCAGGACCCTGGGATCATGACCTGAGCTGATCATGAACTAAGCTGAAGGCAGATGCTTAACCGATTGAGCCACCCATGTGCCCCTTCCATGATCTTTATGTGGCTGTTCTTAATAAGTTGAATTCAAACTTATTTTTTAGAATGAAGTTATTGAAAAATGTGCTGTGATTGAAATTATGAAGCCATTTATATATCACTAATTCTCATTGCAAAATAAATGAGAATCAGTTGCTTATTTTGTAGAACATTGGTAATTTGGTAACTGATATCATTGTGATATTTATACTACATTGTGAATCCTGTTGTATATATATACACATACACTTTGTGTATATGTTTAAAATTATGATTTTTAAAATTAGTGATAGAAAGTGGCTAGCACATAAACTTTAAAAAGGAACGTGTTTGGGCGCCTGGGTGGCTCAGTCAATTAAACGTCTGCCTTCAGCTCAGGTCATGATCCCAGGGTCCTGGGATCGAATCCCGCGTTGGGCTCCTTGCTCAGCAGGGAGTCTGCTTCTCCCTTGCCTGAGGCTCCCCCTGTTTGTACTCTCTCTCTCTGACAAATAAATAAATAAAATCTTTCAAAAAAAAAAAAAGGAACATTATTCTTTCATTTTATTTATTTATTTATTTATTTATTTAAAAATATTTTATGTACTTGTTTGAGAAAGCAAGAGAGAGAGCATGAGCAGGGTGAAGGGCAGAAGGAGAAACAGACTCCTCTCTAGGCAGGGAGCCTGATGTGGGGCTCGATCCCTGGACTCCAGGATCATGACCTGAGCCGAAGGCAGACATCTAACAGACTGAGCCACCCAGGCGCCCCTATCCTTTCATTTTAAATTATTAGGTGACATAAGCTGTTCTTTCAAAATATTGTATTGGTACAGCAATTAACCTATTATTTGACTTGTCAGATTTTACAGTCAGTTAACAGTCTTGCTTTCTGTTCATGAAACAATGGCCATGTGCAATCACATGCTGACTTGTCTGGTTCTGAGTTTAATCATACATTTTCCAAGGGAAGTTTGAATGCCCAGGTTGTAATGGTTAGGCAAGGCTTTGCGAAAGATCTGGGTACACTTTAAGGAGAAGAAAGAGTTGCTGAGGCAGAGAGCAGAGCTGGGTAGCTTGATGAGAGTGAGCGTCAGCCTGGAGAACAGGTAAGTCACAGGACAAGGAGGAAAGCCGCAAAAAGTGGCCAGGCCACAGGAGAACGCAGTTGGGGGGGGCGGTCAGTTTAAGAAGAAGCACGAAAGCAAGCTTTCATGTTTTCACTTGATTCAGTGGTGAGCTACCAAAAGCTTTTGAAGTAAGGAATGGCCTGATGAAAAATGTTGAAGGAAGAGTCAGCAGGGTGTGGAGAGAGCAATGTCAGGCTCAAATAATCCAGGGAGGGAAGGAAGGAAGACCCAGGTTACAGGGGTGGCTGGCCCAGGGCATATGATGTGCAGGGTCAGGAGCATCAGCCTAGCACATGAACTTGTGTTCCTCGGTGTTCTATGGGAAGAATACATTATGTTCATTTTAAAGTAAGTCCAATATTTAATTATTGTACGTTGCTTGTGGTTCTTGTGATTTTCTTTACCTGGAGTATGATTAAAAGGGGAATAACACTAGTGGGAATGTGGGGTCTTTTAAGCTGCAGTGCTGGGTTCACTTAGCTAATCTCGGCCTGATTGTGGAAGAGGGGAGAGTCTGAAAAGCTTATGCTTGTTTGTGATACTGACCCTGTAAGGTGACACATTTGAGGAGGAGGGTGTGTAAACATGTACAATTTGATCTTTTTTCCCCACCAATTTATCATTATTTCTTGGTTGGTGATTTTTGTAGGAGGTAACAAGGCATTATGGTATAATTACTAACTGATAATTTTTACTTTCTTACTAATGTCATCGATACCTATCTGACATGTATTACTAGGATCTGCTACTTTGTATAAGATATGAATATGAATTAAATATGTAAGGGTAAGAAGGAAAGTACAAAAATTCCTTTTAAAAACAGACTTATTTCCTGATGGTGGAAATCTTCTGCTAGTTTGAATCGCTATTTTATCAGAAATTGTTATTATTAATGGAATTACGGCATATATATGTACATATAGACACACATATATGTATATATATTATAGACTAAGATCTAATATAAGTCTATCCTGACTCATATATAAGTTGGAATTTTAAAGACCCTCAACTATATGGAATCATTTGAAAATGCATTTTGGAATAGTTAATCTGGTCACATATACTGTATGGTGATTTTGGAGCTAAAAAGACGATGGGGACAAGATTTGGGGAGAATGAGTGCCAACCATGCCTGCCTCTACTCAGAACTCACCAAATAAAATAGGCCATTTGAGAAAAAATAAAGAAATAAAAAATAGTACAGTGCCACAAAGTCATTTCTCTAAACCACCTTTAACACTTTGTGGCTCACTTCCTCGCTACCCACCATTACTGTTTAGTGACTCTCCGGGAGATGAATGAAAAGTGTCACTTGAAATTGGGGCAGGTGCTGACTCAGGCCTTTGTCATATGTTTTTTCATTTTGAATCTTTGCTTTGCAGACTGTCATGCCAGTAAAATCTGGCTACAAGTAACATCACTATTCTCTACCTGCTGTTAGGCAGAAAACTGCCATAGAGGGTTTCCTGTTGGCATTTTCAAATCCAGCATGACAATGTAACCAAAATTATGATGAGACGTAGAAAAAGACAATGAGAATTCAGACTCAAAAAAATTTTTTGTTTTTATTCAAGCCAGTTATATGGAATGATGTGGTAATTTTAAAGAGTGTGTATTTTTCAATCATGAGCAATGATAATGGATTGGCATTTGAACCTTTCCATTTATTGAAGATTAGGTAAATGTACTCTTGGTATGTTCCATTCATTTGTTCTGATTCTTATTGTGGGGTTCATTAAACAGCTGGGAATTGTTCTGTGGTGGTATAGTTTGCTTTTGAAACCTAGAATAATATTTCAAAGGAATATTAAAAAGACAAAATGAATCTGACACCTTGGATATTCGATTATTGAGATGAAAATCTTTTAAAAGTTCTTTTTTTATTACTTTAGGAACTTTCATAATATTTTTGGACATAGAGGAAAGGAATGTTAATTAGTTCAGTTGTTCAGTTTCATGTAATATACTCATGTTATGAGTTAGAAATGTTCTATTCCTGAGTACTGACTGCGTTTAATATATAAACACTTAATTTTTTGTTTTTACGTTCTTCATTTACACATATAAAGCAAAGATACTTTTGAGAATTCAATGATCTTGGAACTGTTATGAATTGAATGACTGTATTGATATTATATTTGTTGTTCACCTTTACCCATTAATTTCCAGCTGACTTCCATAGCAGTGGACACATTGTTGTCAATGGATGGAAGATACATAACACAGCCAAAAATAAATGGTTTGTGTGTATGGCAAAAACACCTGAGGAGAAACATGAATGGTTTGAAGCTATTTTGAAAGAAAGAGAACGACGAAAAGGTGGGTGTATGAATTGGGCACTATTATATTTTGTGAAGATTCCAGCTTAGCAAGAAAGCAGATAATGGGCAGAAGTTATAAGAAAGTAAAAAGGCATATGGTGTTCACTTAGATTTCTCATGTGATATAAGACTCAGGCTAAAATGCTTTTTTTAAAAAATATTTTATTTATTTATTTGACAGAGCACAATCAGTGGGGAGTGGCAGGCAGAGGGAGAGGTAGAAGCAAGACTCCCCACTGAGCAGGGAGCCTGATGTGGGACTTGATCCCAGGACCCTGAGATCATGACCTGAGTTGAAGGCAGATGCTTAACTGACTGAGCCACCCAGGCACCCCTAAAATACATTTTGAATACTTCTAATATTATTGCTAAAAGAGAAGAAAAACATTGTATAATTAGTAAAATGATATATTGTGGCAAGCAGTGTCTTTTAAATAGTATCTTAGTCTGTTGAGGCACTATAACAAAATACCACAGACTGGGTGGCTTATAAACGACAGAAATTTGTAGCTCACAGTTCTGGAGGCTGGGAACCCCAGATTCAGTGTCTGGTGAGAGCAGTTTTCCAGTTCGTAGATGGCCATTTTCTCACTGTGTTCTCACATAGCAGAGGGGCAAGAGATCTCTCTGTGTCTCATTTATAAGGCCATTAATCCCATTCATGAGGACTCTACCCTCATGACCTAATCACTTGCCCAACACCTTACCTCCTAAGACCATCACATTGGGTGTTATATTTCAACATATGAATTTGGGAGGCATGCAAACGTTCAGTCTGCAGCAAATGGTTTCATTTGCTTTAAAATTTGTTCAATTTTCTTTGCACCTTATTCTTACCATTTCTAAAACATCATTATGGGATTTTCCTGTAAGAGACAAACTTCAATAGTATAATGCAGGGCCTTCAGCAGTTATATCTTTAACAATACACTGAAAATTTCTAGACTAAATATGTTAGTATCCTAATTATAGAATAAGGCACTCTGGATATACATTAACATTTTAGAATTGTTACAATGCCATTGAATATAATGCAACCCAATAAGGAGTTTGTTCATATGAGGAGGCCTGGCTCAAAATTGCTTCATGTTTTTAGCAAGATTTGCAAAAGGTTTTTGATCTGGCAATATTCAGTTGTGTCAAGTTTATCTGCAATTAAGCACATTTCTGTAATTCAAGTAGGAAATAGAAATGCTTGTGTTACTACTAATTTCTTTACCAAATAATTGATAAGAAACAAGAGAATGTTCATTCCTTTTCCTCAGAGACTTAGGAGCAAAATATCTCATTGCTGATGAAATTTCAGAACACAAAGAACCCTTTCTTCCATCTTCAGAAATTTTCCCTTGAAGAACATACAAAGCTCCTACTTCTATTAAAATATTCATAGTACACGTTTGAGAATTTCCACAGCATTTTCAAATACTTAACTCCTTTGATTGATCTTGGATGGAGAGCCAGTTAGGAAAATTTAAAACAAAGATTATGAATACATAGCTGATTAAGTTTTGTTGAATCTAGCAATCAATTCAAATAGCGCAGCAAATCATTTAAAAGGTAAAATAAATGTTTGGTCAAGTTGAAGCTTTCTTTATTTATTTTTTCCAGAATGACTATGCATATAGATAAACCTAAAGTGAAAAAGGAAGGAAGAAAGAAAGAAAGGAAGGAAGGAAGGAAGGAAAGGAGGGAGGGAAAGAGAAAGAAAGCAAAGCAAGCAAACAAGCACATTCTATAAATTTGTTTATGTTAACAGGCTCTATTCTTAATGGATTATTCTCTGCTACTGGCAAATGGTAATTACTCCTCCATTTTAAAAAATAAAAATTTTAATAAAAAATTTTGTAGCTAGAAGAGTAAAAATAATTCAAGTATTTTTTAAAAGATTTTATTTATTTTTGCGAGAGAGAGAGAGAGAGACAGAGCAAGCGTATGGGGAGGAGCAGGGGGAGAAGCAGACTCCCTGCTGAACAAGGAGCCTGATGCGGGGCTTGATCCCAGGACCGTGAGATCATGACCTGAGTCAAAGGCAGATGCTTAACCAGCTGAGCCACCCAGGCGCCCTGATTCAAGTATTTCTTCTGCAACAGTTCGTCAGTTCCATCTCCTGATTGTGGGTATTCCCCGGGTTTCAGCTTTGACACTTGGTCCCCTCTAAGATACATCCTTGCCTGGCTTACCGATTCCTACCAGCTTCACGTCCATGTCTGCACTGCCACTTTCTCCATCTTTGTGTCCTGCCTTGTCCTGTCTCCTGAGCTTCATATGCGTGCGTTCCACTGACTCTTAGGCTCTACCTGAATGTCCAGAGTCACCCTGCATGGTACTGGACTCCTCCTTCCCTGAAACCCTTTTCCAAACATGCTTCTTACCCCCCTATTCCCCAGTTCGGCTTTCCTCAAAAGCTTGGAAGGCATCCTGATCTCTCTTTCTCCATAATGCCTACGTTTAACCCTTTGCTGTATCCTATCAATACCACTTCCTAGATATTTCTCAGCTTCATTCTCTGCCCCGTGGCCCCTACTATTGTCTGCAGGGGCTTGACCTTACCTGAATTTTTGAGGTTTCCTTCTAATGATCTCCCTTTTTTTAAAGCCTGCCCCCTTCAGTTTGTTCCTATGTTTGTTGTCTGAGCTTTGTTTCCAAAGCAACCAAACGTTCTTTCCTGTCCTGCCTTGCTTTTCCCCTCCATCTGGTAGAAACCCTTACATGTTTCCCTGATACCTCAGGGACAAAGGACGTGGAACCTGCAGTTGAGCAAGGCCCCTGCCTAACTCACCAGTGTGGCCCCTGTCCTCTCACCCCTGTGGTGCTTCGCCTCAGGTAGCTCTTGTGCATACTTTCTCTCTCTCTGGAAATCCTGTTCATCCCTCTGCGTTTGAACATGGGTCTTCTGTGAAACCTTTCTTCATATTTCTCAGAGGTAAGATCCTCTGAATATGCCTTTCTTGTGTCACAGCCTCTGCCGTAAGGCTGTTTTCAGGGCCACCTGTCCAGTTGTGCCGATCGAATGCTGCAGAAGGGGTGCCTGGAGCCTGAGCTGCAGCTGTTCTTCCTTCACTGGCCAAACCAAAGGTGCCGCACAGCCCTGGGGATTCTGTCCAGACTGTCTCCCAGGGATCCCCTGAGCTTCTTGACAACCAGAGTCCTGTGGTACAGAGCTCTGTATCGGCAGCCCCCTGCCCAGGATCGACATGCAATAGGTGTTGGTTTCATGCAGGCAGGAGTGAGTGAGGAGACTTTTTCAGTTACCTGTCCTTGGTTTCCTTTTCAATAGGTTTAAAATTAGGAATGGAGCAAGACACCTGGGTAATGATCTCTGAACAGGGTGAGAAACTCTATAAGATGATGTGCAAGCAAGGGAATCTGATCAAAGACAGAAAAAGAAAACTGACCACATTCCCTAAATGCTTCCTTGGAAGGTAAGGTCGAGAGTCTGGGTGCATGGATTTCTCTCAGATTTTCACTATGTCATGTGTTAGCTACCCTTCCTTGAGTGATTTGTTTTTCTTTAAAAAAAATATTCCTCTGGGCATTTATGAATATCTCTTTCCTGTCCACATTTCCTGGACCGTAGTGGGATGAAGGAATGGACCTAGAGCCAGAAATATGGAAAGCTTAAGACATCTATCCATCCATCCCTGACGTCAACAATTTCAGATGTACCATGTTCCAAGGGCAAAGCGGACGCTGGGGTCGGGCAGGGCTGGCAGGCAGGCGGGTTCGCTGAGAGGGGACGAAGTCCAGCAGGGATGCATCTACGGGGCCTACAAGTCAGAGAACTAGAGAACGCAAGACACACAGTCTAAACCCGAGATTAATCCAGCGCTTTGACAGCTGGCCTCAGCATGAAGGACTCTCAATGAGGAATCTGAAAAAGAGGGTCATGCAGTGGACCTGGCACAGAGCAACACGCAGAGAGGTTGCCTGGGCTTTTAGCATAGATCCACTGTGTGTCTTCTGGGTTCTGCGGACAGCTGCATGTGGGAACCCCTGCTGGGTGAAGCTTGCAGGACCAAAGGGAAGGGCGGCTACCTTAAGCCCAGCCCTGTGCTGGCTCTTCCTATACATTATTTCTAATCGTCAGACACGTACTTAGGAGTTAAAAGCTTTGTATTTTTTAAAAGTTGGTTTTTTTAAAAAGATTTTATTTATTTATTTGAGAGAGAGAGAGAGAGAGATAGTGGGGGGAAGGAGCAGAGGGAGAGGGACAAGCAGACTCTATGCTGAGTGCAGAGCCCAATGCGCAGGGCTCGATTCCATGACCCTGAGATCATGACCTTAGCCAAAGGCAGATGCTTAACTGACTGAGCCACCCAGGTGCCCCTGGAGTTGGTATTATTATTTTTGTGCCATCAAGGAAAAAACTGAAGTTTTACTTCTTTTTAAATTTTCTTTCTTTTGGAATGCTCCTTTTAGTAGAAGAATTAAAAGCATTTTAACAACTTCTTCTGCCTTTTAGACTAGATATCCATTTTTAGAATTCCATGTCCCTCGGTTATTTGACTTTAGCCATATGTGTTGCTTTTGGTTTGGAAATAAATGGAAAAGTAATTTCCTGACACTTTCTATAGCTTGATTTCTCTGACCTCTGTGTAAAATTGAAACCATTCTAAAATGTATCCATTACTTTATGTAAAAGTTCAAATGTTATTTTTATAGCATGAGCATGATAAAATATTTTATTGTAAAATGTTTCTCTATTTAGTGTTCTCTTAATGATACCACAGGGCCATAAAAAACATCACTACCGAGCTGGTGCTCTCCTGTGTTACAAAACATCATCCTACTTCTCTGTGATGTCTGGGGCTCCTCCCCCACCCCCCCATATGGTAAAAGATGTGACCTGGCATCCTCCCTGGCCTTTCACAGCCACAGCAGATGTATGTGGTAGACAGTTCTGATGGATGGCTTTGTGCTGGAGTATTCCTTTGGGATGACAGTATTTTTTGTTTTGTTTTGATTTTATTTATTTGAGAGAGAGAGAGAGAGAGCACGACAGGGGGGATGGTCAGAGGGAGAAGCAGACTCCCCGCTGAGCAGGGACTTGGGGCTCAATCCCAGGACCCTGGGATAATGACCTGAGCCGACGGCAGATGCTTAACCGACTGAGCCACCCAGGTGCACCCCAGGTGACAGTTTTAATACAAGAATGAATTTACTAAATAACTTTATTTACTTATTTTTAAAGGCTTTGTTTATTTATTTGAGAGGAGAGAGAGCAAGAGAGCCCAAGCTTGGGGAACGGCAGGGGCAGGGGCAGGGGCAGAGGGAGAAGCAGGCTCCCTGTTGAGCAGGGAGCTGGAGGCATGACTGATCCAGGACCCCGAGATCATGTCCTGAGCCGAAAACAACTTAACCGACTGAGCCACTGTGTGCCCCACTAAATAACCAGAATTTGAAAACAGTATAGTAGAACTTTTGGTGTGTATTAATTTTATATTGCTGCAAAATAAATAACAACATTCTTGTGCCTTGAAACAACACCCATTCATTAGCTCATAATTCAATAGGTCAGAAAGAGGTCGAGGTGAGCAATACTCAGCCATCTGCTTAGGATCTCACAAGGCCAAAATCAAGGGCTGAGCTGCGGCTGGGCCCTTATCTTAAGGCTCTGAGGAAAAATCCACTTGCAAGCACATTCAGGTTGTTGACAGAATTCAGTCCTCTGTGACTGTAAGAGTAAGTCCTGTTTCTGTGCTGGCTGTTGGCCAGGACCACTCTCAGTTAGAAGCTTCCTGCATTCCTTGCTACATGGCCCCTCTGTCTTCAAAGGCAGCAGTGGCTCCCGAATCTTTCTTGCGCTTTTAATTTTTCTCTTACTCTTGTGCCACCAGCCTGAGAAAACTCTCTGCTTCAAAGTGCTCAACTGACTGGGTCAAGCCCACTTGAATAATTGACATATTTTAAGGTCAACTGACTTGGGATTTTGGTTACATATACAAAATCCATTTAGGGGCGGGTCGAGGGCTCAGTTGGTTAGGCGTCTGCCTTCGGCTCAGGTCATGATCCCAGGGTCCTGGGTTCGAGCCCCACGTCGGGCTCTCTGCTCAGTGGAGAGCCTGCTTCTCCCTCTCCCTCTGCTGTTTTCTCTCTGTCAAATAAATAAATATACATATTTTTTAAATCCATTCATAGCACTACCTAGATTAGGATTTGATTACAAAACCAAGGGATGGGATTCTCGATAGGGCGTAAGAGGACATGTTTAGAATTCCATCTACCACGTGGGGGATGGTTTTTTTGGTTTGCCTTCTTGGAATTTCAAACACACTGGTTTTCTGTGCCTGGAAAGCCATATTCCAGAAAGTCTGTCTCTTATATTAAGTCATTATTTTTCTATCTGTTTTGCCTGTTAGTTATCTTTAGGATCTATTATGTTCTCTTTATAGTTAAAACTACTCTAAAATTTTCCCTTTGTGTTTATTAGAGGTCTCAGTAAATTGAATAGCTATTATATATGGTTTAGGTAAGCATGAATGTATGGACATGGGTTTTCTAGAATAGAGTAAAATTTAAATAATTTTCGGCTTTGCTTATGTGAAAAATGCATGCTGAAATGCACTGCAAATATTTCTTTGTATTTTGAGATTCCTCCCAAAGCTACTTGATGAAAGCATGGTAGAAATAGACTTCCTGGGAGGGGGGGATCTATTTAACTGTTTCACTGGATTTCTGTTGCAGTGAATTTGTGTCATGGCTGTTGGAAATTGGAGAGATTCACAGGCCTGAAGAAGGTGTACACTTAGGACAAGCATTATTAGAAAATGGAATCATCCACCATGGTAATTATTTTATTAATTACTAATTTATTCTTTTTGTCCACCAGTTGGAGGCATCTTAATTTCATTAATCAATTTAGTTTATAGTAATTGTCTACATTATAGGATGCTTATGTATTTTTAACAACATTTCAAGTGCCTTATACAGAACTGTAGTTCTGGGAGTTTTGGGGAATGTGGGTTTTTTTTTTAAATTTTTTTTTTTAAGATTTTATTTATTTATTTGAGAGAGAGAGAATGAGAGATAGAGAGCACGAGAGGGAAGAGGGTCAGAGGGAGAAGCAGACTCCCTGCTGAGCAAGGAGCCCGATGTGGGACTCGATCCCGGGACTCCAGGATCATGACCTGAGCCGAAGGCAGTCGCTTAACCACCTGAGCCACCCAGGCGCCCGGGGAATGTGGGTTTATGGTGATATATTTGTTAACTTTAATGTGAAGGCCACAGAACAGGCAAAAATTAGAAATACAGGTCAGTATGGGATTGTGGAGGAAGGAATGGCAAGTTCTAATTGGAGTATTTGGGACTGCTTTATGAGAGCAAGGGCCTTCGTATAGGGCATTGTAGAAGGAGTAGAACTCTGACAGGGACAGAAGGGCAGAGGACGTCCTGCCTGGAGACATAGTATAGATACTATAGAATGGGAGTGGGAAAGCTCGTGGTGGCCTCCTCAGGAACTAGCACAGAATCTCACGAGGCAAGACAGTCTACTTCATGGATGGATATACTAGGGAGGAAGGGTGCGGCGAGAAAGGTAGGCACATCTGATCCCACAAGATCTTAACTCTCTGGCTGTAAGAGGTAGGGTTTATTCTGAAGGAGGTGAGGAGATGATGGACACTTTTAAGCAGAAAAGTGGCCAGAACTTGGCTTTTAGAGCCCTTAGATGCAGCGATGTGGAATGTGGAGTGGAGACATTGGAGACGCTGCGAGGAGCCCCGTCCATCGGGAGGCCTCACTGCCGGGACCCCCGTCCACTGGGAGGCCCCCGCCTTTCCCTGCAGTAGGAAGACGAGGAATATGTTCTAGGGCATGATGACAGTGGCCCACCTGGGAGACTTTGGTAAAGCTGAAGCGGCATATTTAATAACTGTTGGATGTGGGAGATGAGTGAAGAGCAGGATCAGGTTGTTCTGAGGTTTCCGTCTGGATGACAGGGATGATTATTCAGGAGAAGGAGCAGCGTGGGGAGAGGATAAAGAGTTTGTGGCAGGCTGGGCATGAGACATCCACAGGGGAGTGCTCAGCAGGAGGTTGAAAATGCATGTGTAAAGCTCAGAGTACAGAGAGATCCAGAGACAAATTTGGTGATCATTTCAAGAGAGCACCAGGTTCCTGAGAACATCAACAACAAAGAAAGAAGAAAGCAGTGATAATGGGACTAAGAAGTAAAGCTTGAAGAATTTCTAACGCAAAATGTGGGAGAGGAGAAAAAGAGGGAATTATGAATAAACACGGGTATTTGACCAAGGTATTTCAGTGTTTTTTTGTTTTTGTTTTTTTTTTTTTTTCGTTAGAGTAGGATGAAAATGAACTAGATCCTCCCAGTGTTTCCCCACCATACTGGGTACCCTGTGAATTCCACCCCCAAAATAGATCCCTAATCAGATCACTTCTCTCACTTCCAGGATCCCCACCTTCTCCCCAGTCACCATCTTCTCCTTCCTTGCTCCCACTTTTGTCCTCCATCCCTGTGATATGGCCTCCAGGTAACAGCTGGAGACCTTTTAAAACAAATGCAAGATCAAGGTATTCTCCTGCTTATAATCATCTACCGGCATCCCGTTAAACTCACTGATATGAGGAATTCTTAATCTCAGGAACAAACTGAGGGTTGCTGGAGTGGTCGGGGGTGGGAGGGATGGGGTGGCTGGGTGATAGACATTGGGTAGGGTATGTGCTATGGTGAGCGCTGTGAATTGTGCAAGACTGTTGAATCACAGATCTGTACTTCTGAAACAAATAACGCAACATATGTTAAGAAAAAAGAAAAAGAAGAAGATAGCAGGAGAGGAAGAATGAAGGGGAGTAAGTCAGAGGGGGAGACGAACCAGGAGAGATGATGGACTCTGAAAAACAAACTGAGGGTTCTAGAGGGGAGGGGGGTGGGGGGATGGGTTAGCCTGGTGATGGGTATTAAAGAGGGCACATTCTGCATGGAGCACTAGGTGTTATGAACAAGCAATGAATCATGGAACAGTACACCAAAACAAAATATGTAATATATGGTGATTAACATAACAATAAAAAAATTAAAAAAAAAACTCAAAGAAGAGTCTGGAACCCCTTACCACAGTCCAGATCTCTTACCATGGCCCACAAGGCCCCACATGATAGGGCCCCTGACTTCCTCTGTGAGTTGGCACATTGTGTTATACCTAACTCATTACACTGTGGCCCGGGTGGCTTTCTATCTCTTCCTTAAACACTCCAGGATGATGCTGCATTTAGGATCTTTGCTCTTGCTGTTCTCACTCAACTATTACTTAAAAACTAATTCCTAATATATAACCAGGGAACTTTCTAGGTGCTGGAGGGACAGCAGTGAATGAAATGACAAAAGTTGCAGTATCCATGACTCATGTCTTCAGTGACACTCTTGTAGAATCTCATCCCATTATTACAATAAACCGTTTTTAATTTTTTAAAATTTTTGCCATGAACTTATCACTCTGTAAAATTATTGTTATTTTATTTGTTTATTTATTATTTCTCTCTTGATCTCCCATACCAATTCTGGCCCCCAGTCAAAATAGAAGTACTATAAGAACAGGAGCCTTGTTTGTTAATATATAGTAAATACCTCCAGTGCCCCTCACATGTCGGTGCTCAATAAATATTTGCTCATTGAATGAATAAATGAATAATTATATTGTGAGTAAACAGATAATACTGATAAATTGTATATGATTTTGTACTTGATTCTTTAGCACCGTGAAAACACCATGTAGCACCTAGTATGCTAAAAAGCATCATCCAAAAAAGCTTATAAGTAAATATGAAAAGATGTTGGGCTAGATGGCTTTCCTCTTTGCTGCTTCTCTTTCCTTTCCTCTGACCCCAAGTCCAAGTATATACTTGGGTCAAGAAGGGAATATATTTGCTTTGTCCGGCAGTCTACTGAAGCTCAAGTAGGTAGACTATAGAGAGGATTTGCATACAATCACAGACCTTCGGAAATCAGATGATTCCTTTCTCATTTAGACTATGTACTTCCAGGGACTATGTCTTGCCAGTAGAGCAAAGGAGAGAATATCTGTTTATGAACACCTTTGTTTATTCTTTTCCTTACTGACTCTTTCCTCCTCCTATCTGTGTGTAAGATACCATGTTAGATACTTTAAGGTATGCAAACATGAACTAATGGCCTTTGTTTCTTATGGTCTCGTAGTTTTAAGACCCTCTTTTTACCTTGTTCATCAAGCAATCCAGCTGTTGACATATTTCCTTTCAGAAAGGTAGAAATCTACTAGGATGGGAGAATTAACTTTTTGCAGGGAAAACTGAGAAGGAAAACTCTTTTGGTTAACACTAGCTGCTATAACAGATACAAACCTCAGTACAGTGGCTTACATTTCTAGAAGCTACTTTTTTGCTCAGGTAAAGTCCAGTCACTGGTGGAGGATGGGGTTGGGTGCTCTCCCCCACACAGGGTTTTGGTGCCTGATAGAGGCTCATCCATCTTCAATGCAGGGCTCTTAAAGGTCATCTTGAAGGAGTGATGGAGTTTTTGGTTTGTTTTGGTTTTAAATGGGCCTGTACACTCCCCGTTGTGCCTTACTTTTGTGTGTATGTCCTTAGATGCAGCTCAGTTCCATGGCCACTCCTTACTGCAAGAGAAACTTAGAAATGTAGTATAGATGCATGCCCAGGGGAAACTAAAGCTAACCCAATTTGGTAAACAACAACCCAGTGTCTGCCACTGAGGCATAGCTCCCAGGTCAATATAAAATCTATGGAACTATATTAAAGCCAGAGTAATCATTATATAAACTTGTCAATGTTTTATAGTGATATCAGCATATACTAGTCATAAAAATAAGTTGTAACATTTCTATTTCAGTGGAGGTTTTTGTAGCTTCTATTGTTAATTTGAGTGATTTCAAACCATTATGAATTAGAAATAGAAAAAAATCTTAAAGCTGTCAACAATTGATGCTATTTAAATTATTTAAAAAATGTAACTTTTTGTCCTTGTGTGGGATTGCTTACTGTATTTAGAAAGAGCAACACACTAAGTTTGTTATAATATTTTCATTTTTGACTGTGAGGTACTTTGTAATAGATAAAAGGTAATTACAGAAATTTTATTCCCAGAGCTGGAAAGAGTCAGGGTGTGGGGGAGAGGATGTCCTTTGAAGGGACTTTTAGGTTATTTTCAAGCCACCCTTCCACTCTTGCTTTCCTATTTCATCAAAGGTGACCTAGGAATTTTATGAGAACTAGTTACTTATTTGCATTGTGCATTGGGTTCTGAAAACTGAAGGCATAACTATTATGGGTGGAATTTTACTGACTTTACAGTGACAAAACTGTTACTACTTTGCCTGAAATCATGAATAGCTAGCCAAACATTTTCAAGTCAATTTTAAGTTAGTACAAAGTAGAGTTGGAATAATATTGGTTAAATATCTTCATGAATAGTCTTTTAGAATCTGACCTATTCTTCGGTTCATAACTGCTGAAAGCTCTTGAAAGAATCGCAGAGTTCCATAGAGAGAGAACCACCCTTATTTATTCTGTTAAGATATTTCTCACAATATTTTTTAATTGCCTCCCTTTAAAGAGAAAAAAAAACCCATAAGATTATTTTGGTAAGCGATATCAGAATGGTAGAATTTCAGTCCTAATCAACTTACCCTCCAACTTCAGACACCACTTTTCTCCAATACAATTTTGAATGGGAAGTTAGAGATAAATTCTGGATTGAAATTTATTTTGAAATTTCAAATGCAAAAACTCTTTGATTACTTAACTTATAATAAATCTTTTTGAACAATGATATTTATAACCTGATTAACTCTTTTTCTGAAAAATAAAGCACTGAGTACTCTCTATTAATATCGTTCTATTTGTCACAGTTTGATTTTAGTGGCCTATACTATTATTGTTATCAGGATTTGATCAGTTGTAATTTCAGATTTGGCATACAGAATTTTTGTTGCTAAAAGTAATCACTTTTTTAAGTGTCCAAAATTAACTAGTACACATTCCCCTGAATTGGGAGTAGGAGAACATATTATGCAATTGTACATTAATAATTTTATTAGAATGTAGAAATATGAGCCAAACATGCTAGTTTTATTGGTATGTGGTTCCAGCTGCATTTAGTGAAAATAGAATTCCTAAAATAAAGTTGAATGAACCATCTGTTCTAAAGAGAGAAAGCTTAAAGAGTTGACTATTATTGCCACTATTCACACTGCAAATACTGTTGAGAACTTCATAAAAGGAAAGCCTTGCTATATCAGGAATTATTGGGTTGAAACAGCATATGCTTTTGGTATGATATGCTGATAGATTTTCTTGTCTGGGTCTATTATTTACATTATAAATGCTTATGCAATTCAGGGACCACATTCATTATATCCAGTATTGTGCTGAAGTTGGCTTATACAAACTTAAGAGAGCTGGTAATTAAATTTCTTGGAAATTTGCAAGCTGGCTGTAAGGCACAGCTATTAGTAAAAATTACATAAACAGTACACAAATTGTACTATAAACAAAGTTCATATATTATTAAAACTCATCACTTCCTAAATATTTTACTCTATTTTATTGTTGTCTGTGTTCTTAGTGTTATTTATATCGATTATTTCTGTATGGAAATACTAAATTATAATGTATCACTGCTCGTCTAACTCGGTGTTCATTGACTTTATTTTGGTAGCTTGAAATTGGCCAGTGTGGGAATATTTAATACCACAGAAATCGGTGAATACTACAGATCAGCACTCCTTTCCCACCACCTAGAAAGCCAGCTGTATCCCTAGTAATATCTCAGTATTGCACAGTTGTTTAGAAGACAATGTTAAGCAACCTTTCTCACACGACCCGCACTCTCAACGGTTAATAAACCCATTTTTCATGTTCGAGAAGTTGGGGGAGTGCATTTGCATGCAGAACGATTCACTGTTTTTCCAAGGCAACAGCTAAGAGTTGCAGATTAACCCAAGATGAATTATCAAAGTCCTGTAAGAGTTTGCCATATGACTAAGCACTCCATTTTGAATAGGAATTTTAAATCACCATTTATGTTATTATGGCGAGAGACATTTGGGCCCAGTGTTTCCTTGAATTTTGAAATATCAAGACAATAATTTATTTCAGTGAATCTTAGGGGATAAAAATTAGAATAGGTATTGTGTAAGACCGATGAATCACAGACCTGTACCCCTGAAACAAATAAAACATTATGTGTTGTTAATAATAATAAAAAAAAACGGTAGCACAAGGGACCTTATCTGGAATTGTGATTTGAATGAACAGTTTTTTTAAAAAATGACCTAACTGGTGAAATCTGAATGCTGTCTATAATAAATGATATTATTAAACAATTACTGTTTTTCAAAAAAAAATTAGAATAGGTAGGCTGCAGAGAAGAAATAAATAACTGGTCTCGAAACATGCCATAGGATTGCAAAATATTTCTCTCGATATTATTTTTCTTTCACACATGCTTTTTTCTTTTTGGCTTGATCTGGAAATAAGAAGATGCCAAAAGGCTGTGTTGTCTATCTTTCTTTGGCAACAGTCCTGTGTCGATCTGGTGGCTGCAAGCCATGCACATGGTTTGGGTAGGTTGGGGTAAAATAGCTGAAACTTCACATACGTGTATGTACGTGTGATAAGTCTTTTGGATTTCTTCTGGATTCAGCAAATGTACTTCATTTTTTTTTCAAGATTTTATTTATGAGAGAGAGAGAGTGCACGAGTGAGAGAGTGAGAGAGCATGAGCAGTGGGGAGGGGCAGAGGGAGAAGCAGACCCCCTGCTAGGCAGGGAACCAGACTCAGACTCAGACTCGGACTCGGACTCGGACTCGGACTTGGGGCTTGATCCCAGGACCCTGAGATCCTGACCTGAGCCGAAGGCAGACGCTTAACCTACTGAGCCACCCGGGCGCCCCTCACCAAATGTAGTTCATGAAAATTGATTCTGACCACTTTTTCTCCCCCTTCAACATTTTAAACAAAAAGGTCAAAGTCTTCCAGCTAATCATGAAAACAGAGCCCACTGTGGTAAATTATCTTTTCTGCAAATGTTGCATTCCCTGTAAAGAAAACATTTAAATATAAACTCTTCGAGGTTTAATTTGTGTTTTGTTTTTCCTCCACAAACAATCATTTTTTGTTAGACTGTCTATAACATACTTTTCCTGGAAAAAAAGAAAACTTGAGAGGAAGTTAAATAGGAGTCTTTATGAATATGAAACTCTTACCTCAAGGATGAAAGTGAAGGATGACCATTCTCATTTCCACTGAGGGCAAAAATATTAAGTGACATGTAGGAAAAGCATTTTTCAGTTTCAGAAAACTGTTGACATTTTGGAAGAAGTTACATATTGAAATTATATAATCTACTCCAGAGATCTAAACACAGAATAAATGGTCAAGATTGGTGTATGTGTGGTGTTGGCCTGATGGCTGTGGGATAAAACAGATAAATACTAAAATTCACTTCTAGAACTGAGAATTGAATTATAATTCACTAGTTAGATTATCTGCTCTTTGAGGGACACTTTTTGCTCAACTTTGTGGCGCTGTGAAGAAATAGAAAACACAACTTTGTATATTTATATAAATAAAATAATACATTGCACACACCCTCATACTATGCTAACTGAATATTGCTGATCTCAATTTATTTCTTAAATCATTATATTGAAATGCATCATTAAACTGTAAATGCATTATACAACAAAATCTTACTGTCAGAATACTGGATTAGTATTACTGCATTAGGGAAACAAAAGTTTTTGGTAAAACTACAAATTTTAGTATGTAAGAATATGTATTTTATAAATTTAGTTGTTTTTGTTTTCCTCTTTTTAGATTGTCAGTATTTTAATATATTGGTTCTATGTTCTTAGTTACTGATAAACATCAATTCAAGCCAGAACAGATGTTATATAGATTTCGCTATGATGATGGAACATTTTATCCAAGAAATGAGATGCAGGACGTGATTTCAAAGGTAACAACCTCTCCCAGAACCTTTTATCAATAGCAGAACTCATGTTGTCATACTTCACCAAGATAAAATGCTGTTGAGAGACTTAAAAAAATTCTTCTGGTATAGAAAATGGCATTCATAAGCAAGCCTCTCAATTACTTCTTGCTATTTAGAGAATTCTAGGGTTAGATCATTTTTTTCATTCTGTTGTGTAGTTCTAAATGGAACTAATGAAATTGCACACTCAGATTATATCCACTGAAAAGTATGTCACATGTAGCAACAATGGCCATTATACTTGAATAAATTTAAAAAATATATAAATATATAAAATTTATGTAACATCAGTTTTCTTTGCACACTTGACAAGATTTATATTGACATATAATGAATGCGTAGTGTGAGGTATTGTTGCATAGAATTATTTTCTGCTAATACTTTGAAATTTTACATTTTAAGAAAAATAATTTTAAAAACACTTTGCATGTGTCATATGTATATGACAGATTCATAGTACAATTTAATCCCGTTTTTAATTATTTAAGTTATATTATTTTTCTGATGTAATACGACAGTTGAATAACTTTTAAAGTGGTAGAGATTATATAATGATTCCAGAATGTTGACAGTGGATTTGTCTCAAAATTCCATTGCTCTGTCCTTTGAGTGATCTTCCTTGTTTTTGACATCTTTATTTTATAATAGGGAGTGAGATTATATTGCCGTCTTCATAGTCTGTTTACTCCAGTGATAAGGTGAGTCTGGTTTCTAAGTTCTGGGTGACTTACATGGAAATATTTATATTGCCTATTAGGTAAGTATTATTCAGCTGGAACTTCTTGGTTTATTTTATTTTTCTTCCATAAGTGAAAATTTTACTTTTAAAGATTATTTTAAGTAATAATTGATCTGAAAATATTTCTAAATTTTCTGGGGCTCTAATTATGCAGTTTTTTTCCACTCTATTTATTCTGATTTCTAAAATTATTTGTCAATCCATACTAAATTATAGACTTGATAATGAAATAATCCACAATCAGTTAATATTTAGTAAATAATAGTTGACTGGGAGAGGATTTGGAAATACTATTTACTATAAATACCACTATGATTGCTGTATATTGATTTTTTTTCCATTAAATTGTATAATCAGTTCTTGGATGTGTATTTTCACAATATTTCCTCCTAATAGTCTTTCATCCAAAGGAAAGATTTTGTACTTGAAAATTAAGAATTACTTTGGTAAATTAAATAAGTAAAATTTTATAATTTTATTCTCTACCAATTTTTTCCTTCTGAAGAGATATGCCCTTGTTTTTGAAGTGGAATCATAATTAATTTTCAGTTTTTCTCTCTAGAAAGACAGCAGAAAACTGAGTTTTGTGTTATGATTACTAATAGAAGAGACGTTCAGGAGTGTTATTGTATTTTTATAAAATATATACTGATAGAATGTAGTATGATGTTACACTAATTTCAGATGGCCAGATATCATTCATATTGACTGAAATTTAATATTCAGGACAAAAAAAATGGATGTACCATTTCCAAGATGAATAAAGATGCTTTTCCGTCATGGCTATAGAATCTAAATGTTTGATGTGCTGTGTTTTTATTTTTCATTCTGGTTTCCAATTTCAAGGAAACTCAGAACTCAAGAAAAAAAAATCCAGAAGTGGCTGTTTAAGTGTATTGGAATGCTCACTGATGTTTTATAGAGAACACAGTGCAGATCCTGGAGGAAGAAACAAAATTTACCCATCACTCCTGAAAGTGCCCTGTCACAAACAGGCTTCCTAAAGTAAAAAGTAGTGAAAATGAACCTATATTTATTGATTCCCTACTAGATTTCTAGCACAGCTACCCTGCAAATATTTTGGATAACCTAACACTAAAAGATGGTTACTTCAATCAATAGCAAGTGGGTACCTAAATTTGTCTTTTCTGCTAAACTCATAAAAACAGTAATGGTTACAGTTTTCATGTTACCTGTGTATATGTAGATTTCGTATGTGAGAAAATGTGCTCTGAAAATATATTTTAGCCATATGGGATTTCTTACCAAGAAAGTTACATTCCGTAAGAGCTGATAAGAAGGAATTGTTCTTTGGCTAGGAATGACAATTGTTTATGAGTTGTCAAGGAAAAATTTATGGGAAAAAACCATAAAACAGATGGAATGTATGATAGTCATGCTTTTAATATGTGTGAACTCAGCTTACAAAAAGAAAAATTATTTGGGTGAAGAATTCACCGACCCACATGTGTTTTATAATAGGCTGACTATCCTTTTCCTTCTTAGTGATGCTTATGAAAACCAAGATGAAGTAGGCAGTGAGGTATCAGAAACATGGAGATAGATTTAAAAAGATTTTATTTAATTAATTTATTTATTTTTAAAGATTTTTTAAAAAAGGAATCTGCTATTGATTACTGGCTAACCTAGTGTATTTTTTACAAAAATCTTAGAAATATCAACCATTTTTCAGGGACTTTTTTTATGAGAGTGGATAAAATGATGTCAGTATAGTCAGTTGCTGACAGGGGCTAAAGAACTGTGAATAGAGCTAGTAATTATTTATCATTTCAAGTTGTCTGAGGTTCAGATCTTCTGACATTTTGAAAAAACTGTCATTTTCTCTTTGATCTGGGCCTGCAAAATGAATGAATTATAGATTTCCGCCCTGGGGGCCCCATTCTGATCAAGAGTACTTGTTGGTATCTAACTTAACTTTGATTTCTCAGATCTGGAAAGTCTACTGAAAGGAGAGGCTAATGTAGAATCAGCTGGTTCCTTTGGTTCCCTAGGGATGTGGTGTCACTTGTCCATGCCCTGATCAGACAAGATGAATGACAGGGTTCTCAGCATGTTTACCTCAGGACGGGCCTGCTGTCTCCCACTGCGGCTGAACCAAATCCAGCCTTCCTGGAGAGTTCAGGAATAAAAAGGGTTGTTTTATTCTGCACATTTTGATGAGGTTTTTTTTTTTTTTGTAGACTATCTTGATTTTAAGGGAAGAAATTCCATTTTGTTATTCTTTTATTAATGAGATATTGTATTTCTAGCTAAGTTTTTACCAGATAATATAGCAGTAATAATCTACTTGGGTGTAAGAACATATCAAAGGAGAAATGTCTTGTTTTGGTATCATTGTGGGTCTCTTCTGATATGAGCTGATGAAGGAGTTTTCGGGTGCTATGTATACTTATAAACCTCTGTCATTTGCACATAACTTGGATAATAGATTCAGATTATATTTAATAAACTTCTCTGTTGCACACTGATATTAAATGAAATGTTTTCCTGTTCTTACCCTCTTCTTACGGGTTTTGGTTTCTTTTTCCTTTATAGAGATAAAGATTACCATTTAAGAACCTACAAATCTGTAGTCATGGCCAACAAACTGATAGACTGGTTAATTGCACAGGTAAACAGACAAATAGAAGTTGCTGAGTTACATTCACTGCTGCTTTAAGCTTTGAGGGGATTTAGGTCCCCTTTTTTTGTCACCATGTGCAGATGAGACACAGTGAAATAGCTTGATCAAGTTCATACAGCTAATACAGAGTTAGAATTTGAATCTAGGTAATCTGACTTAACAGTCTTCAAACTTAATTTTTATGCTATATGCTTTTTCAAGAGGAAGATGTTCCTGTCTTTAAAGTATCAACTGAGATCCATCAAAAAAACTAAGTGTATGGGCACCTAACTGACTCGATCTCAGCTCACGTCTTGATCTCTGAATCGTGAGTTCAAGCTGGTCCCATGCTCAGCATGGAGCCTACTTTAAAAACAAAACCAAAACAAACAAACAAAAAAAAACAAAACCTAAGTGTAATTTGAATATCACTGAAGAATACATATTCACATACGCTAAAATTTCTTGCAAGTTTTGTTCACTAATTCGTCTTAAGATATGTTTCCTAGTCCTAGCAAGTTATCTAATCTCCCTGTGCCTTTCTGTTAGATAATTGTGCTTTGACATATAAGCCTTAATATTTATCTACATACATTTTAAATAGGAAACTACAAAATTTATTGTTATTGTTGCTCCATTTCTCAGAACGTGGGAGTTGACAGCAGGTATTGAGAAACTGTTATTTGCAAATTAGGGCATCTACCCCAACATACTAGATATTCAAATATAAATTTAAATGTTTTATCATACTAAGTCAGCTAATATATGATCAAATGTTTAACATTGATTAAAAAACAACTTTGACAGAACTCACTGTTTTGTTAGGGGATATTGTTTGGTTGTAATGTTGTCGTGCTTAGATATTTGAGTCAATTTCATAAGCGGTTTTACTTTTTTGTTATTAAAGAAAGTGGCCTACTCTTTGTTGCATGGGAATAACATTTGATAATCATAAAATGTTCTTTGTTTCAAATATTAATGTTTAATTCATATTTGATTCATCTGTGCACATAAATTTTGAGACTTTTATTATTGAATATTAATTTCTAGACTATTAAAGACTGCTTACTTTTGTATTTATAGCACTTAAATGTGTTCTATTTGGAAGTTAAAGTTTTAGATTAAACCAAGCAATTATTTTTAGATAAAAAAACTAATTCATACATGTAGTGGGTTTACTCGAGTCAGAGCCTTTTATAATATTATGGTCAAATATGTGTCATTAGAATTGGTTCTGTACTTGGTATCAGAGTTGGCATTTCACATAGAAGTTATAATCTTATAGAATTCACATGAACTTGTAGTATATGTTGACTATGTGAGAAAACTGAAGTAAGTTTTTTCGAAGCAAAAGTTGGTGCCTAGTAAATATTTAAAGTCCTGACTCAGGAAATCAGTGAGCAGCTTTCTTTTCTTTTTTCCTTTTTGGCATTGTTTCACTTTTCAAATGTGAGCATTAGAAGAATAAATAAGCTACCCAAAAACTGGACCACGTTGCAATTATTTTTTTTCTTCAGGTTTTCTGAGTGATCTGTTACAACAATGTCTTAGAAATTGTATGTAGTAGAAAATGGGGTGATGAACTGGGACTCAGGTAACCTAGCATCTGATGATGGTTCTTCTAATAAGTGGTTATGCAAAGTTGGACAAGTCCCTACATCTCTCCAGATTTTATTTTCACAACTGTTTATTACTTACTGGAATTATTATCTAACAGAGGAAAAGGCACAGGGACATTAGAATAACTTGCTAGGACTAACAACAGATATTTTAAAACAAATGAGTGGACAAAACATGCAAAACATGCATTGTAGGTGTGAATGATTGTGAGTGAAAGCAAGGATGAAAATAAGCACAGAGTTCAGGCAACAGTAGGGGACCAGCCTGACTAGGAAGAAATAAAATGAGAAAGCACTTCTTAACCACAAAACCTACAACTGTTAAGTTTATACACACACACACATATGTATATATGCCTATTTCTATATATGAATCCATACTTACATGAATAAAATAGTTTTCTAGATAAAAACATGACAGAAGATTGCATTGGGCTTTCATTTTTGCTTCAGGTATATGATCTGATTATTTTTTCTGCAAGATAATGAAAGAGAAGCTTGCATTTACCAGCTCAGCTGAACAATTTACTTTTGGGGTCTTATAAATCACCCAAGTTAGTAGGTTTCTTTAGGGGTCCTTAAAGAACAAGGCCATTTGGTAGAAGGAATATGATAGCAGAGATCATGCCTAATGATTTTTCATTAACTTTAGTGTGTTTTCAATATATAGATATTTTCGTGCTGCACAATTAGGATACGATACTGAAAAAATAAGAGAATGGGATCATTTGTGGTAGCAATAAATTTTAGTTATTTATATATTTTCATGTTTAATACAGTATGATTTTACTCAGGAATATTATATCTTTGTTTTTCACTTAATGTCAAAAAAAGATGTTTTTATAATCAAGTGAATGTTTTATAGCAATTAGGTGCCTCATGAGCTTATGAAAGCAGTGTGTGCCCTAAGAAATGAATGTTTTTGTCATATAGTGCTGGGAACGTCAAATGCAGTAAAGATACAACAAAGTCTTTAGTTGCCTGTTAAGTTGTGCCATGTTTTTGTGGTTAACAGGGGGATTGCCGCACCAGAGAAGAGGCAATGATATTTGGTGTTGGACTCTGTGACAATGGATTTATGCACCATGGTAGGGATTTTTATTCTGGAAGCTTACAGATGTATTTTACTCTTTTGTTTTTGTTAGGGCACTGGGAGTACCTCATTGTTTAGTGAAGTCATTTAGAGATGAACCAGCAAGACCGTATGGGTCTTGCCATGTGTCCATGCTGGGTCACATGTGCATTCAATTTCACCTCTGGTGCCATTCCTATGTCTAGTTGCTTTTATCTACCAGTTGCCATGACTTCTCTTCTCTTTTTCTAGACTGACTCCAGAAGAGCAAAAGCTTGAACTAGAAGATTTTTTTTTAAGTAGCTTTTAAAAAAAATTGAAATTATTTTAGATTAGACTCATGTTTTTTTTAATGCCAGTATATATTAAAATGATTAAATGAGAGCATATATGGTTGGTAATCAGTTTTTTTTTTTTTAGAAAAATGCTTTTAAAATTATCTCAGAGATAAAATTATAAATCTCTGGAAAAAATCTGTTTCATTTTGGCCACTAATTATTTTTCTTGTTTGATGACTTCATTACGCCTAAATTTGTAAAAATAATGAGACTTAGTTTTCCCTCTCTATTCATAGCATCTTATATATTCCACAAACCCAGTCTTTTTCACTGTTTACATATATATAAATATATATATGCTTATAAACACATATTTGATAACACTTCTACCTATTGGTCAATTACTTTCAGAAGGTTATTACCTTTTTTAAAAAAAGATTTATTTATTTCATATAGAGAGAGACTGGGGCAGAGGGGGAGGGAGACAGAGAATCTCAAGCAGACTCCCCTCTGAGGAGTCCCCTCATGACCCTGAAATCATGACCTGAGCCGAAACCAAGAGTTGATTGCTCAACCAATGGAGCCACTCAGGCACCCCCAAGGTTGTTATCTTTCTGTGAAGAACGAAGTATAGCAAAACTTTCAGTGATGTTGAGAGTATCATTGGTTAGCATACATTCATTTGGGAATTCCATTACATCCCACTATCTCTAGAGCACTGTATGAGATGTGCTAGAGAAATACTAGTCCTTGCTGAAAAACTATTGAATGGGAGAAATGACATTATTATAGGGAATTAAAACTATAATATCAGGGTGAAAACCTTCAAATATTTTGTTTTTCTTTTTAAAGCATCAACAAACAGTCATTTTATCTAAATATTTATTTTAAAATATTGAGTTAGGGGCACCTGGGTGGCTCAGTTTGTTAAGTGTCCAACTCTTGATTTTGGTTCAAGTCATGATCTCAGGATCATGAAATCAACCCTGCATTGGACTTGTGCTCGATGTGGAGCCTGCTTGACATTCTCCCTCTCTGGCCCTCTCCCATGCTCGTAGGCATGTGCACATGCTCTCTCTCTCTCTAAAAAAACAAATAAAATTAATTAATTAATTAACCAAAAAAATAAAATATTGAGTTAACAACAAAAGTTTTCCCTACAAAAGTCTATGTTAATAAAGCACAACCAATCTGGCTGCTGCCTGGCCTCATTGATGTCCTTTCTCACTCCTGTTAGGCAGACTATTTTGTGGAGGAAAACAGCAGTAGCAAAACACCATGTGAGTTTGGGGGAAGTGCTTGGGTCATATAGGCAAGACCTAACTTGATCTCAAGTATATTCTCATTTCTGTTGTCAACTGTAAGGTGTTACTTTTTAATTTGTGCTTGATAGTTTCATTTGTTAACTCAAGTTGCCGGCCAGTCTTCCATCCAAAGATCAATACATATATCATCTGGTCAACAGTTATTATTTGGAACTCTGTAAAAATAATGAAATAAAATAGTTTTGTATTGCTTTCTGTATACCAGCTTAACTCATTTTTAGTTCTGTACATTATGAAGAACGTTTTATTGACCCCATTTTACCGATGCGGAAGCTACAGTTCAAAGAGTTGAAGTAACTTTCCCAAAGTCACACCCAGAATCAATCCCAGACCTGGAGGTGTGCCTCATCATAAAGCCAGACCTTGTACGGTGCCATGGGACCAGTGTCTTCCCTTTAGCTACCCTGCTCAATGAATCACCCTGTTCCAACGAGTACGCTTTAACGTACCAAGGATACATAAATAGAAATAGAGAAGATTTCTCTTTTAAAACATTTTGGCAGCTGTCAGGATCTCACCGAATATAAATTCTATCAGTATTTAGCCTTATTTTTGACAGGTTAATCTTAGGGACTTTGGGGGAAAATACTAATGTTCAGATAAAAGGGAAAAAATGACCTTTATTGAAATAAGATTATTTGAGAACAATGTTTTTAAAGATTTATTTATTTATTTATTTGACAGAGAGATAGAAGCACTAGTAGGCAGAGAGGCAAGCAGAGGGAGAAGCAGGCTCCCCGCTGAGCAGGGAGCCCAACGCGGGACTCGATCCCAGGACCCTGGGATTGTGACCTGAGCCAAAGGTAGCCGCTTAACTGACTGAGCCACCCAGGCACCCTGAGAACAATGTTTTTAAACAGAAAAGAACTAGGAATTAGTGGAAACTAAAATCACATTTCACCCAGAAGATGTATTTCTGGTTTGAAGTGTTGGAATAAAAGTGACCACAGTGGGAATTGCTCATACACATAAGAGCAACACTTACCCATTTGAATTTTCCCATAATTGTTCAGGATATTAAAAACACACTTCAAATGTTTACTACAAATTCAAAACAATGTAGGTTTCTATGTTTTGGATTGCATACATTTTTTGATTCAATATAATCTTTTTTATTAAATTTGGGTGAGTACAAAAAAGTTAACATTTGGGGCACCTGAGTGGCTCAGTCGTTAAGCGTCTGCCTTCAGCTCAGGTCATGATCCCAGGGTCCCGGGATCAAGCCCCGCATTGGGCTCCCTGCTCAGCAGGAAGCCTGCTTCTCCCTCTCCCACTCCCCCTGCTTGTGTTCCTGCTCTCGCTCGCTCTCTCTCTGTCAAATAAATAAATAATTAAAAAAAAAAGTTAACATTGAAAAAATACTTAAAAATTCAAACTCTTTAGTTAATAGTAATTTAAAGGAAACATCAGCTTGAAGCTGTCGAAAGAAATAGAACAATATCATAGGAATATTTGTGAATGAAACTTCTTCTAAGAGTATTACATTGAGGTTATGGGACAGGTATTAGTTTACTGAATGTCTATTAGTATGAAAAATGGGTTCAATTTTTGGATTAATTGGAACAATTTGAATCTCTGTTTTTGTAGTCCTTGAAAAAAGTGAATTCAGAGATGAACCCCTACTTTTCCGTTTTTTTGCGGATGAGGAAATGGAAGGATCAAATATGAAGCATCGACTTATGAAACATGACTTAAAAGTTGTGGAAAATGTTATAGCCAAATCATTATTGGTAAGTTTATCAATATGTTATATAAATTTTCTTCATTTATTCTGTTTGATTTGTACCTTTTTTCATAGTTCCTTTATTAAAAATGTTAATATTTTGCATTTCAGATTAAATCCAATGAAGGCAGCTATGGTTTTGGGTTAGAAGACAAAAATAAAGTTCCAATAATAAAGTTGGTAGAAAAGGGGTCTAATGCTGAGGTAATGTAAATTAGCATTTTTATTTAAATTTGTTGTCCATGACATACAAATATAAAGGTTCTAAACAAATTGAAATCAGCTTTTAAGTATCTTTATTGAAAATAGTGTTTCTGAATAATCTTATTCTGAGTTTGTACCAGATACGATTGGGATTTGTGACAGAGTTCATGTACTCAGATAGTTGGAGATCCATAACTGAACTTCTTGACCTTGGGAGATCACATGTCTCATTCCATGTCCCTGGGACTTCCCTGTTCAAAATTCTAGCCTGGAGCCCTGGGGAGACTGCATACAGTGGGACTGTACTATGTATGTCAAATACCTGTTCCATTAAATCTAGGGCTACGTCTTTTATTTTCCTATCACTTTTGGCTGTCTTATAAAAATATAACTTTCATCAGTAAAGCATGTGCTTTGACTTATTTTCTCATTAGGTTAATGCTATTTGATGTTCTCTCACCTCAGCAGCCTTTAATCAAAGGAATCTCCTGATCATTCATTCAGGATTATTTATTTAGTACCTCTTATATGCCAGGAACTGTTCCAGGCTCTGGGAATATAACAGTGAATAAAAGAGACAAAATATGCTCTCATGGAACCTACTGGGAACGTTATATCCCAAATATGTCAGATTTAAAGTATTCTCACCTTGCTGCCTGGCTTGTAAAAATGCCTTAATCCTCAAGCAAACTTCTAAATATATAAATCTTAAATAAAGAATGTGAGAATGAATGAAGCATGACTTTTAACTTTGAACCTGGCCTAAAGTTAGTAGCATACTTCCATCCACCCTCCTATTGGCTAATGCCCAAGGTCTCTGTCTTTTACCAAAAGACAAATTCATGCAAGACAGTGTTTTAGGTACAGCACATTAATTTCAAATGAAATAACTCTGGTCAGCTTATACTTTGTTAGTGGGCTGGGCCAACAAAAGACTATTTTTAGTAATTTTCTGCAAGAAGGAAATGTTTCTCCCAGACATTTTCTGTGGGTGTTCTTAGAGCACAGCTTTAAATTAGAGCACAAAATTAAATTTTTTTTTAATTTGCTTGAACTCTGTAGCCTTTCCTTTATGTCCTTATTCTAATGTGTGATTCCTATAAATCATTCTCTCATATTTTCTTACAATACCCACTTATACTTGATGTAGTGTCTTGTCTGGGGGTAGGGAGGAAAGCAGAAATATGAAAAGTAGATCTAACTATGTCACTAAGTGCTCTCACCCGTGTTTTCATCATTTCTCTGGTAACTAAAACAACATGTAGTTCGGGGGCAGTGGAATTGGTTAAGAATGGCAGCCTGGTTGGCATGGAGAGATGATGTCTTCTTTGCCATCTTTTCAGCCTCTGGCAATCTGTGCTTTTTGGAGTTCTTTTCCATGGCTTCCAGGTCATTCCTCTCTCCTGCCCTGGAGATGTTTGTGCTGTGTCATGTTGGCGATGCTTATTCGGTTGTCGTTGATGGCTGTATAGAGGTGGAACGAACCTCTCTGACTTAATTGGATATAAATGGAAAACACAGTAAAAGAAAAAAAAAACTAACCTGGGGTTTGACTGTAGTTTAGAGGATGAAATGAGAAAAAGAACTGGAAGATACAATAGAAAGGGGGTCACGGGGAGGACAAAATTAAGTCATAAAAGAAGGGGCGGGGAATTTCAGTGCAGATGGGTGATCAAATTTAAAACTAGGTCAAAGAGAGTCAGTGTGTTATCTCCCCCACAGTTCTATTTTGTGAAATTGTATAAAAAACATTGCAGATGTGTTGGAATGTCAAAAATCTGTAAGTTCTAGGTCCTTTCAGCTTCTAATTCTGTGAAAAAAAATAGATTCCTTATTAAAATATAATTTGAGGGCGCCTGGGTGGCTCAGTTGGTTGAGCGACTGCCTTCGGCTCGGGTCACCATCCTGGAGTCCTGGGATCGAGTCCCGCATCGGGCTCCCTGCTCAGCAAGGAGCCTGCTTCTCCCGCTAACCCTCCCACCTCTCATGTACACTCTCTCTCTCTCTCTCATTCTCACTCTCTCAAAATAAAAATAAATAAATCTTAAAATATAATTTGATTTTTTTTTTCTATTTCTCTCTTAGATGGCTGGCATGGAAGTTGGGAAAAAGATTTTTGCTATTAATGGTGACCTAGTTTTTATGAGACCTTTCAATGAAGTGGATTGCTTCCTGAAATCATGCTTAAACAGCAGAAAGCCTCTAAGAGTTCTCGTGAGCACAAAGCCAAGGGAGTAAGTTGTATGATTTATGTGGGATTTTTAAAAAAATTATACATAGGTGAATAAAATAGAAAAGTTAAGTAAGTACATGTCTAGAATTAAGTATCTCATTGCTTGGGACATTAGACCTTACCAAGATCACTGATACTTGTCTTTAAATGATGAGGAAAAACTGCATGCTTGCTATTCAAATCAGGGAGTTTCAGTAGAAATAATACTTCCTTTTTGCTGCCCAAATTTTCCTGGTCTAGGTTGGGTTGAGTGTGATTATAAGTGAAGAAAACTGATAGAACACTTGATAGTAAAGAACTGCATTCCCCATGTTCAGCTCTAAGAATTTCAGGCCTATGAGTTAGTTAGATATTAGGTTTATAATTAAACACATATACGAAATGGGAGCACAACTGGGTGAAGTACACTTGCATGCTTGCTTGTACTTAGTGATATGTCAGTTCTTAAAAAAATGCCTACCTGCCTACCTATGATTAGGAAAAAAACCTCATGTTTATTATAGCCAATTTAGAGAGTATAGATTTTTCTAAATGAAGATGTGTTTCTTATAATCATATCATCCATAAAGAGCCATCACTTTTTTTGAAATTCAGTGATAGTTGACTTTTCGATGTACTGATACAGATTTACACAACCATGTAGTTGTAAAGTGGGATTATGCATTATAATCTGTTTTTTTTAAATTAATAAGATATTGTGAATATACTTGGAAGACATTGGCTTTTCTTCTGCAAATCACTGATGGTCTACTGTTCCTGTATCACGTTTCCATGAGTTGTTTAACCAATAAATTAATTAGTATAATTCATATGAATTGCTTAGTGTAATGTCTTAATGTACTATGATTATATCAAAATTACTGTTCAAAATTCAATTATAGCATTTATTAATAGTAATAAGCAACTTTATTCATTTTAAGGTAAATGAAGGTCACCACTTTAAAAACAAAAGGTTTATTTTCACTGCTTATGAAAATACTCTCAGTATATATGGTATAGTATTCTTCCCTGCCTTAATGTATATATTTAGCAATAACTGGGTGCACTCTTTATCTTAGGAGTTGAAATGCAATGTAATAAGCTAGAACATATATGCTGCCAAAGCAAGTATGCAACGTAATGAGCTAGATTCTACAGCATTAAGTCATCAAGGTCAATGCTAAAACATACCAAGAAAAGAGTGAATGTGACTCATTCAAATTACTCATTTAGGAAGACTTTGGGCTAGAAGGCAGAGAATAATCATAACAATGTCTTCTCTCTAAACCTAATTTTGATCTATTACTCCCTCTTTACCCAACCCTGTCTAGGGTAAGGCTCACCTAGTTGCCTACCTCTGGACACTTTGAGGACACTTAAAAGGAAAAGGACCGACTGGAAACGAATAAGGGAGTAATAGTCCAAATCAATCATTAGTAAACATAAAGGTCCTCCTCATGGTCCCATTGCCCCCTGATTTAACCCAGCAACTACTGATTCACTGACCATAGACATTTCAACAGTTGGATCACTCTGAAGTCCTCAACTTTAAGACTAAATGGGGGCAGATCTTCAGTCCTAGAACGAACTGCTGGATGAGCAGCATTAGAACCTGCGTCCTCTGACTCTTCCTGCAGTGTTTGTCACACAGGGTTTGGAACCCAATATTTCTAGTCCAGTTTCAAGCTTCTCTTCCACCACTTGCTTGCTAATTGTGTTGCTTCAACATCTTCATCCATAAAAAAATGGAGATGATGAGTGTCAATGTCATGGAGCTGCCAAGAACATTAAATAAATTTAGGTTTGTAAAGAACTTCGTGACTTGTTCAGCACCTGGCATGTACTCCAGTGATGTTATCTGTGATGCTTGTCTATTGTCTTATTTCATTTTTTTTATTGTTTCTTTATTATATCAGGAACATATTTTATATTGTATTTCAAAACTGTTTTGAGGAGAGAGTACTCATTTTTCATCTTTTAATTTGCTTGAAATCTGTAGCCTTTCCTTTATGTCCTTATTCTAATGTGTGATTCCTATAAATCATTCTCTCATATTTTCTTACAATACCCACTTATACTTGATGTACTGTCTTGTCTGGGGGTAGGGAGGAAAGCAAAAATATGAAAAGTAAATCCAACTGAAGTTTTGAATCTAGCTGTATTTTATACTTGATAGCATCAAAGAATTTTTCAAAAGACTTTGTAGCAGATTATTTAGTGCACTTACATTCTACAAGAAATACAGTGTTCCTTTTGTATAAATTTAATTCTTCGTTTACTAGACAATATAGTGGTCCCAGCAGGGAAACATGTTTTCCAAAGATCATTTTATGAAGAGGGCCCCAGTATTATGACCAAAATGCATCTCATGGTGTTTTGTACAAAATTTTTAAAGAAATCTACAATAATCTTCTTGAAGATTAGAGTAAGGTCAGCCTTCCCTAGCAATGTTAGAAGGATAGAAGACCTTGCTCAGAAAGAACCAAGAGGCTGCTATGAATTCCTCACAATCCAAAAGCAACAATAACTCACCATGGCCTGAGAGCTTGAGGTTATTTCAGCACAAGTGAACTCTCATTCATAATATATAGAAGCATGAGCTACTTCTATTTTTTTGTTTCATGCTCAGAACATGTATTTATTCCCTTTTCTTTTCCTTAGTCAGTTATCTTCCATTTTCAGGTGTCTTTTTTTTTTTTTTCTTTGACAGACACTAGTAACAAGGTGCTATTCAAAGCGAGCAAATACAGCCTTATACACCAAAAAGTGTATAATTAAGGATAAAGGATATATTCGTTCTGTGACCTCTACTCCACCAATATATAGATCACTTCATAGTGTATAACCTATTCATAGTGTGTAACCTAATTCATAATACTACTTTCAGCTTTCCCTAAAACAGACAATTCATATTTCTATCACCAAATGCTGGAATGCCTGCCTCAGTTATATTTCAGATTGCAGGACCAGCCTCTGCCGTCAGACACAAATGCCATATAGCGTTTTCTCAAGTGTTCTAGGCACAGTGTTGCTCAAACTGCTCTAGCAGCTTTTTTTTATAAACTCTAAGTAAGTGCCACTGTACCTAACTTCAGACTCTGTCTAATGTGCCCTTGAAGTGCCACTGACATTTATCTCATGATTAATTCATCATCTTTTGGAAAACAATTTTGTTTCTTGGGCATCTAGGGCTATCCGTCAAAATCTATTGCATTGTATTCGTTTGTCTTTGCTCTGTACTGCAATTTATGATAGTCGTTTTTATTGTTATGATGTTCCGCCTTATCTCATGCTCTCTGCATTTCATCTTTGCTCTCTGATCTCTGGCTTCCCTCTGTGGAGTGGCTCACTTATTAGTGCCAAACTGGACATCCCTCACTGCTTTGACATAACAGCAGCATTCCTTCATCTTCTTTTCCACATGGCATCATTGAAAATACTTTTCTTACTCAGGTTTTCCCTTTTGATGTGTTATTCTTTCAAAATTTCACTGAATAAATACTAAAGTTAATCACATTCTTCAATTATTTTGATGTAGTGTTTGACGGATCTCTTCTTTATAACTAGCTTTTTGTTGTGGTTCTTTGATGAAGTTCCCAACAGGTAGAATATATTAACTCTGTGTTTCTTTTATTACTTTCAACAAAGAAGTTTCAGCAAAGGAATTTCACAGTGCGCTGTCTTCTTTGTAACAGTAAACTAAGGAGTTGGGCGCCTGGGTGGCTCCATCGGTTAAGCAGTCGACTCTTGATTTTGGCTCAGGTCATGAGCTCAGGTCGTGAGATGTAGCCCTGAGTCTGAGTCTGGCTCCAAGCTCAGCAAGGAGTCTGCTTAAGGATTGTCTCCTTCTCCCTCTGCCCCAACTCTGCTCACGAGCTCTCTCTCTTTCTCTCTCTAAGATAAATGAATCTTTTAAAAAAAACAAACAAACAGTAAACTAAGGAGAGAAGCTTCCATTTTATTGAAGTGCCTACATAATTCATAGCATGATGTAGGGCAGTTGACCGAAGATTCTTCTTTTAATCTCCACTGACCCCCTGCAAAGTAGGTTTTAACATCCTTTCTGTGGAAACTCAAGCTCAGAGAAGTTAAGGAGTTCATGCAAGTTATTCAACTATCAAGTGACTAAATGAGGATTCAAAGCTAGTTTTGTCTGCTCCCAGAGCCTGTTCCTTATTCAGCAGATACCATGTACTAGCCATGTTCAATTGAGGAAGTCTGTCGTGCATGCCCACTGGGTGCCTTTGTGAGGGCATGCGCCCTGTTTGTTTCCTGGTTTCTAGCCCAGTCGGTGTCTTTTATACAGTAGACTCTCAACACATATTTATTGAAAGAATGAATAAAAGCGTGGACACTATTGTTTTAACCAACTATGGCATTTTAAAGTCATCTTACCCTATTTTCTGACTGATTTTAGGACAGTGAAAATCCCAGATTCAGCTGAGGGACTTGGCTTCCAGATCCGAGGATATGGCCCATCGGTTGTCCATGCAGTGGGAAGAGGTGAGACAGTCATCCTGCATGGCAAACAGATTTACAGCATGTTTGGGTATTGCTTGCTGAACAAGAGTATGTTCAAAATGTGCATGGTCATGTTGTCATGAATTTTCTCAATCATATTTTTACCTTATTGGCTCAGTGGCAGTACATTCCTCAAACACTATTTTTTAAGAAACTCTTAAAAATTGTAAGGCATATTTATCACTGTTGAGAACTGATGGCATGGAGGGAGCTAGAGGGCATTATGCTAAGCAAAATAAGTCAGTCAGAGAATGATAAACACTGTATGATTTCACTCGTATGTGAAACTTAAGAAACAAAACAGATGGATATAGGGGAAGGGAAGGACAAATAAAACAGGATGAAAACAGAGAGGGAGACAAACTATAAGAGACTCTTAACTACAGGAAAAACATCAGGGTTGCTGGAGTTCCGGGAGGTGGGTGGGGGGATGGGGTAACTGGGTGATGGGCATTAAGGAGGGCACGTGATGCAATGAGAAATGGGTGTTATATGCAACTGAGGAACCACTAAATTCTACCTCTGAAGCAAATAATACACTATGTGTTAATTAAATTGAATTTAAATAAAAAAATTTTTTGAAAACTGACGAGAGAGTGATGCCTCCCAATCTCACTTTTCTGCATGTTTCAGTTTAGCCAAAAGATATAACAATTTTAAGGTTGTCTATTTGTATTTTTTTCTGGTGGCAAATAACTATATTTTGTCAGCAACTCAAAGATGTAAGTTTTCAGGTTTAAGAATTATCTGTGTGCTTTGTAACCTGTTGCTATATGATTACTTCAAGTATTTCTAAAAATGAAGCATTTCATAAACCATAAAATGCATTTTAAATTAAATAATATATGTTTATATTTTATTTTTTTGCTTGGTAGGTAAATAAACTATGGATATCTCTTGTTATACGCATTTTAAATTCTATATTATACTAACACTGGTAATGATTTAAGGGAATGACTATTAGATCCCACAGAGTGTATAACTTGCTGCTATAGAAAGAAATGTCTTTATAAGCAAAGAGGGCATGTGTTTATCTTAACAAGAGACATACATGCTTTTCATTACTAAGAAACATAAAATGTAAAATATCTTAATATGATCACCCAAATATTAGTCTGGAAAATTTTGAGAGGGCATTGCTATCAGAATCAAATTTATCAAGAACATACTAGCTAGACCTTTATTAGATTATAAAATTGCCTTCATTAGTGTATATATGACAAAAATGAATCTTACTTCAAAAATTTGTCTTTTTACTCAGATGTTTAAAACATATAGACTAATAGACATTTAAAACCTTTCCAACAACTCATTCATATTATAAGACTGAAATGGGATATATTTCATACTGAAAGGGGAAAATTGATATATCCATGCTCTTCATTTTCACTAAACAAAAAAGAGTAAGTCACTTTGTCAGTACTGTAAAATAACCGAAAACCTGAGTGAATCAAGTTGTGCTTCTGTCCTTATTACAGTGTCATTTAAAGAGCTGAGTTCTGTCTTTGCAACTTAGTTGTAGGGTAGGCCCAAATCTGGTTCCTATGCTCTTTGTTTCTGAAGAGTAAAAGACAGAAATGCTCATGTGCTTTTCCTTTCAGATGTATATTAAATAAAAAGATACTATTCCGTGGTTTCTTTTTGCACTGTAATTTTGCTGTAAGAAAGGAAAACTTGCTGCCCCTTTTCTTCTTCAGCCCCTTCCCATGGCCACATACTAGAGTATATCTATAACTGAAATTTCACCTTTGGAATTTAAGATTCCAATATGCCAATTTCTTACTGCAATCTCATCACTTTGATATTCTAAGCTTGTGTTTTGTTTTGTTTTAATTCATTTGGGACCTCCAGGCTCTGGATCCTTCTCTTTTTCCCCTCAAGACTCCCTTCCTTACCCAGCCTTATCCCCATGGTAGGTCACCTCAGTCATTCTTGCGAGCATCACCAGGGTCCTCTTGTCATTATTCTTCAGGTGCACCATGTCACCTCTTTTTAGCCTTGGATCAACCATCCTTTTTGCTTTTTCTCCTAAGTCACTGGGAAAAAAACTATTACGAATGTGGAATTAGTGTCATCCCAGTTCACCGTCCTATCTTTTACTGGGCCTGTCTTACTACTCAGCAGTCTTTTCATGTCTCTGATCACCTCCCTCTTTTTCTTCTCATAATTCCCTCCTGTCTCCCCAGGTGAACTTCCTTTTTCACCTCACAGACAAATTCAGAGTCCTAGGTATGAAACCCTCAGAGCCCCAAACCTTTTGCGAACTCCACCACCATCACCAGCTTTCTCCCACTCTAGAGGAAGAGGTCTTTTTTTCCTTTTTAGAGTTCAAGGTGAATTTCTCTATAAGTGTTCTAGATCTCATCCCTTCGGATACCTTCTCTGGAGTGTTACATTGTTAGGTATCCCCTTCCAGAATTTCAGCCTTTTCTCTTCATTGGATTATTCTAGTACAGGCTGTGAGCATGCTCAGTTCTTTTCCACTAAAATAAACAAAGAAACAAAATGATCTTAAACTAGAACAGCAACAAACACAGAACCTTTCCCTTTTCCTTGTTTTCCCATCTAGACCCTTGCTACTCAAAATGTGATCCACAGACATACAGCATTGGCATTGCCCGGGATCTGGTTAGAAATGCAGACTCTTAGGACCCACCCAGGACATACTGAGTCAGAATCTACATTTTAATGAGAGCCTCAGTTGATTTGTATGCACATCCAAGATTGATAAGCTTAGCTCTAGAATAGTGCTCTGATAACTTTTATTCTGTCATGACCAAACTTCCTGAAATGCTGTCTGTATTTTCAGCTGCCCTTCTTTCACTTCTTATTTGAGTTTTAGGCCAATGCTGTGGACATCTCTCCCCATCTCCCACCCATGTCTCCAAAGTCTGTCTTATAAGAGTTATCATGGACTTGACGGAAAAGTACTATGGACATTGATAACATTTGTACTAATTGAACTTTCTGTGGCATTTGTTTACACTGACTACTCCTGTTTGCTGAAAATGTTCATCTCTTGATTTCTGAGATGACACTTTTCAGATTTTTCTCCTACTTGTCCTCTGGCAGCTCCCTTCATCTATCGACCCCTTAACCGTTGGCTCCCGTTTCTCTTCTCTGGCTTCTTGTTCTCTATAAGAAATCTTATTGATCCTCTTGCTGGAGATTTTTAAATCTCTGTCTCTAGCTCAGACCTCAGTATTATCTCTAATTGAACTTTTCATCTATTCTCTGAACTTGCTTTGCCTTCTGTATTCTCTTTGTTTAAATGACTACCTACTCAGCCAGAGTCCAGAGGCAGAGGAGTGATCCTGGGGACTATAACCTCTTCACAAATTCTGTCATCAAATATCAAATACTTGATCTTATTTTCCCCTTCTGTAACAAATGCTTCTTTAGTTCTAGTCCAGAAAATTGCAGTAGATGCCTGTGCTTGTGGTTTTTGACTTAAACTCCAATGATCCATCCTCTGTTTTCGGGGGTCATGTCACTTGTCTGCTTAAAATTCTTAAATGCTATTCCTCATGCATATATAGTAAGGTTAAGGTCTTAGGACTTCACATAAAGTGTGTGAGGACTTCACAACCTGGCTCTGCTTGGCTTTCCAGGGTCTTCATCCACCACTACCATTTTAAGCTCTCACCAACTGCTCACATGCTCCCAAATGTCCAGGTTATTTCTTGACTCAGTGCCTTTTTTCAGACTATTCTTTCTATGGGGAGTGTCCCTTTTCCCTCCAAGACCTACTTCAATCCAGAAAAACCACTTAGTATTTCTGGAAGTGAATTTTAGTGAGAAAAAATATATATACCATCTTCTTGAATATAAATTATGTTCTCTAAGATGTTTAATAATTCCTTCATGGGAGAAATTGCTTACAAAAGAAGGCTCTTCTAACATAAGTTTTATAATCACTTATATTAATTATATTCATTATATTTATTAATGGTGCTATGGAAATGTTGATTTGCTCAGAATATCAAATAATAATGACTGTGAAAGTTTCTGAAAATCTTAACTCACTGATAGGATATTCCACTTGCATATTTAAGTCTATATCTGTGCAAATAAATGATGGACAGTTGATGTTATCCGATTAATTTTATTCTCCACCAATTCTGTGGTTTCTGACCCTTTGTAGATATCCTGAATGCTTATTTTACTTAGCAAATCCAGTCTACTTGTAATTGCTAATTGACTTGACTTTTTTTCCCTTAAGAATTTCTTTTAACTGTTTGCATTTTAAAAAATGAAAGTGATTATAGAATTGATGAATCATTATATTGTACACCTGAAACTAATATAATGCTGTATGTTAATTATACTTGAATTTAAAAAATAAAAAGGAACAAGACTGATATTTACAAGCTATTGTAAATTTCAGAAATGCCCTTGCAATAAGTGTTACTAAGAAAAACAAATGAAAGTGAACACTATTTTAATATTTGGAGATTTTATATAAACTAAAGAAAGATAAATAAGACATATGTTCTGGCTTTCCATTTTGCCATTATATATGCATATGTAGAAAATTAAGACTGACTAGACATTTGAGAGGGAAAATAACTGATTAGCATTATAAAGGTCACTTTACAATATTGCTTCAAACTCATTCTTAGGGAGATGAGAGAATATTCTGTTAATCACAGTTTGAATGGCCAGATGAAAAGTAGAAAAATGTTGAGAGGGCATTGCTATCAGAACCAAATTTATCAAGAACATACTAGCTACATCTCTACTATATTTTAAAATTGCTTTCCTTGTTACCTGTGTGATAAAAATGAATCTCATTCCTCAAATTTTTGGCAATTTTCTCATTTGTATTTGAAGGAACTGTGGCTGCAGCGGCTGGTCTTCACCCTGGACAGTGTATTATCAAAGTAAATGGAATCAATGTCAGCAAAGAGACCCATGCCAGTGTTATTGCACACGTTACAGCCTGCAGGAAATACAGAAGACCAATGAAGGTAAATTGCCCTGCAGCTTACCCAGATCTCATTGCAAACTTGCATAGAAAGCATAAAGGACAACACAAGATAGTGCCAGGGATGTGTGCAGTTTGTACTTCTAAGTTCACATTTAAGCACAGCATTGTAAATCTCATGATGATCTTTTTACTTGCATAATTATTTATAATCAATTATGATTAAAATGATTGCATCTTATTGTTAACAGTATTATCACCTGTTTAAAAAGTGCTCTAGGGTATTTTCATTTGCATTGTGATACGAGTTTTCAAAGACCCAATTGTTTATCAGATTGAAATCCAAAGGTTTGAATTGTTTTCTTGCCCCTTGCGAATGCTTTAGGATATTTTTTTTTTTAAAGATTTTAATTATTTATTTGACAGAGAGAGACACAGCGAGAGAGGGAACACAAGCAGAGGGAGTGTGAGAGGGAGAAGCAGGCTTCCCACGGAGCAGGGAGCCAGATGCGGGGCTCAATCCCAGGACCCTGGGATCATGACCTGAGCCGAAGGCAGACGCTTAATGGCTGAGCCACCCAGGCGCCCCATGCTTTAGGATATTTAATGGTCATTGTGTGCCTGTGTGGGTTTTATAAGGTCTGTGATTGAGTTTTGGATATATTTATTTAAGCAACTGGATTTAGCTTTTGAAAGAAAATACCAAAATGTACTTGTCATTACTTAAAATTCTAAGCGTTATCCCCTGATTAAATTTCAAGTGCTATAGAAAAATAAAATTAGAATCCTAATTTATAAGCAAAGCTTATCCCATGAGGTACAAGTGAATATTGGGCTATAAGAGAAAATTCTCTCAAATTAATCAACTAAATGTAAAAGGAACTTTAGAGGAGAGGCTTTGTATTTTTTCCTTCATGCATAGCCAGGTACTCTTCTGGATTTCAGAATATGACTTTATGTCCAAACCAGAGAGAGGAGTGGTTATTTTCTCATAGGCCAGGACTGACATCCTGCAAAATACTGAACCTACAAGAAAAAAGCTCATCAATTTTGCTTATTAATAAGGTCAAACTAGCAAAGCAAGTTGGAGTTCATGCATAGACTCATAGGTTATTATGGTTGATAACAGTTTAATAAATATTTATCGAAATGCATTATTGAATGAATTTTTTAAAAAGACAGTTCTGAAATTATCAAACCTTTCCCCTTCAGTCGGAATTTTGATAAGTAGCCAAATTGATTTGAGTTTCATTCCTTTTCATTTTCCTTGACTGCCTTCTTAGAGAGGAGTTGGTTAGTGAAATGATTAAGAAAAGCAATAAATAGGGGGACCTGGTGGCTCATTGGTTAAGCATCTGCCTTCGGCTCAGGTCATGATCCCAGGGTCCTGGAAAGGAGCCCCACGTTGGGTCCCTGCTCAGTGGGAGCCTGCCTCTCCCTCTCTCTCTCTCTGCCTCTCCTCCTGCTTGTGCTCTCTCTCTCTCTATAAATAAATAGATCTTTTTTTAAAATTTTTTATTGTTATGTTAATCACCATACATTACATCATTAGTTTTTGATGTAGTGTTCCATGATTCATTGTTTGTGCATAACACCCAGTGCTCCACGCAGAATGTGCCCTCCTTAATACCCATCACCAGGCTAACCCATCCCCCCACCCTCCTCCCCTCTAGAACCCTCAGTTTGTTTTTCAGAGTCCATTGTCTCTCATGGTTCGTCTCCCCCTCCGACTTACTCCCCTTCATTCTTCCCCTCCTGCTATCTTCTTCTTTTTCGTTTTTCTTAACATATGTTGCATTATTTGTTTCAGAGGTACAGATCAGTAATTCAACGGTCTTGCACAATTCACAGCGCTCACCATAGCACATACCCTCCCCAATGTCTATCACCCAGCCACCCCATCCCTCCCACCACCCCGCACTCCAGCAACCCTCAGTTTATTTCCTGAGATTAAGAATTCCTCATATCAGTGAGGTCATATGATACATGTCTTTCTCTGATTGACTTATTTCACTCAGCATAACACCCTCCAGTTCCATCCACGTCGTTGCAAATGGCAAGATCTCATTCCTTTTGATGGCTGCATAACATTTCATTGTGTATATATACCACATCTTCTTTATCCATTCATCTGTCGATGGACATCTTGGCTCCTTCCACAGTTTGGCTATTGTGGACATTGCTGCTATAAACATTGGGGTGCACATACCCCTTCGGATCCCTACATTTGTATCTTTTTGGTAAATACCCAGTAGTGCAATTGCTGGATCGTATGGTAGCTCTATTTTCAACTGTTTGAGGAACCTCCATACTGTTTTCCAAAGTGGTTGCACCAGCTTGCATTCCCACCAACAGTGTAGGAGGGTTCCCCTTTCTCTGCATCCCCGCCAACATCTGTCGTTTCCTGACTTGTTAATTTTAGCCATTCTGACTGGTGTGAGGTGGTATCTCAGGAGGTTTTGATTTGGATTTCCCTGATGCCGAGCGATGTTGAGCACTTTTTCATGTGTCTGTTGGCCATTTGGATGTCTTCTTTGGAAAAATTGTTTGTTCATATCTTCTTCCCATTTCTTGATTGGATTATTCGTTCTTTGGGTGTTGAGTTTGATAAGTTCTTTATAGATTTTGGATACTAGCCCTTTATCTGATATGTCATTTGCAAATATTTTCTCCCATTCTGTCATTTGTCTTTTGGTTTTGTGGACTGTTTCTTTTGCTGTGCAAAAGCTTTTTATCTTGATGAAAGCCCAATAGTTCATTTTTGCCCTGGCTTCCCTTGCTTTTGGCGATGTTTCTAGGAAGAAGTTGCTGCGGCTGAGGTCGAAGAGGTTGCTACCTGTGTTCCCCTTTAGGATTTTGATGGACTCCTGTCTCACATTTCAGTCTTTCAACCATTTGGAGTCTATTTTTGTGTGTGGTGTAAGGAAATGGTCCACTTTCATTCTTCTGCATGGGGCTGTCCAATTTTCCCAACACCATTTGTTGAAGAGACTGTCTTTTTTCCATTGGACATTCTTTCCCGCTTTGTCAAAGATGAGTTGACCATAGAGTTGAGGGTCCATTTCTGGGCTCTCTATTCTGTTCCATTGATCTATGTGTCTGTTTTTGTGCCAGTACCATACTGTCTTGATGATGACAGCTTTGGAATAGAGCTGGAAGTCTGGAATTGTGATGCCGCCAGCTTTGCTTTTCTTTTTCAATATTCCTCTGGCTATTCCGGGTCTCTTCTGGTTCCATACAAATTTTAGGATTATTTGTTCCATTTCTTTGAAAAACGTGGATGGTATTTTGATGGGGATTGCATTGAATGTGTAGGTTGCTCTAGGTAGCATTGACATCTTCACAATATTTGTTCTTCCAATCCATGAGCATGGAACGTTTTTCCATTTCTTTGTGTCTTCTTCAATTTCTTTCATGAGTATTTTATAGTTTTCTGAGTACAGATCCTTTGCCTCTTTGGTTAAATTTATTCCTAAGTATCTTATGGTTTTGGGTGCAATTGTAAATGGGATCGACTCCTTGATTTGTCTCTCTTCTGTCTTGTTGTTGGTGTATAGGAATGCCACTGATTTCTGTGCATTGATTTTATAGCCTGCTACTTTACTGAATTCCTGTATGAGTTCTAGAAGTTTTGGGGTGGAGTCTCTTGGGTTTTCCCCATACAGTATCATATCATCTGCAAAGAGTGAGAGTTTGACTTCCTCTTTGCCGATTTGGATGCCTTTAATTTCTTTTTGTTGTCTGATTGCTGTGGCTGGGACTTCTAATACTATGTTGAATAGCAGTGTTGATAGTGGACATCCCTGCCGCGTTGCTGACCTTAGGGGAAAAGCTCTCAGCTTTTCCACATTGAGAATGATATTTGCTGTAGGGTTTTCGTACATGGCTTTTATGATATTGAGGTATGTACCCTCTATCCCTATACTTTGAAGAGTTTTGATCAAGAAAGGATGCTGGACTTTGTCAAATGCTTTTTCTGCATCTCTTGAGAGGATCATATGATTCTTGTTCTTTCTTTTGTTAATGTATTGTATCATGTTGATTGATTTGCGGATGTTGAACCAGCCTTGCAGCCCAGGGATAAATCCCACTTGGTCATGGTGAATAATCCTTTTAATGTACTGTTGGATCCTATTGGCTAGTATTTTGGTGAGAATTTTTGCATCCATGTTCATCAAGGATATTGGTCTGTAGTTCTTTTTGATGGGGTCTTTGTCTGGTTTGGGGATCAAGGTAATGGTGGCCTCATAAAATGAGTTTGGAAGTTTTCCCTCCATTTCTTTTTTTGGAACAGTTTCAGGAGAGTAGGTATTAATTCTTCTTTAAATGTCTGATAGAATTCCCCTGGGAAGCCATCTGGCCCTGGGCTTTTGTTTGTTGGGAGATTTTTGATGACTGCCTCAATTTCCTTAGTGGTTATAGGTCTGTTCAGGTTTTCTATTTCTTCCTGGTTCAATTTCGGTAGTTGATACATTTCTAGGAATGCACCCATTTCTTCCAGGTTATCTAATTTGCTGGCATAGAGTTACTCATAATATGTTCTTATAATTGTATGTCTTTGGTGTTGGTTGTGATCTCTCCTCTTTCATTCATGATTTTGTTGATTTGGGTCATTGCTCTTTTCTTTTTGATAAGTCTGGCCAGGGGTTTATCAATCTTGTTAATTCTTTCAAAGAACCAGCTCCTAGTTTCCTTGATCTGTTCTACTGTTCTTTTGGTTTCTAGTTCATTGATTTCTGCTCTGATCTTTATGATTTCTCTTCTCCTGCTGGGTTGAGGCTTTATTTGCTGTTCTTTCTCCAGCCCCTTTAGGTGTAGGGTTCGGTTGTGTATTTGAGACCTTTCTTGTTTCTTGAGAAAGGCTTGTATTGCTATATACTTTCCTCTCAGGACTGCCTTTGCTGTATCCCAAAGATTTTGAACAGTTGTGTTTTCATTTTCATTGGTTTCCATGAATTTTTTAAATTCTTCTTTAATTTCCTGGTTTACCTATTCATTCTTTAGTAGGATGCCCTTTAGCCTCCATGTATTTGAGTTCTCTCCGACTTTCCTCTTATGATTGAGTTCTAGTTTTAAAGCATTGTGGACTGAAAATATACAGGGAATAATCCCAATCTTTTGGTTCCGGTTGAGACCTGATTTGTGACCTAGGATGTGATCAATTCTGGAGAATGTTCCATGGGCACTAGAGAAGAATGTGTATTCCGTTGCTTTGGGATGGAATGTTCTGAATATGTCTGTGAAGTCCATTTGGTCCAGTGTGTCATTTAAAGTCTTTATTTCCTTGTTGATCTTTTGCTTAGATGTTCTGTCCATTTCGGTCAGGGGGGTGTTAAAAGTCCCCCACTATTATTGTTGTCAATGTGTTTCTTTGCTTTTGTTATTACTTTCCTTATATAATTGGCTGCTCCCATGTTAGGGGCGTAGATATTTACAATTGTTCGATCTTCTTGTTGGATAGACCGTTTAAGTAGGCTATAGTGTCCTTCTTCATCTCTTATTACAGTCTTTGTTTTAAAATCTAATTTGTCTGATATAAAGATTGCCATCCCAGCTTTCTTTTGGTGTCCATTAGCATGGTAAATGGTTTTCCACCCCCTCACTTTCAATCTGGGGGTGTCTTTGGGTCTAAAATGAGTCTCTTGCATACAGCACATCGATGGGTCTTGTTTTTTAATCCAATCTGATAGCCTGTGTCTTTTGATTGGGGCATTTACCCCGTTTACATTCAGGGTAACCATTGAAAGGTATGAATTTAGTGCAATTGTATTGCCTGTAATTTGACTGTTACTGTATATTGTCTGTGTTCCTTTCTGATCTATGCTGCTTTTAGGCTCTCTCTTTGCTTAGAGGGCCCCTTTCAATATTTCTTGGAGGGCTGGTTTCGTGTTTGCAAATTCCTTTAGTTTTTGTTTGTCCTGGAAGATTTTTATCTCTCCTTCAATTTTCAATGACAGCCTAGCTGGATATAGTATTCTTGGCTGCATATTTTTCTCGTTTAGTGCTCTGAAGATATCATGCCAGTCCTTTCTGGCCTGCCAGGTCTCTGTGGATAGGTCTGTTGCCAATCTAATATTTCTACCATTGTAGGTTACATATCTCTTCTCCCGAGCTGCTTTCAGGATTTTCTCTTTGTCTCTGAGACTCGTTAAGTTTTACTATTAGATATCGGGGTGTTGACCTATTTTTATTGATTTTGAGAGGGGTTCTCTGTGCCTCCTGGATTTTGATGCCTGTTTCCTTCCTCACATTAGGGAAGTTCTCTGCTATTATTTGCTCCAATATACCTTCTGCCCCTCTCTCTCTTTCTTCTTCTTCTGGGATCCCAATTATTCTAATGTTGTTTCAGCTTATCGTATCGCTTATCTCTCGAATTCTGCCCTCGTGATCCTGTAGTTGTTTCTCTCTCTTTTTCTCAGCCTCTTTATTTTCCATCCTTTGGTCTTCTATATCGCTGATTCTCTCTTCTGCCTCATTTATCCTAGCAGTTAGTGCCCCCATTTTTGATTGCACCTCATTAATAGCCTTTTTGATTTCAAGTTGTTTAGATTTTAGTTCTTTTATTTCTCCAGAAAGGGTTTCTCCAATAACTTCCACGCTTTTTTCAAGCCCAGCTAGTATCTTTAAAGTCATGATTCTCAACTCTAGGTCCGACATCGTACTAATGTCCGTTTTGAGTAGGTCCCTGGCAGACGGTACTACCTCTTGTTCTTTTTGCTGAGGTGATTTTTTTCGTCTTGTCATTTTGTCCAGAGGAGAATAGATGAATGAGAGAACAAAATGCTAACAGGTTAACAACGTCCCCAGCAAATATACTGTATACAAATCAGAGAAGACCTGAAACCAGGGGAAAAGAAAGGGAAAGAAAGAAAAAAGAAAGAGAAAAGAAAGAAAAAAAAAACAAAAAGGAAAAGATAAAAACAAAAACAGAACAATACAAAAAAACAGAATATGATCAAATATGATCAGGCTAGTGCATAGATCAGTGCCACACACTAGATTTTGGGCGTATTTTGGTCTGTTAGAATAAAGTGCCTCCTAAAATTTTAAAGGAAGAAAGACTTACATATATACAAAATAAGGTTTGATGCAATGAAGGGATGGAAGATGAGTGTAAAGATGAAAATTATAAAAAATTTTATAAAAGGAATTGATCAGATAAGAAGTTGCTTGAAAAAAGAAAGGAGAAGATTAAAAAAAAAAAAGGCGGGGAGAGAATGTGATCAGGCAGGAGACAGGAACAAAGCCATACACTAGTGATTTAGGGTATATTTTGATCTGTTAGAAGAAACTGTATCTCAAAATTTTAAAGAGGGAATAACTTATATATATATGCCAAAAATAAGGGTAACTACTATGAAGGGATAAAATATGACTCTAAAAATGAAAAATAAAAAATGTTTTTTTAAAAAAGGGATTGATAAGATGTTGGTTGAAAAAGGGAAAAAGAAAAATTTAAAAAAAGTTAAAAAATTAACTTTGAAAAACTAATGAATCATGGTAAAAAAAGCCATGAATGCTATGTGCAGTATTCCCCTAGCGCTGGAGTTCTCCCGTTCTCCTTGATCGGTAAACTTGGTCTTGGCTTGCTGGCTGTTTCTGCTGATCTTCTGGGCGAGGGGCCTGTTGCCGTGGTTCCCAAATGTCTTTGCCGGAGGCTGAATTGCCCCGCCCTTGTGAGTCCGGGCTAAGGAAGCTGTTCGGGTTTGCTCTCAGGAGATTTTGTTCCCTGCAAGCTCTCGGTACAGCTTTGGAGGACCAGGGTGAAAATGGTGGGCTCCCAATCTCCGCCCGGAGGAGCCGAGAACTCGGGGCCCCGCTCCTTAGTGCGCCCCCAGAGAAAAGCAGTCACTCCTGTCTCCCCGGTCTCCGGCTGCACTCCGTGCTCACCCGGCCTGTGACCGAGCGTTTCTATCTCTGGCACCCAACCCTGTGTGGGGTCTCTAAACCCAGCAGATCCCTGCGGTGCGTTCCCGCGCCGCTCCTCCCGCAGGAGGAAGGGGAGTCTCCCCAGCTCTGCCGCTTGTTGGGTCCCTGCTGGAGGAGTAGTGGCCTGACTGTGCTGCAGATCACAGTTTATGGCAACCCCGAGGTGAGAGCCCGTGCCCCAGCTCTCTCTCTGCAGCCGGCTTCCCCGCTCCAATACCTGGGAGCTCTGCCACACTGAGACACCCCCGGTCTTTCTGTGACCCCGAGGGTCCTGAGACCACACTCTCCCGCGAGGGTTCCACCCCCCCCCCCCACTTAGCCACTGGAGCGACGTCCCTCAGCAGAGCCGACCTCTAAAAGTTCCGATTTTGTGCTCCGCGGCTCTGTCACTTACCAGAAGCGGCCCACGGAGGCCCCCTCCCCCGCCATCTATCCTCCCAAATATCGCCTCGGATTCACTTCTCCACACGTCCTGCCTTCCAGTAAGTGGTCGCTTCTCTGTTCAGAGAGTTGTTGCTACTCTCTTTTTTGATCTCCTGTTGAGTTTGTAGGTGTTCAGAATGGTTTGATCCCTATTCAGCTGAATTCCTGAGACCAGACGAAATTCAGGTCTCCTACTCCTCTGCCATCTTGCTCCGCCCCTCTAAATAAATAGATCCTTTTTTAAAAATGTAAATTCTTTTAGTCAACATATAGTACATATTAGTCTCAGATGTAGTGTTCAACAATTTATGAGTTACATATAACTCCCAAATAAAAAAATATCTTTTTTTTAAAAAAAGAAAAGGAATAAATAGAAAAATTCACCAGTGAGTAACCAGCTTCATCATGTATCCATTGCCACAAAACAGACTGTCCGAAAACTTAGTGGCTTAAAACAACAGTGATTGATTATTTCCCTTGATTTTGTGGATCGATCGAGTGTTGGTTCCTGTGAAGGCACTGATGTGGCGAATTTGTTCTGGGAACACCTGGGCTCTGCAACTCCCCTCCTCGTGTTCTCTCACTCCCAAGCTCCTCCACATGGCCTCCTTTTCCAGTCTAGTGGATTGTCTTTCCTGCACGGTATCTGCATTTGAAGAGGGGATAAAACCATCAACTCTATTTATATCATGCTTCCTAATATCCCTTTGGGAAAATCAGATCCCATGACCAAGCTTTGGGTCAGTGTGGGAAGGAGCTACACAGAGGTGTGGGTACCGGAGCATGTGGTTCATTAGGGGTCACAACAGGTTACCAAGGTGTATTTGAATGATCAAATGTTAACTAGCATTTGGATAGCAATATAATAATGAAACACATTTGTGAAGTTAATACAAGAGAAAAATGGATAATGTAAATTATATCACACTTCAGTAGTGCAATTCAGTTTATCATCTGACCTAGGAAAGGTATAAACTTTAAGTAATGCAGACCTGAAAGCAATTACTTGGTGGCCGCTTCTTCTTTCTCATTTATTTAGATAAGGCTGCAACTGCTTATTTTAATTAAAATATAGGATGATTTATGATATGGAAGGATTAAAAAATAGTTACATCACTTGGGAACCCAATGAAATGAAAGATGTTCTTCCAATTTTCTTATTGGTTTATTTCAAAAAAGCATTAACTATATTAAATATATGTGTCAGGAGAGCATTTAAGTGGTTTATAGAGTGATAGATGATTGATTCTTCAGAAAACTGTCCATCTGGCATTTAAGATATACTTGAGGCATTTAAGTATGACACTTGAGAAATACAGCCTATTTAAAAACATCTTTGGAAGATAAAATTTCAAACCTAAAAAAAATCAATTTGCTAAATAATATAATTGCCATTGACTTTTTACTAGTTTCTGATGTTGATTTTCTTTCTCTTTCAAATTTTATTATCTTTAAATAAACTAGAAGAATAAATAGGATTGTCAACTCTCCCAAAGCAGGTTTGTGAAATGGATATGCCTTTTTAGAACCACTAATACCTCTGAGGTTTATTTCCCCCTCCTAATTCCAGCAAGATTCCATACAATGGGTTTATAATAGCATTGAAAGCGCTCAAGAAGACCTTCAAAAGTCTAACTCCAAACCTCCTGGAGAGGAAGTAGGGGATGCTTTTGACTGCAAAGTAGAAGGTGGGTTCCTTCTTTTTCTCCTCATTTGCTTATAGTAGTATTCTTTTTCAATGTGCTTGTGTCTAGTCCCTATTTTTGAAAATCTTGTATATTCAAGCCACTTTCTTAAATCATTATCACCAAATAGATGTTATGTAAATACATAAGTAATAATAGCTAGCCACTAACACGTCATAGCTACTATACTTTGTTAGGCACTTTAGGTGTTTTACATGGGTTATCTCATAAAGTCATCAAAAAAGGAAATCTCTCAACAGTGTTACTTACTGTCATCATCCTTATTTTATGGAAGAAGAAATTGAAGTTTATTAGCTTAAGGGATTTCCCAAGCCAGTAAATTGTAGAATGCAGGTTCAAACCCAAGTAACAATGTGCTTCCTTGTTTTGAGTTTAAACGTTGTGTAGACCTTCCTAATCCCGTGTGGTTCACAGACCAGCAGCTACAATATCACCTGGAAGGATGCAGAATCTCAGCCCTACCCCAGACCTACTGAAACAGAATCTCCACTTTAACAAGATCTGATCTGTATGTGCACTAAAATTTGAAGCCTGAGTTTAGAAAGAAAGTCTGTAGTCCCTTTGAAAATATTTTCTTGATTCAAGTAACTTTTACTGTATTCTAACATTAATTATAATGAAAGAGACAAACTAGTAATGTAGAAATGAGAGAAAGACCAATATCTATTGATAAGGACTCAGACCATTTCTGTTTTCTCAGTGAAGTAACCAGCAGATTGCTGGATTCAGTGGCTTCTTCACCAAAGGTAAAGGGACGGAAGCAATTAAAGTTATCTTTGCATTTGACAAATACCTTGAATTATTGTTTCAACACTTTTTCACAGAAGTCCTTGAACCCTCTCTTACCTTTTTTCTGTTATCTTTCCATTTACATTATTAGTGGATAACTCTGGACATTTTTATTGTACAATTAGGTTCTTCCAGCCCGCCCAGTTACATAATCCCCTATACACACTTATCATAAGAGGGGGGAGCACTCAGCAAAAGCTCTGTTCCCCCCACTCCTGGAAGGCCCCTGGGTAAGAGCCACTAAGATCATGGACGATATTAGAAATATTTCAACCACATTGGAGCACCAAGGTTGTTATGACATACCGACTTTCTTAATTATTTAAACTAGGACAAATCTCAGGACCTTATTGTGAGGCCTTTATTCCTCATTTAGAGTTAGCTTTTTTTTGCTCATCATCATTAGTGCCACAGTGAAAGGGTTGATGAGATGCTCTGATAATTTATTTCTAGCTATTCTGGGACTCAGTTATTTTAAGATAAACCATTACTCTGCTTTTGCCTATTTTATATTTACTATTTCTGCCATTCTAGGACTTAATTGTTTTTAGTTAACTAATATTCTATTTTTGCTAATTTAATATTTGCTGTTAGGTTTCTCAGGAGCTTTCCTGCTTGAGATCTTAGGTGTTTTTATGCCAGCTGACTAATTGTAGGCCAAAAACCGATAGGAAGACAGTCTAGATGAAAATGTTATTGTAGCGAACAATGACAAATTTTCTCAATGAGCTATCTGCAGAAGATGTTTGGTAAAATTCATGTATCCTGTCTGCTGGAAAAAAATGATTATTGCACCTCCTTTCTGCTTCTTCAGAATGGTTTTATATGTTTTTTTCTGCTTTGAACAAATTTCATTCGATGTTTGAGGCAGTTTTAGGAGCCCTGACTTTAAGTCATGCATGCTTCTAATAAAAAATGTAAAATTGTATGTATAATGTTTATAGTGGTATAAATAGGCATACATATGGTCCATAGACCAAAATGGATGTGCAAAGACTAGTCATGTTAGAGTGGTGAGATTTGGATCACTCCAACATGTTTTTTTTTTTTGTTTTTTTTTAAGTGTTCTTGTTTTTAAAAATGTTAACGAGACTGTCGGATTTAGCCATCCTTTCAAGAAATCTTTAAAAATTATTCAGAGAGACTCAAATTCTTTGAAGAGACTAACGAACCCTTCCTGAATTTGTTGAATTAAAATTGTCTCTGTTCCAGAGGTGATTGACAAGTTTAACACCATGGCCATCATTGACGGGAAGAAGGAGCACGTGAGTCTAACCGTGGATAACGTGCACCTGGAATACGGTGTCGTGTATGAGTATGACAGCACAGCTGGGATGAAGTGCAACGTGGTGGAGAAGATGATCGAGCCCAAAGGCTTCTTCAGCCTCACTGCCAAGGTATGCGTGATCCTGGCAAAACAAGGGACTTTGTTCTAATTAAAGTCACTGACACCCTCCCCCACCTCTGCTTTAAAAAATGTAAATAGCTGTCAGCTCATTCAACGTTCTTTTCTTTTTTCTCCCCCCATTACTCGGTATGCATACAACCTTTCTTTTTATTGATCTCTTTTGGAGCACAGTGTGAAGTTAGACGGGACTCTTGCCCAGGCAAATGTTAGTTGATTTGGCAAAGGCTTCTCTGCATTTAGTTAAGTTTGCTACATCTGTTGATTCAGTGTCATGAATACCTTTCAGATGGTTTTTGTGACAGGTGGTGCTTTTTTAAATGTGGATAATCCTCTGAAAAGTATTTGAAGCCATGAAATGTATTATAAGAAACTTCAAATTCTGCAAGTCTCATGTTTATTTCATAAAATTTCACAAAGCTTAGAGATCCATTTATGAATAGACCCTCAGACATTTATGTAATTCGTAGTTGGGAAGGATACCATCCTTAGTCTTTAGATTAAACCAAGATAGAGAGGGAGGAAGGGAGTTTTCATCAAATGGATAAAATGTAGTTAAGTGAGAGGTGACTCTTGCTTTTTATGATCCTTCCAGTAGGTAAATCAGTAAAACTCCTGTTGGACCCTCCCCAGGTCTGAGCTCTAGTTATTTCTCATGCTTTTCTCTCACCCGGTGAGGATTCAGGTATTACAAGTAAGAAATATGACATATAGCTTCACTACTTTTATTTTTTCATGTTAACCCTTGTTTTATATATGAGTGGTTGAGATAGATTATGCACTATTTCAAAAATTATTTTATGTTTTTGTTTTATATTCTGAAAGTCAACCTCAAAAAAAATTCCATTATTCTATGTATCTTTTGATATAGAATCTGTATTTTCAAAACGCAACCCCTTATTATTACTAAGGCAATCCATGTAGGAGTTTGGAACCATTTTATTAGCATTTTATCTCCTTTTCTAGCTATTTCAAATTTGCAAAGTTACATGGATTATTTTATATATATGAACTGTATAAATCCTGCAAATATTTCCATTCTACACATGAAGAAAAGAAAATCAAAGAAATTAAGAAATTTAACCAAGATCACACAGCTAATGATAAAGTGAGCTCTACTATCTAGAGTAGTGATTAAACAAAAAGCTCACACTTTATATTCTGTAAGTCAGGGAAGTAGAGGTGGTGAGGGAGCTCAAATAAACAGCATCTATACATTGTATCCCTCATCCAGTAGTATAAAAATGTCATGTAAGGGTGTTACCAATCCTTGCAATCTTTGAACAATCAGCAATATGACACATAATTAATTCAACTCATTGGAAATTCTCAGTGATCAATAGTGTGTATACACATAAACACACACAAGTGCTGTCTTACAATTGATTCAAATAGCCAAAAGGATTTATTAATTGAATACATCATATGGATACTTTTATCTGATGCTTTATCAGATGGAGCTCAGACACTGCAACTATCATTGATTTTACTTTAGCAAGAGAATTTCTTATTTATTCATTTCATCAACAAACATTTGTTACATGCATTCTCTGTACTGGCCTCTCAGTAGAAAGTAAGGATGCCATTCTGTTGGCTTTCCTTAGTTTTTGTTGTTCTACTACCAAATTGGGGGAAAAAAATGTTCTGAGTAACTCTGACTAAAATATAGGCAATGTGTTACCACATCAGAGCATACTGATTTATCCAGCAGGGAGTCTTTGAAGTCCACTCACTTCCCTCAGGCAACCTTTTATAGTTGGCAGAAGGCAAGACATGAGAGGCCAAACACACAAGCCCATCACTTCACTCCAAGGGTTTTACCGAACATAGAAATCCCAAGCAGCTCAGGGAAGTGTGCTGGGTAGAGTCAGCCTGTGTTCTAGAATTGTGAAAATTTTACTTGGCTAATTTTGAAGGTTTTCTTTTCTTGTTCTCTGTGTGTGTGTGTTTCTACAGATTCTTGAAGCCTTGGCTAAAAGTGATGATCATTTTGTACAAAACTGCACCAGCCTTAACTCTTTAAATGAAGTGATTCCTACTGACCTTCAAAGTAAATTCAGTGCCATTTGCAGTGAAAAAATTGAGCGCATATGTCAGAGAATATCCAGTTATAAAAAGGTAAAAGTTTTATGTATATATTTCCCATGTAATTATTATTTAAATTATTTAAATGTCCAATTTAATTCAATTCTTGATACTTTCATTACTTATTTATATACCAGTTTATTGAAATAATAACATTTATATAACATTTTAGAGTTTTTTTAAATGCCTTTACAGCCATTAACCTTATTTGATCTTTATAAACCTGAAAGCTTGTTCATTATTCCACATTTTCCACATATAATAACTGAGGCCCAAAGAATTAAATTACTAGCAAAAGATAGAGTTGGGTTGTAAATCCAGGCCACCTAATTATGAGTCAATAGTTATTTTCCTTTTCTCTCAACAGAGGGAATAGAACTCTCAATCAGAAAGTACGTGGAACACAGTCTGTCTGAAATTGATTGATTAGTACATTTATGTGACATATTTATTGAGCACATTTTATATGCCAAACACTGTTCTTGGTGCTAAGAATATGGCAGCAAAGGAGAAAAGATCTTTCCTCTCAGGGTACTTATTTGAGTGGGGGAAGCAGCAAAGAAGTAAATAAATCTTTACAGAGGCCCCAAAGCAAAAAAAAAAAAAAAAAAAGCCAGGGTGGAGGTGGGGGGTGGGGGGTGTGGCTAGTCATAAGGTTGGAGGCTTAGGCAAGGACCAGTGTTAAGAGCTGTGGAAGCTTTTTACCTTTTGGAACATGGGAAGGAGTTTGGATTTTCTTCTCACATCAATGAGAAGCAATTGGAAGCTTTTAAACCAGGGGGATGACTTCATCTAATTTCGGTTTTTAAAAGAAAAAGAAAATCCATTCCTCTGTAGGAATGGATTGCAAGGAGCAAGAATGGAGACATAGAGATGAGGAAGAAATTGTTGCAATAGTCCCAGTGAGTGATGATGATAGCTTGGCCTATGGTGAAGAGGAGGGAGACAGAGAAAATTAAATGGATTTGAAGATATTATTTAGAAGTAGAATTAATAGAAATTGATCTCCAATAAATATCCTATAGTAAGTTTTTTTTTCTATTTATATCAACAGGAGACTAGCTAATTAAATTATTTCCCTCAAAATGAGGTTGGTTGTTTACAACTTGGTACAGCCATTCTAGGAAACATTATTTATCTCAGTTTTTATGAATGTGAGTTAAGTGTGTATGTTTTATGCTCCTGATATATTATGTAAAAATAAGCCCGCATATGTCCAGATATGGCTATAGGAGAATAGGGAAATGCAAGAATGAATACTTCAACATTGATTACCTCAGGTAGAATACAGACAAGGGGAAGAAGGATCACCATGTTTTTCTTTAAGACTTCCTAAAATGTTTAGCTTGTGAAGTTGAATATGTATTGCTGTTTTAATTTTTTGTAAGTCCATTCACATGAAGAAAAATGATACTCAAGATCACTGCTTAATTGTCACATCTGTTAATCCTCCCTCCATTATTGCTGAGGTCAGGTCACCTATTTGAGTTTGGGAAAGATGCCATGTGTATGCCTTGTTGAAGCTGAAGGACAGAAGATTCTCTTTTTTACTTCTCCCTTCTGTGTAAGATAGGACAGTGCTTTGAAGTAAAATTTAAAAGGTCTAAACAAATGCAAATTAGTATTCCCCTTTGAGCACATTTTGAAAAGAGAATCATTCTACTTCAGAAATGAATTTGTATGAAGTGTGATAGGGGTTTGGGCAGATTCTAGTTGTCAAACTTGTCAGTGTGTGGGGGTCATTTCTCTTTCTCTTTCCATTCATGCAAACAGCAAAAGCAGTAGAAAAAACTTAAAGAAATATACATGAACAAAAGTAAACTATATAAGTAAAAACAAAACATTAAGATGAGGGTATATTAGGTAGGGTATTGATTCAGCTGCTTGTAAGAAGGACCAAGATAACACAGGCTTAGAATTGAAAGCTTATTTTCACTCACATGAAAGTTCAACTGGACTGGAGTCCATTGGGGTGGGGCTTGATAATATTCTAGGGATCCTTCTCAATTTTTGCTGTCTCCCCTAAGACATTGTCCTTTCCACAAGGTCAAAGTTGGCTCATCAGCACCATGTCTAAGTTATAGTCCCTCAGAAGAGAAAAGAGGAAGGAAAGAGTAGAGTTTCCTGTTGAGGGCATGACCCGGAAATTGTACACAGCACTCCTGTTCATATCCAATTAGTCATTTAGTGAAAGCAGGCTGAGAAATGTTGTCTCAAACTGGGCATCCATGTGCCCCACTAAAACTCAGAGAATTTTATTAATAAAAGGAAGAAAGAGAGAATGGATATTAGTGGAAAATTAACAGGTACATTTATAGGTAAAGTTATATTATAGTGATGGTACAGACAAGCAGGGGAAAAGGGTCATATGGTCAGCAAGTCCTAAGACTCTAGTTAGTTGCTAAAGTGGAATGTTATATTTGACCTTCAGCATCCTGATAACCAAAATAAAAAAAGAAACATAGTCTTTTACATATTTATCAGCATCCCTGTGATTTATACATGTTTCTTAAGAGAAGCAAAGCTTTTCTTAGACTTGAGTTCCAAAAGAAATCTCTCACACTGAATTTCAAAGAGGCGGCACCAGGAAATGTCAGGGCAGTGCCCGTAAACATGTCCCTGAAAAAGAAATAGCAATTTGTTTTATGTGACAGACATTTTTAATACATTCTTCAATGAAAGCCAGTGGTATGGGTCAAAAACTCAACTTCACAGAAACAAATTTGTTGCAGGATGGGGCGGGAAGAATAGGGAAATATTTACTAAATGTGTACCTATTATGTTGTCCATAATTACTTGAGGATGGCTGCCCTCGCACACTTACGATCTGCATCGTAAGAAAGGTCAAAATACATGAAGTAACTAATAATAATACTGACTACTTAACCTGCTAGGCGGTACCACCATGACAAGTTGACTGTGTTGGCACCACATACCCTGCTCAAGATGATGGCGCTCCCTGGAGTTATGTTGCACACAACAGTTTACAGCAGTCTCCAACAGGGTCAGGCATTGCAGAGATATTTTACAGTTTTCATATGCTGTATAATTTTATCAACACAGTGACATGAGACATCATCTATTTCATTGTTGAAGTGATGGAAACTCAGAGTGGTCAAGTAACTTGCCCAAAGGCACGCAGCTGGGCACAGCTGTGGAATTTGGACCTTCTTCCCTTTTATTGTAAATCTGGTCTTCGTGTGCTTACCTGCATTTGACAGTATGCTATACAGCATATGTTTTGTTCAAATTCCACAGCTAAATTCCACTACGCAGCTAAACAGTATGGGTCTGACTACGAGGGCAATAGCATTTCAGTAAAGGAGAAATCATTGTGGATGGAATAGTCAGCAATTGCTAGCTGCTGCGAGTTGGAAAAATTTGTCAGAGAGAAGAGAAGTAGAGATGGCATGCAAGTACAGAGAGAGCTCATAAGTGAAGAAAGAGAGATCTCATAAGTGAAGGCAAAGACGTAGAAATGAGACTGATTTTATTGATGAAGAATTGGCATATTGCCTAGCCTAGAAAGGAGGGTTCGAGTTGGATACCATTAAAAAGAAAACTGACAAAATCTGATTTTTCTAGTGTTTTTTAGAGTGACATAATAATCCGATTTGTTTGTGAAAAGTGCAAATCAGTGATGACTTGGTCTCATGTAGAAGCATTGGGCATGGAGAGAAAAGAATCAATTCAAGTGGTGCATAGGAGGTAGAATACATCCAGCTCTATGATGGATTGGTTATAGTGGATGAAGGTGTTATACCTTGGTTTTTAACAAAAATACAGTTTGTGATAAACTGGAGAGTGTGTGTTGGGGGTAGGATTAGGATTAGAAGCAGATGGGATAGGGTTTTCCCCAAATGTTGGGGATTCTCAAAAACATCATCTTGGCAAGTAAATATCTTCCATATTCTCGGAAGTAACTAAGAGCCTAGAAAACTTTTAAAGCAGAGATGGACAGGCTAATGGGCAGTGATTTTTAGATGATAAAAATAATATCACTGAATGTGGAAAGCTCTTTTATGTACATTATTGTTTGAGCCTTGAAGCAGCTCTATGTACTGAATACTCCTACCATCTGCTTCTTTCGCAGGGAGATTAAGAATTTGCTTAAGGTCACTTAGCTGGCAAATAGCAGACTAGGTATCAGTTTATGGAATGCTGTCTCACTTACTTTTATGTTTAATTTTAGAAATAAAGAGAATCATAGTCAACTAGGACATAAGCACTTTGAAAGATATCCTTTTCAGCATCCCTTATTGACCATACACATATTTAGAATAACTGACTATCTTTCTCACTAGATAGAGAAACGAGGTTAGCAGGAAAGTATTTCAGGGATATTTCTTATTTGAACAAAATTCAGATAGCTAAGACAATAATAGCCTTACTAGGTTAGGTGAGGTTAGCTCCATTTGGGGATCAAATGCATGTCCACAGAAACTATAGCATTTGTGAATATACATTCTTAATTTCCGCAAATTTACTTTTAAACTATTATTAGTAACATATTTTTTCTTCCAGATGAAGGCTTCAAATACCCCTCTTTTTATAAAATAAAATGTATCCATAGAAACTAAAATCTCAAAGAGGCTGGCTTTCCTTTATTTTGACTCTAAAAGTTTTAGGTTTTAAAAATAGAAACAAGTTGATTTCTGCAGTTTCTATAGCCAGGCTGCTGCAATCATCATTGATTTTCTGGCCAGCTGTACAGGCCACAGATGTCTTTTAGCACATGTATGAGAGAAGTTCAGACCTTATACTGGAGACCTGAATGAATCCTAAGCAGGCATTTGATCTTCTCTGGGCAGGATGTGTGGGTGATCCAGACGTTCAACTATGCACTGTTTGGAGAAACATTCTTACCCTGAATTGTCCTTAGAACCGTTTTTAATTCTAGATTCAGTCTCTGTTGGAGAATAATTCCATAATTGGGCTCATTTTGTGTATTAGGGGTACTTCCTCCATATAAATATTTAATGAGCTTTCAAGAGATAGTTCCTATTTACACAAAAATAGTTCATGTAAGAATCCACAGTCTTACTTGAAACATTCCGAGTACCTTTAGTTATTAATGCCACATAATCCTCAGATTAATCTGTGGATCAGGAAAATTGGGGGTAAGATTTTTCTCCATGTCCCCCTTCCCTCAATACAGAATTTTTATAACTCCATGCCAGTGGGGTTTACACCTCAATGAAATGGGAGACTATCTGCAATATAGTCGCTTACCTTTGTATTAGTTTTCATTTTTAGTCAGGTGACTATAACTGGATATAAATGTGTTGTCATGGTTAATAATTTATGAATTAACTACCAGTAGAAGCTGCAGTAGAAACCTGCAGCTCCCTTTCTGAGAACCACTTATTCATGTCAATCTACAAATATGCTTTAATATCACCTAGATTAAAAAATATTTCCCTTGACCCCCTCCCATATTTTTTCTCTGCCTATTGTTTCATTTCTTGAACTCTGTACTGAGAAGAGCTCCCTATGCTTGCTGTCTACACCTGCTGTCTCACTCCCCTTTCATTCTTAACACACTCAAAATGGGCTCAAGCCCCCTCCACATAACTGGAATGGCTCTTTTTAAGGTCAGACGACCTATATGTTGCCAAAACTCATTCACTGTCATCAACCTCTTCCTTGTTTTAGCGGCATCTATGCAGTCGACCTTGTACCTCTAGCAGTTTTCTACCTATGCCGGGTCTTGTCTTTTTCCTGGGTGGCTCAGTCACAGTGAGTGTCCCATCCTTTTTTCTTCTTTTTTCTCTGACCTCTTCATGCGACAGAGCTCAGCATGTGCTCCCTCCCCCTTTCTCCCTCTCCTCTCCGTCTCCTGGTGATCACATTCAATCTCCTGGCCCCTCTGACCTCGCCATTTGGGTGTAATAGATCTCTCAGACTTCATGTGTCCAAAATAAACTCCTGATCCCTGCCTTCCTTCCAGAGTTTGTCCTAGCTGCTGTCTTCTTTACCTCAGAATGAGACCCATCTTCCGCCTTGCTCAGTCTAGAAACCTTGCGTGCGTTCTTTACTCCTGGCTCTCACGTAGCATTCTCTGGGCTCCACCTTCACCACGTGCAGCCTTTCCTCACTGCTTCGATTACTGACAGCCTAAGATGAGCCAACGTCTTCTCTTCCACAAGTGGTCTTCTTGCTTCCGCCCTTGCCCACCGGCAGCCTATTCTGAGGGGCTGTGACTCTCAAAGTAAGAGCTAAATCCTTCCAGAGGCCTCTGAGCTCCTAGATAATCTGTGCCTTCCCTTTACCCATGATCTCCCTACTCCTGTTTCCTCTCCCTTCCCTCTCTGTGTCTGCTCCAGTCACAGTGGTCTTCTTGATGTTCATGGAAACGTACCATCCTTGGGGCATTCGCACTGGATGTTCACTCTGCTGGGAAGGCTTCTGTTCCTGTGCCCACATTCCCAACTCTCCCTTCCTTCAAGATTTTGCTTAAATGCCAGTTTCGCAGTGAGGATTGCAACTGGCAATGCATTCTTCACCTCACCTCTGAAACTCCCAGCCCTCTTGCCCTGTTCCATTTTATTTTCCACTGCACTTACCATCTTCTAGCATGATAGAATTGACTTATGTTTATTGTTTGCCTCTCCCCTCACTAGAATGTAACCTCCCAGAAGGCAGAAATCTGTGTCATTCACTGATGTTTCCTAACATGCCTAGAACAGTGCCTGGTTTAGAAAGCTCTCGATGTGTAATTGTTGGATGGATGAATAAAGGTGGAGTAAGTTTGGGCCGCACTACCCAAAATAGGTTTAAGGTGCTGTGCGTCCCAGCTTACCTTCCCCCCACCCTGTACATTTCTTTATCACAAAATTGCAATTTTCCTTTATGGAAAAGAGCTTTTCTTTGGTCTTTCTTTGTGAGTTTCTCCAGAGGAGATGAATGAACTCCATGTTCTCTTTGATGTTTCTAAGAAAGATTCCAGGTTCATGTTGGCAGGGCCATGTACTACTACTGGGTGGCCTGACCAGAGTGTCTTCTCATGTATGTACTACAGCCAATACAACAGCTTCACCTGCCTCATTTTAGTTTTGTGTTACAGAAAGATGGCACAATTATATATTAGGGCATGATGTCTAGGAGTACATTTTTTAAAAAAGATTTTATTTATTTATTTATTTGAGAGAGAGAGAGAGAGCACAAGCAGGGCAGGGGCAGAGGGAGAAGCGGACTCCCCACTGAGCAGGGAGACCAACTTGGTGCTTGATTCCCAGAACCCGGGATTCACGACCTGAGCAGAAGGCAGACACTTAACCAACTGAGCTACCCAGGCACCCCTAGGAGTACATTTTTGATCTTCAAAACGTATTCAGCACAGGGGCGCCTGGGTGGCTCAGTCGTTAGGTGTCTGCCTTCAGCTCAGGTCATGATCCCAGGGTCCTGGGATCGAGTCCCACATCGGGCTCCCTGCTCCGCGAGAAGCCTCCTTCTCCCTCTCCCACTCCCCCTGCTTGTGTTCCTGCTCTCGCTGTGTCTCTCTCTGTCAAATAAATAAATAAAATCTTTAAAAAAAAGTATTCAGCACATTTCCAGGACCCATGACTGTGGGGTCCCTCCTTCACCTCCACCTTTCCTAGGGACAGCCTAGGATGGAAGACAGCACTGCTTTCATAAGCCTCTTTCTTCTGCAAGAGAGACCTTTAGCAAAGAAATTTCCTCTCTGACACTCTTTGAAAGAGTTCAAGCACATTTAAGTATGGTTACACACCCCTTCAGAGTGTATGGGGAGAGGAAACATACTATGTTCGCAGGCATTTGTATCAAGGTACATGTTGGAAAGCTATAGGAAACTGGTCATGCCGGAAAGCGAATCTTCTCCCTTCTCAACCTGATCTCACTCTGGTAACACTTCATCCCATCACTCTGTCACTTCCTTCTTAGCACCTACCAAATTACTAATTATCTGGCTATTATATTTATTATATAATTGTTATATATGCACACAGTTGTTCATATGTTTATATACATGCATTACATATACTTGTAATAATATAATTGTTATATATAAGAATATTTTATTGTTTTTACCTGTGTCCTCTACCAGACCATGAACTCTATGAGGGGCAAGGGCTGTATCTCCAACATTGAGTGCAGAGTCTGGAATAGATGGTTCTCTTTATATGTTTGAATAAATAGGTAAAAAGTTAAAGTGGGTGGCTCAGCTATTAAGCATCTACCTTCAGCTCAGGTCATGATCTCAGGGACCTGGGATGGAGCCCCAGGTTGGGCTCCCTGCTCCGCAGGGAGTCTGCTTCTCTCTGTCTCCCTATGCTCCTCCCCGTGCTCATGCTTTCTCTTGCACTCTCTCTCAAATAAATAAATAAAAATCTTAAAAAAAAAATAAAATGAAAGAAGGCAAAAGAAGTATACCTGCCTATTATGGTCAATGCTGTGCCACAGTAAAATTAATTTATGTGCCTTTATGTGTGCCATGGGGCCTTATCTGAGGTTTTTGTCCTGCAACTACAATGGAAAAGATCATCTGACTGCAAGTTTGTATCAGGGCTTAAATTCTAGGTCTTTCCCAGATAAGTCTTCAGGTCACAGTTTCTTTATTAGTAAAATGAGGGCATAGACCGGGAATTCTCTAAATTACTTCCACTCTTTTAGTGTTTAGCATATTTTCATTATATATTATTATAAAACTTGTTAGTAATTTTGTTGACAATTTCCTGCATTTCAGCCCACTCTCATTTTGATTCCTACTGTGTGCTTGTACTTTGCTGATCTGCGTAGCTTCAGACATGTGATTTGAAGGCCCAGTTTCATATACAGATAAAATATTTCATATTCTAATGGTGAGCTTATATTTATAACGTGATTTTTTATATCACATCTTTATTTTTTACTTTAATGTAGAAAAGTTACGCAGTAACCAGTGTTAGTCTTAATTTTTAATCTTTCAGTGCCCAAATTACTACTCTACTAGTAGAATAAATAAATAGGATCTGCTTATAGTTTTCAAGCAAGAAGAGAGCACAGAGATCATTTCATCCATATTCCTTATTTTACTAAGAATGGTAAAAAGACAGTGACTTGCCTGGCATCACATCAGTTATAACTAAACTAAACGTAACTAAAACACACGTAGCTGGTGGCTCTCAGTCCTTTGCTTCTGAAACTACAATCTAGTTCAGCTCTATGAGATGGCTGTTTATGGTGCACAAGACAGACATAGGTATTACTCTCATGGAATTTACCATCCACTGAGATAGAGATAAGAAAATTATTCATAATTATAAGGAGGGTTACAATGTGCTGTAATCTAGCACATAGCCAAGGAAATTGAACCTAGATGAAGACTCAGGGTAGGCCTAATGATGATTTCATAAAAGTTGAAAACGCAAAGGAGTAAGTGTGGCAATGAGGGAAGAAGAACATTCTAAGGCACACCAAACAGCCCATATGAAGACCTAGAATGAGTAGATGGTATGTGAAAGGAACCGAGTGAAGGCGAGAAGGAGCCCGAGGGGCAGGGGGAAGAGAGCTCAAGATAATAACCTAGGTGCAGATCAGACTTTGGGTGCCCATATAGACATGGCACGGATTAGCTGGATTTGGATTGTAAGGTTCTAAGTAGTAAAGTGGCCATTCTTGGAAGTTGTGCAAATTCCTTGAGTATCAGTTTATTTCCAATGGCATAAAAGCAGAGTCCACACCAGTCTTCACGCTGATCCTGACCCAATTGCTCAGCAGTGATTTTCAGGAGGCATGGGAGGTGCAGTTGGTTCTGCCTGTTGTCCTGCCCTTCTGGGTCAGCACCACCATTGCCTTGCTGTCTAACCTGTTCACAGACTCATGTTTGGACTGGCTTTCTGACAGTGTTTGGAATAGTCCCCTCTTGACCTGGCAGCTCCCCACTTCTGCCACTTTGCCTCACTTGAAATGTTGTGATCCCATCTCAGTATCCGAGGATGCCAATTTGACTCTCAGCTGCTAGCAGCCTGTGGATTTGAGTCCCAGTAATGGTATTGGTCACTTAAATGTATGTCTTTTAGCATCTAACCTGTAATCAGAGCTTCAAAAGAATTGTAAGCATTTGCTGCCTATATTGCTTTTCTTTATTAAGAATGGGTGGCTTTTAAAATAATGACTGAATTTCTAACGACTTATAATTTAGTTATAAATTGACATGATTTAATTTTTTAACATTTTGCTATGGGTAGTAGAAGTGATGAACACTGTGTGTTCAGCTGCTCTTTATTTCTTCTTTAATTTACAGTTTTCACGTGTACTGAAGAATAGAGCCTGGCCCACCTTTAAACAGGCCAAATCTAAAATCTCCCCACTACACAGCAGTGATTTCTGCCCTACCAACTGCCATGTCAACATAATGGAAGTTTCCTATCCCAAAACATCCACCTCCCTGGGGAGTGCCTTTGGTGTTCAGCTGGATAGTAGGAAGCACAATTCTCATGATAAAGAAAATAAATCTGAGCAAGGTATGTTAGCTTTCGAAACTTTCTCAAATCACAAAAAGTAATTTAGGCAATTACTAACTATTCCAGCGTCCCTGAAATAGAATCAATTCCTGGTGTGTAAACAAATCTGAATTTTAGAAAGACAGAATTCCTATCTATACTCATTTGGATAATTATACATAAATGTTTATAGAATAAAAAAGGAGTTATGCATTTTTATTTATTTTTATTTTTCCTCTAAGAAGAACGATTGTTCTTGCTTTCCTTACATGTATGACAGGCACAGCTTATCCTGCTGTGAAAACCACTAGTCTGAAATGGCCCTATAAGTATAAGAAAAATACAGGAGGAGCAGCTTCCGGGATGCATGGTGCCATTCCACACCATCATAGTAGAGCATGAGATTGAAGGGTATTTTAGTCGCAACTCCCAAAGCTTTAATTCCTGAATTAAATTCAGCATTGGATTGGCATTTTATTTTATGTAAGCCCGAGTGTCTAGAATGAATTGCACTAGATCATTACTGTAAGTTAAAGGTCATAAATATTATTCTGGAATGATTTTAACTCCTCAGGGAAACTGAGCCCTATGGTGTACATTCAGCACACAATCACGACCATGGCGGCCCCTTCAGGTCTGTCTCTGGGACAGCAGGATCGGCATGGGCTCAGGTACTTGTTAAAAGAAGAAGACCTAGAAACTCAAGATATTTATCAGAAACTCTTGGGCAAACTTCAGACTGCCCTGAAAGAGGTGGAGATGTGTGTTTGTCAAATTGATGAGTAAGTATTTTATTTACTCTACTTCTAAATGTGCCTAATAAAATAGCTATAGAAAATGTGACTTTTGAACATCCATCAGTCTCTCTTTCGTTTTTAGAAATGTAAGATTGTGTGTGTGTGAATCATATAGGTCCTCTTTATTCTAACACCTTAAAAGTGATATAACATGGCAAATATGTACATGTATATTTTAAGGAAGCACTTAATATCAGGGAAGAGAGTGACAAAATTCTGTCTTATAGAAAACACTAAGTCTCAATGTGAAAATATTAAACTGAAAAATATGATTGAAAGAGGACCAACTAGGTACACAGATTTCCTGGTATCCTTGATAGAGCAGAACACAGTAATGTATATAGGCACTCAGTAGATGCATATGAAAAATATAAAATATAGCAAATCTTTAACATACTTATTAAATGAGTAAATGCAAAATTATGTTTCACTATGACCAATGACCAATGAATGACCTTTTTTTTTTTTTCTTCTTCTGATTGAATTAATGGTTTACTAAGCAATAACCCAAATAGCCGTGCCGGTCATATGGAAATTTTTATCAAGAACGGAGAAGAGGAGGAAGTTAATTAAAACTTTTCCAAAGAGGTTAACTCTGATTCTTATTTAAAAATTTGATGGTTGGACAATTGCCTCAACTCGGTGGGATGATCTGCCACATCATGGTGTGTGGTTATGTGTCACAGCTAGTCAAGGCAAATCTGTATAAAGAGCAAGGGCTTTGGGATAGCTTGGTCTCTCATGTATTAAACAGGATGAAGAATAATAACAAATTACAAGTTTGTGGTGAAAATTATAAAAATTAATACAAAAAATAGTGTGCGGTGCCTAACATTATGCTTGCTCATCGTTCAAGGGGTTGAAATTGGTGAATATATCTGAAGTTGATAGAATTCGAAAATGGCATAGGCACCATTATCCTCTTTTTATTGTGCTCTTTTTATGAAGTTAGACATTTAGATTGCTGTCAGATGTGTATTGTTTAATTCCCACACGTACATCATCCCATACTTCCCTGGATAATTCAGTTTTGACATAAAATATTTAGAACATATTCTAAGCCTTTTTGGTAATTGGACGTTATACTAATAAAATCTTAATTGACATGATCTCTCTTTTTTAAGTGTTTTCTTATTTTTTTAATCTTATTTATTTATTTGAGAGAGAGAGAGACCACGAGCACGAGTGGGGCAGAGGGGCAGAGGGAGAAGTTCCCATCCCAGGACCCTGAGATCATGACCTGAGGCGAAGGCAGACCCTTAACCGACTAAGCCACCCGAGCACCCTGACATGATCTCTTATTTTACACATCTTTAAAATTTAGAGATCAAAATTACCATATTAGATGCATCATATTCCTAAGGTTATCTTTAGATAGTTACTATTTACTATGCTAATTTGTTCTGACATTTTTGTGAATTAATTTAGACTTGAAATTCTGTTTTCCTGTGTCTAATACACTAGTTTTAAAAAATTGTTTATTATATCGGTATATTATTTTGTGACTGTCCCATTTACAGATGAATTAAATAGTTTGGGGCTGCTGAGAGAACAGGGGGCTATTTTTAGGCAATTGTATGATGCTTTGGATTGTTTGAGAATGACCTTGTGACACATAAGTTAATATCTTAGGGCATTATATTTTGTTTCATTTAATAAATGGAATTTTATTATATGATATGTTCTATTTTAGAAACCAGTTTTTTTTTTCTCCCTAAAGTATTTAGGGGGTGCACAGAGTAAGAATCTTTATTAATAAGGCAATAAATAGTGGCACTGAATCATGTATCCTAGCTCTCAGAGGGATTTTAGGAGAACATCTGGACCAATCCCACACTGCCAGTCAGGCCAAGAGTTATTATTCCTGCTTTTCAGATGAGTCCTTTACCAATGGCAGGATTATTGATGTGCCTGAGCAGATACTACCTCGGAGACCAGGCCTCTAATGCATTCACTACTCAGCACTTCCTGGCAGTTGTCCAGACTTTGGCTGTCTTTGTTAATTTATTGATTTTTTTTTTTTAAGTTTAGCTGATGTAGATATATTTTCAAGAAAACAGCCAAAGGGCTCCCTTTACTTGGCTTAAAATGCTTTATATTTAAAGCACTCATTTAGGGGAGTTAAGCTATTTTTATTAACCAAAACTACTTAAAGTAATTACCTATTTTTACTTAAGATTTTCCCACTTTGTTATTCTAAAAGCCTTTCCCCCACTGTGCATGTTTATTAGGAAAATGACATGAAATGAGCAAGTGCTTTGAGAAACTTCTTTGGTCTTCTCTGTGTACACCATATAATTTAATTCTAAATATAAATATGTTCCACATAATTCAATGTGCAATATAATCCCTTTAAAACTGTGCGGTCATCCAAGTGTCCAGATTCCCTATTGCCTCATTCAGACATACTGCAGTGCAGTCGAGCTTGACAAATTATTTGAAAAGCTAGTTACTAAACAATTTTCTCACCATGTAGTAATTATTCTTGGTCAGACATAGATGCCTCTGCAGAGCTGAGAAGTAGATCTCGGATACTCTGCCAAGTTTTAAGAGAAATTGCCTCACAACATCTCATTGCTGGCCTTTCTAGAAATCCTTCATTCCTGGGAAAGGGCCTGGTCCTGAGCTTGTCTGCTTACCCTGCCACTTGGGAACACTTCTAGAAATAAAATTTCCTTCAACACATAGACATTCCACTAAATGCTTCTACTTCCTTCGGATCCAAAGATGGGACTAGAGACACATTTGTTGTCTATTAACATTAAATAAGGTGATGTTATGATTATTCAACATTCTATGGTTCCTGTCTCATTGAAGCTAAATACTTTTGTCCTTCAGTGGGCTATTTTCTGCATAATGACACTTAGGTACTAGACAGAAGTAAAGGGCAAAATAATTTGTGGATAATCCAAAACCATTGATGGGACTTCAGAGTACAGCGTTTGTGTGTTCTCTCAGGGAGGAGACGAATAAAGAATCGTGGGGGCTGGTGAAAATAGGGAAGCTGAGAACAGACCTGCCTTTTATAGGTGCCAGAGGCCCCGGACTGAGTGATGAACAGACTGCATTGTGGGTCACTTAGTGAGCTGGGCTTACAGGTAGGAATAGTGGGGCTGTCGGTGGAATTATCTTTGAGGTTTTCCCAAGCATTTTGCTGGTAAAAAAAAAATGAAAAGAGGACCCAGCTTCATAAGCACCAACGTGTATCATAGGGGTTTATGTGCCAGGCTCAGTTTTATCAGTACATGCACTGCTTGATTTCATTCCTACCGTCCTTCTGTGATGCGGGTTATGAAACACAAGGACATAGCACATTAAATCTCGAACTTAAAATTTGTTTCCAAAACTGAATTCTAAATTTCCTTATACAGAAAGCTACTCTGACTCCTCCCCCATGAAGGCGTTCCCTCTTCTCAGGAAAGTATCCCCCATCTGTTCAGTTCTGTAAGCCAGAGTCTGGGTATTACCTTTAATTCTTCTCTTTCCTGCCCCTTCACCTCCAGTACCTTATCAAGTTTGGTCAAGTATACCTCAGAAAGTATACCTCAGAATGTATCCGCTCCATCACCATTGTCCCCTCACTAGTGCCCACTGTAGGAGTTTCCAGGTATGCCCTTCTAATGCATTCTACATGCAGCAGATGCCAGCCAGAGGGATCTGTAAAGGTAAATCATGCTAGTTCCCTGCTTAAAACCATTTCATGGCATTGGGATGCCCTTAAAATAATAACTACATTACTGTGGCCTGTGTAGCCCTACACAGTCTGCCCCTGTCATCCTCTTTAGTCTCATGTCTCTGAGCTCCAGCCGCACTAGTTTCTTCTGATCCTGGAAGAAGTCAAACCTCTGTGTGGTCAGTGCTGCTCCCGAGGTCTGCGGCTAGCCTTCTAGGCACACAGGTATCAGGCTAATGCTGATTTGTAGAGAGGCTGTGCCTATTTCCCCAGGATAAGGTAGATACTCCTATATCCCAGTCACATATGTCATCCTTCTAGGTATCCTACTCTCTACACAGCTGGTTTTTGTCTTATGTTAACAAAACCCTAAAGCCTCACAGACTTTTTTTTTTTTTAATAGATTTATTTAGTGGGTGGGGAGAGAGAGAGAGTGTGAGAAAGCAAGCACGCGCGCGCCTGTGCGAAGCCTCACCAACTTTAAAACAACAGGCTTTCTCTCTTGCTCACTCTCCATGCCCATCTGGGTCATAGGGTTTCTGCTCCACGCTGACCTCACTCAGAGTTCAGGCTGACAGAGCCCCAAGAGCTGGAATGTCTCTCGCTGTCCCATCAGTGAGAGGGAATGAGGTAGGCTGCACCTTTGCTTAAAGGCTTGCACCTAGAAGGGACTCAGGTCACCTCCACTTAAGTCATACTGATGAAAACAAGGTTCATGGTCATTCTTATCCTCATGGGGTAGGGGAGGCCACCCAGCCATGTGCCCAGGAGAAGTGGGATGTGGTAGATAACACTAATGACTTCCTCCCTCCCTCCAGAGTGTATAAATGATATGCAGAGAGGGGATGTTCTGCATCATTTGTAAAGTATATGTATACATAAGTGTCTGTCTCACTCACCCCATCTCCAAAATGAGGATCCTCACCATAATAATAGTCCTACCTACTTCATAAGGAGGTTTTAGGATTGAATGAATTAAGTCCTTAGCATGGTGACTGGCATAAGAGCTCAACAAATGTTAGGTATGATGAAAATGATAAAGATGGTGATATTTAAGTCTCAGTTTAATAGAAGAACACACAGGTGACTGCAGGATACTATGTACAAAAATCTTTATTCATCAAGGGTGTGAGAAGGAGATTGAGCTGCTCAGGATTTTAATTGAGAACGGACCTAGAGTAGGTAGCTCAGTATTTTATATGAGCAAAAGTGAAGGAAAGCTCTTTCTGTGTGCACACACATTATAAAGCTAAATTTATGCATTATTATTACTTTTAAGAATCTGGGAATGTTATGCAAAAACATGGTGTCAAAAACACTGCTTTTCTATCATTTGTTTGTAAGCCTAACACTTGTTCCTATGGGGTCAGTGCAAGCATGATTGTAGCTGCTTAAAATGAAAAGCAAATATGTGAATATAATTCATATGACTTTGAAAAAAAATGAGGATGCTCGGTCCCATGACTTCTAATTTAAAAGATACATAAAGCACAGAGTACTCCTTGCAAAATGAGAACTCCTGCATCTGCTTCCTCTTTGGTATTCAGAGTTCATCTGTCTGTGCAGTGTAGAGCTTGGGTAATTAGAGTTAATCTAATGTTTTAAGCTTTTGGGTGGAGGGAGTGAATAAATACACATCTGTCTTCCAAGACATAAAAGTATCTGTGCAAATAGAAAAACTGTTTAAAACAATTTATAGCTTCACAGGGCCTTGAGCAATGTAACACAGCCCCCTGATTTTCACTGGTACCTAAAAGCTAGAAAATGCCAAAATATTATCCAAATGTTATCTCACAGTGAGACCTGACTACACTGTTTGAAGTCACAGCTCCATCTCCCTTCCCTTCTTTATTTTCCTTTTTAACATTTGTCGCCATGTGATATACTATACAATTTACTTGTTTATTGTTTGTTTCCTCCCAGTAGAACCTAAGCTCCAAGAGGACAGGGGCTTTTGTTTGTTTTGTAAACTGCTGTATGCACAGCACCAAAACAGTGCATGGTACAATAGATGTGTCTAATGAACTAATTAGTGAAATCTCTTAACATAATGTTTACTTAGCGCACAGCATTGGGTTTGACATGATGGGTTGTACGTAAGAGGTATAAGACATTCTCATAGTCTTGAAATAAAACAAACATGACATTGCTGTGGAAAAATGAGCGTGAAGATATGTACATAAGTGCTGTGGACTAGAACAGAATGTCGCCCGTACTTGGTAAATGAGAAGGTGATTGTTGTTGGCTGGAGAGACCATGCAAGGGCCCTTTGTTAAGATATGGTTTAATTCATTTTGCAAGTTTTACAGCAATTTGTTTGATAGCAAAGACTGATTCCACATTTGCATAATTTTGAGTTAGTACTAACGAACTCTTTACAGCCCAAAGTTCAAGTCTGGAGTGATGGAATCCATGCTGCCCAAAGTCCACATCAAGTGTGACACCAATTCAGAACTGAAGATTGTGTTTTAGCCTTGAGCCCAAGTGGAAGAACTTTACATTTGGGCAGATTCGTGACATGCCATCGTGACTAGATTGTGGATGATATGGGGGTAGCCCCTGCTGCCTCCTGTCCTCACATTGTATGCGACTCTCTTTAATGTCTTACGTTTGTGATGGCCAGAACACCTGCTTGTATGAGCAGTGAGAAAGGACTGACCACATGATATTTTTCCTGTCAAATAGAGACAGCTTGGGAGAAACCCAAGGCGGGGGTAGGTGGGTAGATGGGTTTTTAATATCTGAGGGTAAGCCAGTGAGGATAGGTAAGCACGTTCAGTGTTTATTTTAATATTTGGGTAGCACTTTAAAGTTGTCTAGGTATTTTTAGATGGTAGTGATAATGGCTAGGAGAGAGAGGTGACACCCTTTATGTACTGGAGTATCTTCTCATTTCATTGTCACAGAATCATATGGGCTAGCTATTCTCCATAGATGCGAAAGAGAATTATCATAGTGTTGTGATAACAAAAATAGTAAGTGGCGGAACCAGGTTTCGAGCACGGTTTTCTAGGCTAAATTGTGTGATGTTTCTGTTACTTGTTCTGACAGGAAAAAGTGAACTTCATGTGACTGTTTTTTAATACAATCAAAGATTAATTTTGTGTGAAACAGAAACACTCTAGAAATAAGCCTATCATATTCAACAAGTAAGGTACTTAACTGTGGCGGCCAGTTTGAAAATGTGCACTTATTTTCTTTTTTAATATCACATTGCAGCCTTCTGTCTTCCATAACATATTCTCCTAAATTAGAACGTAAGACATCAGAGTGCATAGTACCACCAGACAGTGACAATGAGAAGGGAGAAAGAAATAGCAAACGAGTCTGTTTTAATATGGCAGGAGATGAGCAGGAAGATTCAGGTCATGACACCATCAGCAACAGAGACTCTTACAGGTAATTCATTAATTCCTTAAACTCATCTCATCAACACAGCCAAATATGATTCCTTATTTTCCACAGAGGTCTTGAAAAAAACATTTCGATTATCATTTTTGTTTATTGCCCTCACAAAATAACCGCCGGCTATTACCAACCCCAGACAAAGCATAGTGGTCCTGCAAAATCTTTCAAATTATTCTTTTTTCATAATCTGAGTAATTTGGAAAAAGCATTTTTTTCTCCATCTCTGTGGACCTAATTTGGGGGACTTGTTCTGTTACAGATTGTGTAGCATGTATAGCAGATAAGCAAATTTAGCCTATATTAACATTTTTTTCAGGTATCTGTTTCTGATTATTGGACTGTCGATGGTTCTTTTTGTTGTGTTTCTCCCCCTTTTTTCTTGTATTCTGTGTTCTCAGGGAATTGGACTAATTTTTCCTGCTCACCTCCATGACCAGCTTTGTGTCTTTTTTTCTTCCCTTGCACACGTTCTAAAGATTTTTTTTTTTATTATTATTCATTTGAGAGTGAGTGAGCAAGCGAGAGCAGGAGCAGTGGGGAGGGTCAGAGGGAGAGGGAGAAGCAGACTCCCCACTGAGCAGGGTGCCAGAAGCGGGGCTCGATCCCAGGACCCCAGGCTCACGACCTGAGCTGAAGGCAGGTGCTTAACCCGCTGAGCCACCCAGGTGCCCCTCTCTTGCACACTTTCTGCACAATCTTGGTAGGATTGCTGTAACAAAGTACCAAGGACTGGGTGGCTTAAACAGCAGACATTTATTTATTTATTATCCGACAGTTCTGGGGCAGAAGTCCATGATGAAGATGTCAGCAGGGCTGTTTTTTTCTGAGGTCTGTGCAGGAAGGATCAGGTCTAGGCCTCTCTCCTTGGTTGTAGATGGCCATCTTCTCCTTAATGACTTCATTTTAACTTGATTATGTCTGTAAAAACCCTCACTCCAAACAAGATCGTATTCCTGGGCCCTGAGTGTCACACTTCAACCTCTGGATTTTAGGGGGAGATGCAGTCAACCTGTAACACCTTCTCTCCAAAGTCTTGTCATCTGCCTACCATCATCCTTCCAATGATGACAGCTCCAGTGAACTTCCTTACATGAAAATGCTAGTTCTCCCTTGAGTCCTCGTGTCACCTGACACCTCATTGAGAACTGTTGTCACTGGCCATATGTGCTGCGTGTGTGGCTTCAGCATCTCCTGTCTTATTTACTTTAAAGATCTATTTATTTGAGAGAGAGAGAGAGAGAGAGAGAGAGTGCGCATGAGTGGGAGGGGCAGAGGGAGAGGGAATCTCTAGCAGACTTCCTGCTGAGGCTTGATCACACGACCCTAAGATCATGACCTGAGCCGAAACCAAGAGTCTGATGATCAACCGACTGCGCCACCTGGGCGCCTTCTAGCAGACTTCCTGCTGAGGCTTGATCACACGACCCTAAGATCATGACCTGAGCCGAAACCAAGAGTCTGATGATCAACCGACTGCGCCACCTGGGCGCCTCCTGTCTTACTTACTTTAATCAAAGACAAAAACTCTCTTATTCACTGTTATTTATTATACAGTGTTTTACAATGAAAAAATATTAAGCAATTACTATTAAAGTTATTCTCCACAGAGATGTTTAACACAAACTAATAGCTAACGTTAAAAACATTTTTGCCAGACACATGGGGAAGCAGGATGATCTCACATAATTCCCAACACAGCCCTGTGTGGCATGTGCTGATATTAACTCCATTTTACATGTGAAGAAGCTGAGGCCACAGGAGTTAACATAATTTATCTGTGAAACCAGGTGGTCTGGCTCACAGTTTCTCTCTTAATCACTGTACTATCCCAATTTCTACATGAAAAGGATTTTAACAAATATGTTGAGTTAATTATTCCTAGAGATTTAATAGTATATAACACAGATTAACCACCTTTACCATTTCATTTACTTTTAGCTTCAAAGGATACCAGTAGACTGTTTAATACGAACCTGTGGTTTTTCTCCAATGGGAAATTATAGATCTAAAAATACTTTCTTACCTCAATTTCTAGTCATCAGATAATTAAAATTACCCTCTGAGTCTCCCTCTAGGTTAAACTAGAAATTTTAAATGTAAATTTAGAGTTAAATAAGTCCTTTTAACTGATTCTGAGGGGGGGGAAATATTTTGTCTCTTATACCCTTTCTGAAATCTATAATTTGTCCATATTCATACACAAACCTTTTACACATTCTTTCCTTCGACATTGACCATTATCGAGCACTAACCAGGTGTGGTGGCCAGTGCTGAGCTCTGAGGGGGAGACAGGGTGCCGGTCCCTTCCGGGGAAGCTCAGACTACAGCTGATGAGTTATAATTGAAAGCTACCAGAAAGACTTGAAAGGCAGAGATCATGAAACAGGACCTTGTCTCTATTAGCACATTAACTACAGACATGCCACCTCAAATAGATAATGATGAATTTTTTTTTAAGATTTTACTTTTTTATTTGACAGAGAGAGGTAGAGAGAGAGAGAGAGCACACGCAGGGGGAAAGAGAAAAGCAGACTCCCAACCGAGGAGGGAGCACGATGCAGGACTCGATCCCAGGACCCTGGGATCATTACCTGAGCCGAAGGCAGTCGATTAACCAACTGAGCCACCCAGGCGATTTTTAAGTGCGGTTTGACTCCTAGTTTTCTACCTTCAGATTTAAAAAAAAAAAAAAAAAAAAAAAAAATCATTCAGGATCAGCCTACACGGCTTCAGAGATTTTGAAATACAATTGAATTTAAATTTTTCTAAAGTGTAAGATAAAATGTGAGTCAAACCAGATTTATCTTTCTCGTCATTTTCTCTAAGACCTATCAGTAAGTCTAACTGTGGCATGACACGTGTATCTGATAAGAACTGGCAGGGCTACGACAAATGCATGCCCGAAGTGACGTGTGCCTCCTTCTTCCCAGCGACTGCAACAGCAACAGGAATTCCATCGCCTCCTTCACCAGCATCTGCAGCAGCCAGTGCAGCTCCTACTTTCACAGTGATGAGATGGACTCAGGTGCGTTTGGCCGAGGCGTGCATCCTTTCTGCTCCCCGTCCTCTGGGAGATACCTCTCAGAGACTGCACCATGTGATCGACCTGCGTTTTCACCTTATATCAGTCATCCTTGGCAGCCACACGTGCTGGATGAAGTCAACGTCCCAATCCCCTTGTGAACAGAGTGAATTAAAAAGAGAGGAGAGAAACAAATGAAGTCTGATCTTAATATCTATTTTAGGAGTTTTCATGGTACTACAAGGAGGCTAGGTACACAGGAAGCAGGTTGTACTAAAACATGAGGCGTTGTTGACCGTGTGAGGAGGCGGGTCGGGCTTTGAACCTGAGGACTTCTGAGACAGTAGGTGCACGGGGAGCCGAATGATGAGGAAAACACTGACTGATAGAAAGATCTTACAGATATCTTATCTGGGGTGTGTTAAGAACCAAGACTTCGCATCCGATTAGGACACATCTTCATTTTGAAATATGCAGTTTATTTCAACTATTTAACAGTTAGAAAACTGCACTATTTGAAAAAATCATTGACATAAGATATATATTGTTTTTTTTTTCCTGTGAGGCACTCTGCGCACACCTCTATTTCAAAGAGCAATCATCTGATATCCTAATTGCTATTAAGTCCTTTGGAATTCTTTATCTGATCATGAGAACATGATGGAATCAGAGTGCGTGTTTATTATTTTATTTTTTAGTTTCACCTATATCAAAATATTTTAGCATGTTAAACAAAGACGGATGATTTATTTTTCTACATCTAGGTGATGAGCTTCCCCTCAGCGTTCGCATTTCTCATGACAAACAGGACAAGATACATAGCTGCCTGGAGCATCTTTTCAGCCAGGTATGATTGGGGCAGTTGTGGGTCTTTTTTTTTTCCACAGATCAAACTGTCAGGAATCCCTTTTTCAGACATAGTAAAAAGAGCTTAGAGTAAGAATGGAAAGGCCTCAATCTGCCCTTCCATCCCCTTCACCTCAATTTCCACAATTTAAAAGGCAATAAATATTCTTCAGCCAACGAACCCAAAGGATTGTTGTGACTGTCAAATAGTTTATGGTTCTTGGAAGAAGTACAGTTATAAAAACAGGAGTTATTCTTTTTATTATTTGTTTCTTTGTAGGTTTGCAGAATGACAGGTTTTATAACACTTCTTGCTTAACATTATTCCTAATTTCAAGAAGCGCAAGATTCTCTTGGTGTTTGTGTTGGTGTTTTGCATTTTTTAAAAAGATTTACATCCAACACCAAAATTCCTAGTGTAAAAGCTTTTACTGCTTTGAAAAGGATTATGATGACTTTTAGGGTTTTTAAAAATAACTCTAGAAATCTTCTCTTGTAAAATGAATATATTGAGTATATTTATATCTTATATTAATATATGATGGGATAGTAAGAAATATTGCAAGCATTATCAGTGAGTTTATTCCAATACTTTATTTAAAGATGGATTTTGCAAGCATCATGAGATTGCAAAAATAATTGTGGCTTTAAGACAAAAATATTTCACAAGGTTTACTCTTAGAAATGTATATTACTTATTATGAGAAGCATGTAACTTTCAGAAATCTCTGCTGTTATGGTAGGTGGATTCTATTACCAACCTCCTAAAAGGGCAAGCTGTTGTAAGGGCCTTTGAGCAAACCAAGTACCTCACACCAGGTCAAGGATTACAAGGTAAGATTTAAAAAATCACTATTATAAGCAATCGGGAAACAAAGGTGGGAAATAATACAGTCATGAAGTAAAACCATAGTGTAAGAGGAAAATGGCTGCTCATGTTTCATAATTCCCTTTATATTAATTCTGTTTTAATCATTTTTGAATATATATAAAAAGTCAGTATAGGATCTTTGAAATTTCTTTGCACGTTTAAAATGTGCAATGCCTGTAGGGACTAGAATAAATAGGAATGAGTTCGTTGAAGAGATAGAAGTGTGGCATATGTGTGAAGTGTTTCAGCTTTTGCTGAAACCAGCATAATGCCTACTTGGTTGTAGCCTATTGGTTGGAGGAAGGGGTCTCGGGAATGTGCTTTTGGCAAACAGAACAGCCAAACAGAACAACATCTAGAGCTGCCATTTTCTGACATCTAGTTTCGGACATTGAAAATAGAGTTTTTATCTAAATTTGCTCCTTTTTTTAAATGTTTGTAAGGAAGTAATAAGGTTAGTCTTTCCTTTTTAGATTTAACCGATTTTCTCCTGTAATATAACTAGAGAAAGTACCACCATGCTAATAACCCAGGACAACAGGAATGAAAGAGGATTCTGAAGCTCACAGATTTGTTAACTGTTTGGTAAATGGTTGAAATTTACAAGAGATTTTCTGTATTTATTTAGAATTTCAGCAGGAAATGGAACCAAAGCTGAGTTGTCCAAAAAGGTTAAGGCTTCACATCAAGCAAGACCCTTGGAATCTTCCCAGCAGTGTCCGGAATCTTGCTCAGAACATCAGAAAATTTGTTGAAGGTCAGGATGAAAAGCAAAGAATATTGCATAGTATTAGCAATAATCATTTAAAACCAAAAGTTCAGGAATGCCCTGATTACTTTTTGCAGTGTTTCATATTATGAGGAAAATCAAAGAACTGGAAAGGGTGAGGGACGAAGGAAGCAAAAGAAAGAATAGGATTTTAGAGCCTTATGTTCCAAGGATCTAAATGATGTACACTGTATCATGGAGAATATTCGCAGTGAATAAAATAAGGGCTCATACTTGGGAGGACATGGAATGTGGAGAGTTTCATATTTTATAATATGAAACAATATCAGCAAAATTTCTGAAGGAGTCACAAAAGTCATGAAACTAAGTTTTATGGGAAGCCTAAAAAATTAATTGTGAATCTGTGAGAATCAAAATAATAGGATAGCTTATATCATTGGTTTATAAGTTTCGTATTTGTCTAAATTTCTTGCTATTAACTATCATGACATTGTTTACTCAACATCCTCTAATTGATACAATCTGCAGTTGGAGATACAACATTTCAGGACAATTCTAGCGCATCTGATTACATGTTGTTTAGGGTCAGGGTACTAAGTAGAAAATTCTGAGAGTTTCCAAAACAAATATGGTGGAGAAGGTGAAGTGAGAAATTCGTTTAATGTTTTAAAATGCCTAATTCGGTGATTTTCTTTCCAGCATTAGACCAGTGGCTGGCGATAATCTGGAGATATTTTTCGGTTGTGACAATTGTGGGGGTGCCCCTGGCAGCGAGTGTGTAGAGGCCAGGGATGCTGTGAAATGTTCTGCAATGTACAGGACAGTCCCTCACAACAAAGAATTATTTGGCCCAAAATGTCAATAGTGCTGAGGTTAAGAAACCTCCACAATAAATAAGTATTTATTTAAATTTTTATTCCTCAGTCGTTTGTATGTCAGTTGCATGTGGTAAGTAGTACTCAGCAGAATTACAGCATACCCCCAGTCCCTGCCATCTTTTTGAGGATAAATTAGAGAGAGTTGTGTACTTTGCTGACAAAAGACAGCTCTCAAATCTGATAGAGTCTGAGCCTGTGACATGGGCCTCAGTTTCTTCTTTTATCAAAAGATAGAGATGTGTATATGTTTTGTGATTACTAAGTCATCTGCCTCGAAATATACTCAGATATAACAGCTTAGATACTTATTAGAGATCAGTAGAGGAAAGGTTTGTACAGATATGGAAAGCTCCAAATAAATCACGGCAATTCTATTGTGTGAAAAAATCTTTTGTTTTTGACAGCTGGATTTCTTGGCTACATTTTTATTTTATAGCTAAATATAATGGTTACTTGTGACAGATTCTAACATCATATTTAATGAAAAGTCTGAATTTAAAACCTCCCAAGGTGGGCGCCTGGGTGGCTCAGTTGGTTAAGCGACTGCCTTCGGCTCAGGTCATGATCCTGGAGTCCCGGGATCGAGTCCCACATCGGGCTCCCTGCTCGGCAGGGAGTCTGCTTCTCCCTCTGACCCTCTTCCCTCTCGTGCTCTCTATCTCTCATTCTCTCTCTCTCAAATAAATAAATAAAATCTTAAAAAAAAAAAAACCCAAAGTAAAGAATAAAAAAAAATGATAAATACATTTTGTAAAGACTGCTTGGTTTAAGGAATTTAAACATATATTTTACTGAGTAAAAAGTTTTTGTTTTTTTCTTTTTGTAGAATAAGTGCCAGTATCATAACACTCCTAGGAATTATAATTCATGAATCTAAATGCACTTGTTCTCTCTACCCCTGAAACTAATAATACACTATGTGTTAACTAACTTGAATTTAAATAAAATCTTTAAAAATATATAAATGCATTTGTTCTCATCATCTTTGAGGGTTTTTTTTTACATTATAATTGTTTTCAGAGTAAATGCTATATCAGTTAAGAACAGAGAAATCTTTAAACCTTTTCTTGTTTTGTTTTTTGAGGAGCTTTATCTTTAAGATATAAACTTTTTCTAATGCAGGATAAAAAGCTTAATTTTTTTTAGAGAAACTTTTTTACCTTTTTTTACAATTTTATTTTATTATGTTATGTTAATTACCATACATTACATCATTAGTTTTTGATGTAGTGTTCCATGATTCACTGTTTGCGTATAACACCCACTGCTCCATTCAATACGTGCCCTCTTTAATAAGCTTAATTTTTAATGGTATTTGTTTTGAAAATCTTACATTTTCATCTTAAGTCCTACTTTTATACCCTCAATACCTCACTCGAATCACAAGAAGCAGCTGTAGGAATGATAACTATTTATACATATTGATTGATGTATGTTGTGAATATAGATGCCATTCTTGGTCAGGGGAGCCCAACAGCTGGCTGAGTGTGGTTGGGTATGCTGAGTGTCTTCCAGTGAATGGTGTGGGGAGGGCCCTTTGCAAAATTTTAAGTTATATCCCTGGTTGCAAGTTTTAGTGAGATGTAGTTATTCTTTGGATAAGTGCTGTGATTGTCACTATGTTAAATGAGTTTTTAAAAAATGATTAATCACTAGCTCAGCCCAGTGGACTGTCAAGGAACAGGTCATGCTGTCATTTCCTGGTCATCTGTGTGTTGTCTGGTCCTATTATACAGGATGGAAGCAGCAGCATTGAGATCCTTATAATCAACTGCTTGTTATATTAGAAGTAACCTCACCAATTCATTATGAATTTATTCTATTCAACTTAAAGTAATTTTCATTCTATTTCCCAATTGTCTTTATATAGGGAATTGTTTAACGAAGGGTTAGGTCTTGGCTAGCAATTCAGTGTAATGTCGCCTTGTCAGAATTTCGTGGTTTATATATGTAGCTGGGATAACCCCATTCTCATGTTTCTGTAGGGGATGAAAAAAGTAATGTCTTTTTTTCCTTCTCCCCTTCTAGGTTCTTTTGCTGGGCTCTATAAATTAGTCAGACTAAAGACAAATTAACAAGGGAAACACATAAATTTGTTTAATATGTTTTACATGATACAGGAGCCTTTGTAACGAAATGAAGACCAGAAGAAATGGTTAAACCTGAGTGCTTTTATACTAGGTTTGATAAAGAGTAGAAAGCTTTGGAAAAATGTGGTAGGATGAAAGGGTATGTGCTAAGGGTAGTAAACTAGAGAAACTTCACAAGGCCTGTTCCTCTCAGTGTCTCTCTATCAGTGGAAATAAGGAAGCTCCTTTACTCTGGGATTGGGAAGGCACTTCTCACAAAAGGGTTTTATGACCAGTTTCAGGGGAGTTGGGGGAGGTCAGAGAGACCTCCATACACCTGCTGTTTATCAGATTCCTTCAGCTTAAAATTTTCAGTATTGCCATATTTTGGGGTAGCATGTTCTGAACCTCATCATTCGTTCATCTCTGAGTTCAAAATATCCTATCAAATATATACCAAATGGTATCAAAACATAATAATTCTGTGATCTTTATATAGGAAGTACTGTTACAGTGCCATTCCTAAGCTACATCACACTGTGTCATTCATAGTGTTCATATCATAGCTTGCCAAACTGAGGGTAGAGGAGAGCAGAAAACACAGTGCGCTAAATGGGGGATAGATTCATTTTGTCCTGTCACTAAACACTAAGATAATGCCTGCCTCCTGCTTCATCACTACACTAAATTATGGTGTCAAATTATCAGCCAACTGAAGATGTTTTTACTTGATTAGCACACTCTGATACTGTGATTTATATAAGAAATATATATTTGGTCTTTGTCCCCTTTCCTGGCACAGACTTCCTGAAACTCTTGGAATTTCTTATGATGAGAACTATAAAGGTATCTTTTGTTATGCCAGTGAGGTGACTTTTGGAAAACTTCTCAGAATGGGAGCTGGTTGCCAAGGAAGCCAACCATGCGATTAGAGGGTTGGAACTTTCAGTCCCACCCCCGACTTCTGGGAGTAGAGAGGGGTTGGAGATTGAGTTCCGACACCAATGACCAATGATTTAATCAGTAGTGCCCATGTAATGAAGCCTCCATAAGATCCCAAAAGAATGAGGTTCAGAGAGCTTCCACGTTGGTTCTACAAGAGTGGTGCATGTAGAGAGCATGGAAGTGCTGCACCATTTCCCCATGCATTACCCAGTTCCTCTTCCACCTGGCTCCTGAGCTATATCCTTTTACCATAAATGGGTGATTTAGTAGGTAAAATGTTTCTCAGAGTTCTGTGAGCCACTGTAGCAAATTAATCAAATGTAAGAGAGAGTCACTGAAACCTCCAATCTGTAGCCAGTTAGTCAGAAGCATAGGTGACTTGTAGTTGGCACCTGAAGTGTGTGTGTGGTGGGGGGCAGTCTTGTGGAACTGAGCCCTTACCCTGTGAGATCCGATGCTATCTCCAGGTAGATAATGCCAGAATTGAGTTGAATTATAGGATACCCAGATAGTGTTAGACAATTGCTTGATGGTGTGGGGAAAAAAACACACATTGGAACTGGTGACAGAATTGGACCCACCGTCACCTTAAATTCAAATGTTTATTAGTAAACACATTTTCAGTTCTTGCCCCCTACAAAAGTTGTGCTCTTTTCAAAATCTCCCATTGTTTCAGCAACTTATATTTTTTTTTCATTTTTTCCCCTCTGCCTTTGTCCCAAATACCCTAAAGAACTTCTTCCTCTTTTGTTTTTTTAATGAAAAGTCTCCAGTTTTCCCCTTTTTCTTCTTACCTCAGTAATTGGAACAGCTTTCTGGATAATCCCCCATCTCTGTCTTTTCTGATTTATATATTACTATGTACTATATTCAACTTCCTAAAATATTATGTTCATTTTAGTACTCTGCCCCAGAACCATACAGTGATTTTTTGTTAGATAAGTCTAAACTCATCGATCTGATGTTGGATGCTGTTTTTCAATGAGGCTTTCTAATTGTATCCCAATCTCAGTCTCTAAATGATATAATAAAATCTTTTCTATGCTAGTTTGTTGGATATTTGGTATTCATTCTTTACTATATTCTCTTGCTAGCACTCTTTCCCACTCTTAGGATGTGTACCTACTCCCTTGACATTGTAACTTTAAAAAATTTAAAAACATTTTCGAGACTCAGAATTCTATACCAACTTTTTAGCTGGATTCAGATTACAGTAATAACAGTGCTTCACAGATACACAGCATGTTAAATAATTTTTCAAGGCTTTTAATATATATCCCCATTTATTTTTCCTACACAGGCCTATAAAATAGATAAGATAGGTGTTATCATCACTTATGAATGAGCACCTTGAAACTCAAAGTATGGTTGACCATTGAACAGCATAAAGGTTAGGGGCACTGACTCCCTGCACAGTCAAAAACCTGTGTATAGTTTTGACTCCCCCAAAACCTCACTACTAAGCTCACTGCTGACCAGAGCCTTACTGATAACATAAACAATCAGTTAGTACATATTTTGTATATTATATGTATCCTGTACTGTATTCTTTCAATAAAGGAAGTTAGAGAAAAGAAAATGTTAAGAAAATCATGACGAAAAGAAAAATACATTTATAGTACTATACTGTGTTTATAGAAAAAATTCCACACATGAGTGGACCCATGCAGTTCAAACCTGTGTTGTTCAAGGGTCAACTATGGCTTAGCCATTTTCTGAAGACCGCAAAGCTAGTACAGGAGTACCCCATTATCCACTGTTTTGCTTTCCTTGGTTTCAGTTACTCTTAGTCAACGACAATCCAGAAGGGGATGATCCTCTTTCTGACTTATTGTCAGAAGGTCAGTAGTAGCCTAACTCTTTGTCACGATGCCTACATCATTCCCCTCACTTCATCTCATCACACAGGCATTTTATCATTTCACATCATCACAAGAAGAATGAGTATGGTACAGTAAGATATTTTGAGAGAGAGAGAAAGACCACATTCATATAACTTTTAATACAGTATATCATTATAATTATTCTATTTTATTACTAGTTCTTGTTGTTAATCTCTTACTGTGCCCAATTTGTAAATTAAACTTTGTCATAGGTATACGTATGTACAGGAAAAACTGTAGTATATATAGGGTTTGGTACTGTCCATGGTTTCAGGCACCCACTGGGGGTCTTGGAATGTCCCACATAGATAAAGGGGGACATCTGTAGCAGATGGGTCTTGTGACTCTTCGTCCAGGGTACTTTCCTGCCTCTGAAATTCTCTTGTTCTTGTGTTCTCACTTATAAAATGTAATGTCCTCTCAAGTATCTCCTGTATTTCTTATCAGGTAATTTTGTCACTCTGACTCTATTGTGAACCTGTTTGGATTAGGATGCAGCTTAACCTTTTTTATTTCCCATAATCTTGGACACATAAAGAAGCTCTGTATGTTTTTCTATTTACTTATTGCGAGTAAACTATTTACCAATTAGAAGTAAAGCAATGAGTATGAAGTTAATACACATCATTTATCAAACATTTGTGATTGCTCTTGTTTGGAGATGGGTTGGGAAGAAGAGTATTTGGAACTATTTAGTATTGTTCTGCCCTTTAGGGCAGTTCTTGACTTATAGATTGGAAAGGAAGTCTAAAGAGAGAGATTGTATATATATATATATATAATATATACACTGTGTATATTACATATATACACATATACACATGCTATATAATCTCCAAGTATAATCTGTATAATTACAAGTAATTTATAATTCTAATATATAATGAATAATATGATATGTATAATTATATATAAAGATTATAAAATGCATAAATAATCTTTAAAAGTTTAAGTAACTAAGAAAAAATGCTGTTTGAGAGCTTATTGATCAAGACCATAATAGCTGTAGGAGTTTAGAGAACACCATGCAAACTACAGCAGTTAAGGATGACTTAACAAAGGTAGCAGGATTTGAATGGTGTTTCACAGGCTAATTTAATTCAGAACTGTAAGAAATTTTATCATCTTGAGCAATGGATAGAATTTATATGGACAGATAGGAAGAACATCATGTCAAGTAAATGGGATTTTTATTATCTAATATAGTAAGATTGTGCTAATTTTTACACAGTTAAAATGTGGAGCTAGTGACAGAAAAAGACTGAACAACTAACCGTTAATGTTTTCTTTTTCTGCAGAGGTAAAGTGTAGGATACTCCTGGCTCTTCTTGAGTATTCAGGTAATATTTTTCATTTTTTTTACTACTTGAAATTATTGTGGTCCATGACCTTAGAAGTTTCATGATACCAACGCAATGCCTTCAACAAATTAGATGGAAATACAGTCCCTACTTTCTCTAAAATCTTGCAAAGATTTAAGAAAATACTTAGTTTTAATAAAAACATGCTCATTTTCAATTATAGGTACAAACATGGAAACGTATATAAGTATTTATATAGAATGTAGTTAAAAAGGAGAAAGGAAGCAGGTTTGGGTAAAGTTAATTGTGCAAATGGGTTTTACTGTGGAACTATGTCTAACTTTTGTTTATGAACAAGGATGTAGGTGGGCTCAGATTCAAGGGGTGGAAAAGCAGACCTATACTTTGGAAGGAGGAGGCTTTTACAATCTACCACACCTGGAAAATTTAAATTATAAGTGAATGAATGAGTCAAGTTAACCAGAGGGCTTTTTTTTGTTTGTTGGCCGGTTTTTGCTTTAATTAAACACGTAGTTGTCTTGCTTTTTTGACTGAGTAATAACAAAAATATCTTAGTTTTTTTAGTTTTACTAATAAACACACAGTTGATAGACCTCATATTTATGAATTTCCTTGGGTCCTCACAATCACTGTATGAGAATATTATTATCTTTCCACAGGTTTAAAAGTGAAGAAATTAACATTCAGGCTGATTAATAAGAATAACTAGAAATGGTATTCATTCAACACATATTTTTGAGCATCTGGGAGATTAGATGCTTGATTGAGTAAATGCATAAATAGTAGGTGGCAGATGAAATTCAAACTTAGTTATGGCAATTCCAGAAGTGGTCCTGGAATGCATTGCTGTATTAATTAATATTCAAATGGCTATTCTTACAGATCCTTATTTTGATTTCAATTTTATTTTTCTATTCCTATCATAAGTCTCCTTTTTCCTACTTTCTTTTCCCCTCGTTTACATAGGATGGCACCAGAATGTAGCCAAATTACTCCATATTGTTGGCTACAGAATTATGCTCTCCACTTGGAAAGGGTAGATTGTGTCAGCTAAATATTATTTTTAACTCACCTCTATTCCTATCCTTCTCTCTCTGTAATCTCTCTTTTATCTCTCTGTTGTTATTTTTTTATTATTATTTTCTTTTCCCTACAGTCTCAGAATAATGACTGGAATTACTTGTGTGTCTGTTATTCTTTTTAGACCAGCTATGGAATTTGAGCTTTTTAAACTGTGGAGAGTAAATAAAGTGTTACTATTTTAAAACATGTTTGTAGAAGGTGAGTTTAAGTAGGTGCTCAAATACTGGAATGAAATGGAAGCCTTTGATAAGTAAAACATCCATTTCTTTTGAGTGTATTCCCACTACAAGAGAATTCTTACTCTGCAAAAACAATAAACAATAAACAAACTGTCACCAAAAAACAGCACCCTGCTTTTCTTCTTTTGCTGGAAGCTGGAAGCAGCTGTTGTTGATCCTGCCATAGTTCTTATTGATAAAAATGAGGAATGAGAATAGTTTTGGGGAAGGATGGACATTCGTGAATTTCGAACAGCTGCGTAATTAAAAGAAGAGACTTGTCAGTTTTTCTTGGGAGTTTGCTTATATTGGTGTCTTTATCCATCATATGGTTCCTTCCCTGGTCAGCAATAGAACTGAGCCCCCTTCAGTGCCAGGCACCCTGCTAGATGCTGGAGAAAAGAAAAATCACAATAACAATACTGTGCAATTTCACTTTGCTAACTGAGCCATTTATCTTTATATCTCATTTATCTTTATTGCAGATCTAAGTAGAAATAACCCATAATATATAAAGGAATCTGATACCTAGGATTATATGGTTTAAAATGAGTGGAATGGGTAGATGAAAGCAGATTATATGTCTCTAGGTCCATGAGCACCATTCACATTATATGCTACTTCCTCTGTCCTTGATGTGCTGGTGTTCTCTTGGGGAACCCAAACATGTAAACAAACTCCCACACTGCTGAGTGATGAGCCATCTAGTATAGGGATGTCCCCTGGACCGTGATGGCAGAGCAGGAACTCCATAATACCTATGGAAGGAGAGAGGAAATTTCGCAAGGGTAGATAATATTTCAGTAGTTCAATGGGTTCCAGTAGTTCAAGGAGTTGACTCTTAAGGACCATTTATTTTATTTTATTTTTTATTATGTTCAGTTAGCCACTGTATAGTACATCATTAGTTTTTGATGTAATGTTCAGTGATTCATTAGTTGTGTGTAACACCCAATGCTCATCACAACACGTGCCCTCCTTAATACCCATCACCCTGTTACCACATCCCCCAGCCCCCTCCCCTCTGAAAGCCTCAGTTTGTTTCCTAGGGTCCATAGTCTCTCATGGTTCGTCTCCCTCTCTGATTTCTCCCCCTTCAGATTTCCCTCCCTTCCCTTATGGTCCTCTGTGCTATTGCTTATGTTCCACATGTGAGAGAAACCATATGATAATTGTCTTTCTCTGCTTGACTTACTTCATTTAGCATAATCCCCAATACAGATAAAGGGCTGTTATCTAAGATCTATAAAGAACTTCTCAAACTCAACACTCAAAAAACAAATAACCCAGTCAAAAAATGGGCAGACGACATGAACAGACACTTCTCCAAAGAAGACATACAAACGGCTAAAGACACATGAAAAAATGCTCAACACCACTAGCCATCAGGGAAATACAAATCAAAACCACAATGAGATACCTACCACCTTATCCCAGTTAGAATGGCAAAAATTAACAAAACAGGAAACAGCAAATGTTGGCAAGGATGTGGAGAAAGGGGAACCCTCCTAGACTGTTGGTGGGAATGCAAGCTGGTACCGCCACTCTGGAAAACAGTATGGAGGTTCCTCAAGATGTTAAAAATAGAGCTACCCTATGACCCAGCAATTGCACTACTAGGTATTTACCCCAAAGATACAGAGGTAGTGAAAAGAAGGGGCATGTGCACCCCAATGTTCATAGCAGCAATGTCCACGATAGCCAAACTGTGGAAGGACAATTTAAAGTTTGCTGGTGGAGAGGGTAGGAAAGTGCCCACAGCCAGAAGGCCCATGGACAAAGGTGTGAGCTATAAGAGCATTTATAAGGGCATTTAACATTTGAGGAACCTGAGCCGTGGTGTGTGGCTCAAAGAGAAGAGTTGTGTACAGCCAGAACTTTCAGATATATTGTTTTGTTATATTCTCATAACAAGCCTGGGAAGATTGTTGCTGGTGTAGAGGATGAATGAAGGGAAGTAATGCATTTATAAGCTGTCAGCATAACTTGAGGGTAGATTGTATAGACCCCTTTCTGCCACTCTGAGTTTTTTACCTTTATTACTCACTGGGAGGTGATAATGTGTACAGTTACTTGAAAAAGTATGTACAGTTACTTGAAAAAGTATCATCAGTATGATGGGCATATTGAAGTCTATGCAAACAAGTCATTTACTCTATGGGAAATAGGAAAGTGCAACTGAAAATCACCTCATAAAGTAGTAAGGAGTTGTAAGGTGTTTCAAATTTTCATTTGGAAATATGTTGGTTTGAAATTATTTTTAAATTTTTTATTGTTATGTTAATCACCATATATTACATCATTAGTTTTTGATGTAGTGTTCCATGATTCATTGTTTGTGCATAACACCCAGTGCTCCATGCAGTACGTGCCCTCTTTAATACCCATCACCAGGCTAACCCATCCCCCTACCCTCCTCCCCTCTAGAACCCTCAGTTTGTTTTTCAGAGTCCATCGGCTTGCATGGTTCATCTCCCCCTCTGACTTACTCCCCTTCATTCTTCCCCTCCTGCTATCTTCTTCTTTTCCTTTTTTCTTAACATATGTTGCATTATTTGTTTCAGAAGTACAGATCTGTGATTCGACAGTCTTGCACAATTCACAGCGCTCACCATAGCACATACCCTCCCCAATGTCTATCACCCAGCCACCCCATCCCTCTCACCCGCCACCACTCCAGCAACACTCAGTTTGTTTCCTGAGATTAAGAATGTCAGTGTGGTCCAGGGCATATTGCGTATAAAATTCTCTTACTCTGCTGTGAGCATAGACATGGCCGAGGCCTCCACTTGGACACCTTCAAACCCCCAGTAATTGGTGCCGTGTTTAAGTCCTGTGGTGTATTCAGTGCAAAAAGTTTGAAGTAGTGAAGAAATACAACTTTTGTGTGATCAGTTCTGATTTGAGAATGAGGTTGAATGAAAATTTTATTGCTTAAAATGCATGTAGAATATAGTAGCAGAATGTAAACATTTAAGTATTCTAAGGTTAAAAAAAAAGGGCATTTCTTCTCAAAAGCAATTTGAAGATAACTATTTCTGCTAGTGGCAAAGTTACTAACCCTTGTGATCTAAAGGTTTTTCAGTGGAACTGGATCCTTCCTTCTCTAACTTGAGCTTTCCATTGTTGATAGAAGGCATTTCTTTCCAATTCAATTTTGATTATGAAATTATTCTCAGGTTATAAGTGGAAGTATTTCTGCCAAAACTACTGAAGGATTATTTTAATTTCCCTAGATTTTCTGCTTTGCTATAGAACAACAGAAAGCAAAACAAGACTGTACAATAAAGATATAGGGCAATTTTATTTAGTTTCTGTCTTGCATCTCAGCACTGCAGCTACACATTTGGGCTAACAAGCTATGTGAATTACCCTTTTAGGTCAAACTAAATCCAGACACTACAAGAAGAGAATGAGCTCATACATTTTCATTTCACTTAATTTGTTTGTTAGTTGCTCTACTGGTTCATTATTTTCACCTATTAATTCAGTAAATAGTTATTGAATGTCTACACTTTGTTAGAAATTGTGTACAACAACAGAATAGGTGTTTTGCTTTTTTCTTAATCAAGAATTGGACAAAGTTTTTTCCTACTTGAGCTATTTTACAGTTACTTGTAAAACACTCTTTTCCATCTATTTGAATGAGGCACATGGTATATAATTAAGGGAAATGTCTGACACATGTTATTGATTAAATTAATAAGTTGAACCATATGGAATTGCCATATTCGACCATTTTGACCAAGTAAAGCAACAAGTTCGTATAGATCAACATAATAAATGAATATTTGCATTATAAAATTAAATATTTTAAATATTTAATCCTTTTTCTAATAAAATTTTCAAGAGTAGCTTTTACTAACAGTGAAACGAGGTAACACACAGCAATTACATTATGTGTTCACATGCCTTTGATGGTTATTAAAAACATATGTCCATTGTTATTGGTAAACAACTTAAAAATTATGCCTTTTTATCGATAAAGCAAGAACTCATGGCAACATTTATGTCTATGTTATGCACTAATATTGACAGTGCTTCATTTCAGAAAATTCTGAGCCCTTGAAATACTCAATACACTTCTGAAAATACGAGTATTTTTTCTTTTGTTGTTCATCTAGTACAAGTGATTTTTCAATGTACAGAATGTATGGCTTGGCATTTATATAGTTCATGGAGTTTGTAAATATCCAAAAATGCAAAGAGGTGAATCTCTGTGATCAGGTTCTCAGAGGCAAGCTTCTTTCCACTTGAAAAAACTGTGGCCCAGGAGTGGCCATTCACAGGTAAATATAGCTTAAATATGGGTCAATCAAAAATCAAGCCAATTGCAGAATAAGAATCCTTGTGAAAATCAATGTATGTTAAACTGTAAACACATTCCTTATTTCAGAGAAATACAATAATTTATAAACTGGACATATTTATAACTCATAAAGTTTAATAGGTAAATCCAAGAGATCCAGGTTTGCTTATTGTTACAATCAGACATCAATACTCTTTCCCTATGTGCATTTCACCTTAATATTTGAGTAAGTTTATTAGGTCATTTAAAAAAATTAGTATTGGGGCGCCTGGGTGGCTCAGTCGGTTAAGCGTCTGCCTTTGGCCCAGGTCATGATCCCGGGGTCCTGGGATCAAGTCCCACATCGGGCTCCCTGCTAAGCAGGGAGTCTGCTTCTCCCTCTGCCGCTGCCCCCTCCCCGTGCTCATGCTCTCTCTCTCTCTCCCCCTCTCCCTCTCCCCTCCCCTCTCTGTCCCTCTCAAATAAATAAATAAAATCTTTAAAAAAATAAAAATAAAAAAATTAGTATTAATGTATTTCATTGCCAACACAAACTAAAAAATTGGACTTTGATTTTCCTTTAGGGAGTATCATGCAACAAACACAAACTGTGTTCCATCAAAAAATAACCAAACCCTCATTTTTTTCCCTTGGGTTTTATAAAACAATTTAATGATTGCAAAATAAAGTCACGATTAAGAAAAACTTAATTTTTCTTTACATTTTTCTGGTGTTTAATATTTTTTAAAAAGTGTCTGTGCCAAAGTGTTTGTGCTCATTAGTAGAGCTCAAATTCACATTTTTCACATGGTTTGAGTTTGGTGAAAGGATGAAATAACACCAGCTATATATGCTTAATGAATTGGTTTTCTTTACCTGTGACATTTTTCCAAAACTGTCTTTATGTCTTCCTGGCTTACAGACAGTGAGACACAGCTCCGAAGAGACATGGTTTTCTGCCAAAGTCTTGTGGCCACCGTGTGTGCCTTCTCCGAGCAGCTCATGGCAGCCTTAAACCAGATGTTTGACAATAGCAAAGACAATGAGATGGACACGGGAGAAGCCAGCAGAAGGTGGCTGGACCAGATAGCGAATGCAGGTGTTCTTTTTCACTTCCAGTCACTCCTGTCGCCAAACCTGGTAAGGAATCACAATGCCTCCCACTGGAGCATACGCTGTAACATATTCCCAGATAAGAAGTGGTTATTCATTATGTGTCAGCAGTCAGCTACTTGAAAAGAATGCATTTTGCCAGGGGCAAATATGATTTAGGTAAGTAGATAGAAGGTATTCCTTCTTTCCTGATTTTTATTTGCTCTCCGGCTGCAAAAAGCTGAGAAAGCCTCCATCTGTTACAAATTCCTGTATCCCTAAGCACTGACTGAGAAAGATCATCAGAGGGAAGAGGGTCTTTCTGCTGTGGTTCCTTATTTCCAGTCCAGAAGAAACAGCCTGCCCTGAAGCCCAAGCTCCCGTTGAGGTTGATGTTGGGAACATGCTTGATAGACAATATCTGACAACTTGCATGCCATACTGTCTGACAGTCTGTTTAAAATTTGTGTATGTTCAACGATTTTATTTCCTTTCTTTGTATGCATGTTTGTCCTGTTAAATCTAAGAATATTCCATATTCCATATTTATGCATCCATTTCCCACAGTGCTATGAGGAAAGTATCTCAAAATATTTGACAAATAAAAGTGGTTTTTTAACATATCCTTTTTGTGGTTCTGATAGTTGTCATGATGTTTAAGGCAAATATGTTCACTCATATATACACTTAAGGAGCTCATTAAATAGAATCGTGATTTTATTTTATTTTTTTTAAAGATTTTATTTATTTATTTGAGAGAGAATGAGAGATAGAGAGCACGAGAGGGAAGAGGGTCAGAGGGAGAAGCAGACTCCCTGCTGAGCAGGGAGCCCGATGTGGGACTCGATCCCGGGACTCCAGGATCATGACCTGAGCTGAAAGCAGTCGCTTAACCAACTGAGCCACCCAGGCGCCCTAAATAGAATTGTGATTTTAAACATGAAATGCTGTGTCACCTGTTAAATTACACACAGAATATGTGGCTACCAAGTAATGGTTGAGTTTTTAAACAGATGTATGTGACTTTATATATAAAGTGACTATACACTTTAATGAAGATAGGAAGGTAATTGCAGTATTGCAGTCGTAAAATGGTTCTGGAATGAAAGGTAAGGAAGTCCACCTCAGTGTACTTCAGAGAAACAGATACTTTTGAAAAGACTTCTACGTACTCCATATTGGTGATCAGTTTCTTATTTGGTTGCCAGTAAAACTAAGAAAGGTTTAACTAATGAAAATTTTGAAATAAGGCACTTTTAGAAATGTTTTAAAATTTAAAAAATATTAATTAATCATTTCTTATCAAATAGAAATTACATAAGATAGGAAGGCCACTTCCTAACACATGGTAGCATGAAGTGTCTGTTGAATGAGTGAATGAATGAGGCTTCATTCCTATTCTACTCCTACTTTAAAACTGCCATTGTTTAATCTACTAGTAGTAGGATTTCTGGGTAATATGGAAATTCTATGTTTAACATTTTGAAGAAGTGCCATACTATTTTCCAAAATGGCTACACTGACCTCAGTGTCCATCAATAGACAAATGAATATATGATGTACAATACACACACACACACACACACACACACACACACACACAGAGGAATATTACTCAGCCATAAAAAAGATGAGATCTTGCCATTTGTGACAACATGGATGGACCTAGAGGGTATAATGTTAGGTGAAATAAGTCAGATTGAGAAAGACAAATACCATATGATTTCACTTATATGTGGAATCTAAAGAACAAAACAAATGGGGGCTCTTGGGTGGCTCAGCTGTTAAGCGTCTGCCTTCAGCTCAGGTCATGATCTCAGGGTCCTGGGATCGAGCCCCACATCGGGCTCCCTGCTCTGCAGGAAGCCTGCTTCTCCCTCTCCCGCTCCCCCTGCTTGGGTTCCCTCTCTCGCCATCTCTCTCTCTGTCAAATAAATGAATAAAATCTTAAAAAAAAAAAGAACAAAACAAGTGAATAAACAAACAAAAGACAGATTCATACCTATAAATACCACAACAAACCGACAGTTGCCAAAGGGAAGGATGGGCAAAATGGGTGAAGGGGAGTGGGAGATGCAGGCTTCCAGTTGTGGAATGAATAAGTCATGGGAATAAAAGGCACAGCATAAGGAAAAATAAAAAAAAGCACAGCATAGGGAATATAGTTAGTGGTATCTTAATAGTGTCGTATGGTGACAGATAGTAACTACAGTGCAGATAGTAACTACAGTTGCGGTGAGCATAGCATAATATGTAGAGAAGTTGAATCACTATGTTGTACACCTGAAACTAATGTAACATTGTGTGTCAACTGTACTCAAAGAAATATATATATGAAATTTTTAAAAATGGCTGTACTATTTTATATTCCCACCCGCAATGTATGAGGGTTACAGTTTCTCCTTACCAACACTTGTGATTGTCTGTTGGATTATAGCCAACCACCTCACAAGTGTAGTATCGCACTGCAGTTTTGAGTTGCATTTCCCCAATGGCTAATGATGTTGATCATCTTTTCATGGGCTTTTTGGCCATTTTACATCTTCTTTGGAGAAACACCTATTCAAATCCTTTGTGTGCTTTTTAATTGAATTGCCTTTTTATTGTTTTAAGTTTTAAGAATTCCTTCTAGAGGCTGGATATAAGTCACTTATCAGATACATAAACTACAAATATTTTTGGGATTGCAAACAACATTAAATTTAAAGTAAAAGTCCCAGCACTTGATTAAACTACTACTACTATGTAACATCCAAGAGAAATGAAAACTTTTGCACAAAAACTTGTACACAGATATTCTTTGCAAGATTATTCATAATAGCTTAAAAGTAGAAACAGCCCAAATGTCTATGAGTTGCTAATTGGATAAATGAGTTGTGGTACAGACATACCATAGAATATTATTCAGCAGTAAAAGAAGAATGGAATACTGACACATGCTACAACATGGACGGACCTTGAAAACATTATGCTGAGTGAAATAAGCCAGTTGCAAAAGACCACATATTATCTGGGTCCATTATTATGTTATATGTGAAATAAGCAAATTTCAGAGACTGAAAGCAGACTAGTGGTTGCCTGGGGCCCAGGACTGGGGAAAAGGATGTGGGGCATGAATACTAGTGGTATGAAGTTCCTTTGTAGGGTGGTGCAAATATAGTAAAATTAGATTATGGTGTTAGTTGCACAACTCTGTGAATATACTAAAAATGCCTACACTATACACTTTAAATGGTGAATTTTATATATGTGAATTACATCTCAAGAAACTGTTTTTTTCTTAGTCTTTTGAAACCCTTAACTTCATTTAAAGATTTGATAAAAAATCCAAAGTTGCTTTAAAAAAAATCAAAGAGACCCATATTTTGTCTGCCTCTGGTAACAAGCGCATAAAAAGTGTGGAAGGTTCTCTGGGAGCGGCAGGAGCCAGGAGTGTGTGTTCGTTCCTGAGCTCTGAGCACAATCCATAGTCACTTGGGTATCACTTTAGCCACATCTGCTGAAGCGTCATGGCTTGCACTGTAGCAACCAGAGGCCCACCTGTTTGGGACATTTCTTCTTTGTATGTATTCTTCTTAATTGGGAAAGTACTGATTCTTCAGTCCTGTTCTTCCTCTTCCAGGTTCATGGCATATACTCTTGCTTACTTACTTCAGTGGACTTTAAAAATTAACAGTTCACTAAACATTTTTCCAGCACTTACTGTGCACCATATACTGCATTAAGTACCAAACCAAGGTGCAAAGGTGATGATTGTCTTAATTTTTTGGTTTCCATGCTATAGATCTTTGGGATCTGGGTTGCCTTGGTGATTCTTTTTCACACAATGGACATTCTTTACTATCTCCTTCACCCTCTATTCATGCTGCCCGAAAAATATGGCTATAAGCTTATGGCAACTTTTAAAAACGTATATAAAGTGGGGCTCCTGGGTGGCTCAGTCAGTTAAGCATCCAACTCTTGATCTCAGCTCAGGTCTTGATCTCAGGGTCATGAATCCAAGCCCTGGGCTGGACTCCACACTGGGGTTGGAGCCTACTTTAAAAAAGTATATATTAAAGCATGTTAAAATCATTATTTAAAAGGATCATTGATACTCTTAAGGAAACAAACGTTACATTTAAAAGATAAGCTGTGTATGATAAGGCTAATTATTCTTTCATCATGCACAAAACTGCTAATAGGAAGGCCAGAATGTAGTCCTAGAAAGATAATATTGCTGAGACATGCACTGAACTTGTTACCGCGTCTGGGCTTACTTGCCTCAACTGTAAAATAATATGCTGTTAGAATGAAAGGAGTGATTAAAACAAATCAGATTGCATAGTCACAGGATTTTATTTTATTTTATTTTATTTTAAAGATTTTATTTATTTATTTGAGAGAGCAAGCATGAGAGAGAGCATGAGAGGGAAGAGGGTCAGAGGGAGAAGCGGACTCCCCGCTGAGCAGGGAGCCCGATGTGGGACTCGATCCCGGGACTCCAGGATCATGACCTGAGCCGAAGGCAGTCGCTTAACCAACTGAGCCACCCAGGCGCCCCATAGTCACAGGATTTTAGATTAAGGCCCTATAAAGGCAAGTAACATAAAAATGATTCTTGTCCCCAAGATCTTTGGAAGAAAATGCATTGCATACATGCAAATTGCTTTTATTATTATAAACAGGATGGCAACTATGTACTGTAGCTTTTCAATAAAACGATATTCTTGCCTTTTAGCTGTTACATTTTTAAGGTTATAGAAGTTTAGAGGCAGATAGATGCTTATTGTATACACATATTTTGTAAATGTTAAAAATCATTATGAGGAATTCTTAATCTCGGGAAACAAACTGAGGGTTGCTGTAGTGGTGGGGGGTGGGAGGGATGGGGTGGCTGGGTGATAGACATTGGGGAGGGTGTGTGCTATGGTGAGCGCTGTGAATTGTGTAAGACTGATGAATCATAGACCTGTACCTCTGAAACAAATAATACATTATATGTTTAAAAAAAAAAGTAGGAAGGGAAAAATGAAGGAGGGGAAATCGGAGGGGGAGACGAACCATGAGAGACTATGGACTCAGAAACAAACTGAGGGTTCTGGAGGGGAGGGGGGTGGGGGGATGGGTTACCCTGGTGATGGGTATTAAAAAGGGCACGTTCTGCGTGGAGCACTGGGTGTTATACGCAAACAATGAATCGTGGAACACTACATCAAAAAGTAATGATGTAATGTATGGTGATTAACATAACATAATAAAATTTTAAAAAATCAATACGGTTTGAATCTAGCTACAATATAGACTGAAAAGTTGTGTAGAACCATTTAGATAATCTAGAAAAAGAAAAATCTAAAACTATAAAAGAGACTTGTAACTTGGAGGGATTTGTTAATTTCATTTTAGGCAGTAAATTCTTAGATAAGTGTTGGTAATTCGGTTTGCATGTAAATAAAACACAAGTGAAGCTACTTAAGGTCTGGCGATGTGATGTTATGTTACGGTCTATCCTATACAATTCTATCATATCATGTATTGTTTCCTTTCCTTTTAGACAGATGAACAAGCCATGCTAGAAGATACACTTGTTGCACTATTTGATTTGGAAAAAGTTTCTTTTTACTTTAAGCCATCAGAAGAGGAACCACTGGTTGCAAGTAAGTAGTTAAATGGTTCATAAGTGTTTCACAGAATTTTTTTGGCATCAAACAACATATGGCATAACTTTGATATTAATATATTTGATATATAGTTCAAATTGTTTTATACAAAGTATTATATTTAGGGGAAAATAATAATAACCAACTGTGGCAGTGATAGAAAATAATATAATTTAAATCTATAGATAATTCTAAGCTTTTATTTTTATACATTAGTTTGGCCTCCAAAACTTTTCTTGAGTGTGTGCATCAAAATTTTGTTCTAGTCAAGATTTTTTTTTTCCTGTTACTGTGATAACATATATAAATGATAAAGTTTACCATTTAACCAGTTTTCAGTGTATAATTCAGTGGCATTAATTACTTTCACAATGTTGTACAACCATTTCCACCACCCATCTTCAAAACTTTTTCATCCTACTTAACAGAAACTCCATACTCATTACCCAATAACTCCCCATTCTTCCTCCTCCAGTCCATAGTAACCTCTGTTCTACCTTCTGTCTCTATGCAGGTGCATAGAGTACTTTACATAAGTGGGATCATAGAATATTTGTCCTCTCTGCTGCTTTTTTCATGTCAGTTTTTTTAAATAAAAGGACTGCCCTAATATTTCTGACTATAGTGGATAAACTCAGTGGCCTCCAGGATTTTATGCAAATATATAACAATTATATAGCAAAACTGACTGAATTGAGTTTTCCTTTCTTATTTCAGTTGATCCTGTAGAGAATGTATTAGCAGGCAATGAATACAAGTATTTAGGGCCAAGAAGAAAGAGAGGAAGCCTAAGTTATGTTCATATTGTGTAAAATTTAGATCTAAACCAATCAAGAAAGACATAATTATTTGATTTGGCAATAATGGATAAAATTTATAATTCAGAAGATGTAAACATATATTCTACATTTTCCCTACCTTAACAATGAAAATGGCAATCATTACATCTGAGTGTCAAATTTTAATGTGTGTAAATTATAATTACATTAAGTGTCTTGATTCATTTATTTATCCTGTACTGTTTCCAAGATGGCAAAATCTTTCCTGTCTTCTTTGCTGTCGTATCTCCGGCACCCAAGAGAGTGTCTGTAATGAAAAAGGCAATATTTTTTTTTTCAAGGAAATGAATGAATAAATATCAATTAAGTGTATACAGTCGGTAGGAAAAATGGTTTTTTTTTTTTTTTTAAGATTCCATTTATCCGACAGTGAGAGACACAGCAAGAGAGGGAACACAAGCAGGGGGAGTGGGAGAGGGAGAAGCAGGCTTCCCGCGGAGCAGAGAGCCCGATGCGGGGCTCGATCCCAGGACCCCGGGATCATGACCTGAGCCGAAGGCAGACGCTCAACGACTGAGCCACGCAGGCACCCCAGGAAAAATGGTTTTATGGTTACAAAAATAGAAGGAAAAAACAGGTGTAAAGAATAAAGGAGAGAATTTCAAAAGAACATAGTTGTAACTAATGTTGCAAAGAAGTTACTTTATGAATGGAATTGAAGGATTGAAAAGTAACCCTTCAATTTTGCCTTTTGCCACCATTAAACCTAACAAATGGAATATTTTAGAGGCATACATTCAGAGAAATAGAAATATCTAGGCTTTAATCTCTGTATCTTTGCTGCGAGTTATCATCATTTATCTGCCATTTCAACATTATGAATAGGCTTAAAATGTATCTATCAACCCAAGAAATCTTTAGCAGTTTGTTATTTTTCTGTTTCTTGTTTTTATTGGAAGTGTGAGGGTCCTATGTATTACATAAGGTAGAAGATGTGAACTTCTTCAGGGCTGGGAAAGGTTCTTATTTGTTTTCATATTCCTAATGTATAGAATGGTAAGTAGGAACCCAATAAATATTCATTTAAATCATTAAATAATCATTTAGTCTGATTTAAGAATGATAAGCATACATTCATTCATCAAAATTTCTTAAATCCTACTTATGGCCAAGCACTATTCTAGATGTTGGATACAGGAGAGTACTAAGTAAACATATGCCTCTTGGAGCTGATATTCAAGTGGGGAGAGATTAATAATAAGCAACATAAATAACTTAATTTGATCATAAACTAGAAGACAATAATGTGAATGTATGAGAGGAAATAGAAGAGAACAAAGGATAACAATGCAGGGGCAGGTGAGAGGTTGCAAATATTTAACAAGCTAAGAAAGCCTTACCAAAAAGGAGGGCAGAGACCTAAAGAGGTGGAGAGGTATTTGGAAGAGGGGTGTTCCAGACTCTGAGGTGGGAACAGGTGTAGCATGCTCTCAGGATAGCAAGGAGGCCTGTGTGACTGGGGCGGCATGGGTGAGGTGAAAGAGCAGGGCATGAGAACAGAGAGGCGGCCAGACCATTGAAAGAACTTCGCCTTTCTAATTAAGCCATGGAGCAGAGGAATGACATGATCTGGCCTACATATTGAAGGCTACCTCTGACGGCTCTGTTGAATAGAGCATTGTTGGGGTCAAGGACAGAAGCAGAACGACCAGTTAGGAAGCTACTTCAGTGGCCCAGGTTGAAAGATGATGGCGACTTGACCTTGAGGGTAGCTGTGGGGATGGTAAAAGTCGATTCTGTATGTATTAAATTATGAAGGTAGAGAGAATAGAATTTTATTAAAGTTTCATCTTCACTGACAAATGAGAGAGAATGAGAACATGAATTACAACGTTAAGGATTTAGGTTATATTCAAGGGAGAACTTGGTAAAGGGGATTAATTGATAAGGATAATATTATTTCAACAAGTTGTATGGTCTTCTGTGGGCATGTATAAAATAGAATATATTTTCATTTCCTTTAATAATGTAGGCATAATTTTGCCAAAGGCAGAGAAATTCTATTTTCACATTATAGCCTGTTTTTCCTTTTAAATTTTGCTTGAGGAGCCGGAGCCATAAGCTCACAGGAGTACGGTTTTCCATTGTTCAAATATGACATTACTGGCGAATAGTCTGTTGAACAAGCAGGCAAGGGAGCCGTGTTATAAGCTCGATAAAATACTTATTGCATAGCTACCATGAGAGATTTAACTTCAGCATATTGAAAAATATAATAAATATTAAAAATTAAATAATTTAAGACCATGTAATATTCATATATAAATGCACATATATCTGTGACAAACATAAAAATTCGTATATATTTTTAAGTATTACCCCAAAGGTTAACCTCAACTTCTGTGAAAACAGATCCCTAGTGAAAGGTCACTTGCAATGCTACACTATCAGATGTTCCAAGCAAGTTACTAACAGTGATGACAGGAGTATTGTTATCCTTTTAAGTTGATTCAGGAAAGAAGAGAATTTTTCAATACCTAAGTCTCATCACATCCTATCTAAGTGGTGGAAGGAAACTAGAGCTTTATTATTAATTGCATGTGATTTGATCTTTCTGTGAGCTTAGAAGCAGAGGCGTCAGATCAACAAATTAATTTGCATCACTGTAGTGAAGACTCTTTTGGCTGCATGTCTTTGAGGGAAGGACCCAGTGCGAGTACAGAGGGGAGGAAGCATGAAGATAGAAAGAGAACACTGGTTTTGAAGATAAACTTGTGTTCCAACCCTACACCCCTCTTATCCACAAACATGAGAGTACTAGCTTTCCCTGACTCATGGGGCTTAAATAAGATAATGTATTCAAAAGTCTCTAGCATTATGTGAGGCTCATGGTGGTATTCAGTAAATACTTGAATCCATCCTCCTCACTTTATTACTCTGTATTATTTTTAAAAAGCTGTATTTAGCATTTCTCATCATCATATTTTTTGCATTAAAGAATAATGAGATTTTGAAGAAATACGGCGTGCCAGGCAAGTAGAACTCAAATATCTGGATTGAAGACATTTAATTTTCTTTGAAGAAATAATTATTAAGTATATACACCATGCCAAATGCTGAACTAAGTTCTGGAGATATAGTAGTGACTAAATAAAGACCCTGTTGTTGCAACTGAGAAAGTAGTGAGAGACACAAAGTGGCAATGTAACCCACGACAGTATAGGGAAAGTACCAGATCCTTCCTATGCCATATTATGTAATTAGTGAAGGAGCAGTCAGTGAGCTAAATGATTAGGTTGTATAAAACTAAATATATTTTGGGGGGCGGAGCAAGATGGCAGAGGAGTAGGAGACCTGGATTTCGTCTGGTCTCAGGAATTCAGCTGAATAGGGATCAAACCATTCTGAACACCTACGAACTCAACAGGAGATCAAAAAAGAGAGTAGCAACAACTCTCTGAACAGAGAAGCGACCACTTACTGGAAGGTAGGACGTGCAGAGAAGTGAATCCGAGGTGATATTCGGGAGGATAGACGGCGGGAGAGGGGGCCTCCGTCGGCCGCTTCTGGCAAGTGACAGAGCCGCAGAGCACAAAATCGGAACTTTTAGAAGCCGGCTCCACTGAGGGACGTCGCTCCAGTGGCTAAGTGGGGTATGGAACCCTCGTGGGACAGTGTGGTCTCAGGACCCTCGGGGTCACAGAAAGACCGGGGGTGCCTGAGTGCAGCAGAGCTCCCAGGTATTGGAGCGGGGAAGCCGGCTGCAGAGACGGAGCTGAGGCGCGGGCTCGCAGCTCGGGGTTGCCATAAATGGTGATCCGCAGCCCAGTTGGGCCACTGCTCCTCCAGCAGGGACCCAAGCAGCAGAGCCGGGGAGACTCCCCTTCCTCCCCCGGGAGGAATGGCGCGGGAGCACACCACAGGGATCTGCTGGGTTTGGAGACTCCACACGGGGTCGGGTGCCAGAGATAGAAACGCTCGGTCACAGGCCGGGTGAGCACGGAGTGCGGATGGAGACCGGGGAGATGGGAGTGACTGCTTTTCTCTGGGGGTGCACTGAGGAGCGGGGCCCCAAGTTCTCGGCTCCTCCGGGTGGAGATTGGGAGGCCACCATTTTCACTCTCGTCCTCCAAAGCTGTATGGAAAGCTTGCAGGGAACAAAAGCTCCCGAGAGAAAACCCGAGCAGATTACTTAGCCCGGACCGACAAGGCCGGGGCAATTCTGCCTCCAGCAAAGACGTTTGGGAACCACGGCAACAGGCCCCTCCCCCAGAAGATCAGCACGAACAGCCAGCCAAGACCAAGTTTACCGATCAAGGAGAATGGGAGAACTCCAGCGCTAGGGGAATACTGCACATAGAATTCATAGCTTTTTTACCATGATTCATTAGCTTTTCAAAGTTAATTTTTTAACTGGTTTTTTTTTTTCGAATTTTTCTTTTTCCCTTTTTCAACCAACATCTTATCAATCCCTTTTTGAAAAAAAAATTTTTATTTTTCATTTTTAGAGTCATATTCTATTCCTTCATAGTAGATACCCTTATTTTTGGCATATATATATAAGTTGTTCTCCCCTTAAAATTTTGAGATACAGTTTCTTCTAACAGATCAAAATATACCCTAAATCACTAGTGTATGGCTTTCTTCCAGTCTCCTGCCTGATCACATTCTCTCCCTTTTTTTTCTTTTTTTTTTAAATCTTTTTTCAAACAACTTCTTATCTTATTAATTCGTTTTATAAAATCTTTTATAATTTTCATCTTTACACTCATCTTCCATCCCTTCATTGTATCAACCCTTATTTTGTACATATATCAGTCTTTCTTTAAAATTTTAGGAGGCACTTTCTTCTAACAGACCAAAATACACCCAAAATCCAGTGTGTGACACTGATCTATGCACTAGCCTGATCATATTTGATCATAGTCTGTTTTTTTGTATTGTTCTGTTTTTGTTTTTATCTTTTTCTTTTTGTTTTTTTCTTTCTTTTCTCTTTCTTTTTTCTTCCTTTCCCTTTCTTTTCCCCTGGTTTCAGGTATTTTCTGATTTGTATAGAGTATATTTGCTAGGGACGTTGTTAACCTGTTAGCATTTTGTTCTCTCATTCATCTATTCTCCTCTGGACAAAATGACAAGACGAAAAAAATCACCTCAGCAAAAAGAACAAGAGGTAGTACCGTCTGCCAGGGACCTACTCAATATGGACATTAGTATGATGTCGGACCTAGAGTTCACAATCATGATTTTAAAGATACTAGCTGGGCTTGAAAAAAGCATGGAAGTTATTAGAGACACCCTTCCTGTAGAAATAAAAGAACTAAAATCTAACCAAATCGAAATCAAAAAGTCTATTAATGAAGTGCAATCAAAAATGGGGGCAGTAAATGCTAGGATAAATGAGGCAGAAGAGAGAATCAGCAATATAGAAGACCAAAGGATGGAAAATAAAGAGGCTGAGAAAAAGAGAGAGAAACAACTACAGGATCACGAGGGCAGAATTCGAGAGATAAGCGATACGAAAAGACGAAACAACATTAGAATAATTGGGATCCCAGAAGAAGAAGAAAGAGAGAGAGGGGCAGAAGGTATATTGGAGCAAATAATAGCAGAGAACTTCCCTAATGTGAGGAAGGAAACAGGCATCAAAATCCAGGAGGCACAGAGAACCCCTCTCAAAAATCAATAAAAATAGGTCAACACCCCTATATCTAATAGTAAAACTTACGAGTCTCAGAGACGAAGAGAAAATCCTGAAAGCACCTTGGGAGAAGAGATATGTAACCTACAATGGTAGAAATATTAGATTGGCAACAGACCTATCCACAGAGACCTGGCAGGCCAGAAAGGACTGGCATGATATCTTCAGAGCACTAAACGAGAAAAATATGCAGCCAAGAATACTATATCCAGCTAGGCTATCATTGAAAATAGAAGGAGAGATAAAAGCCTCCAGGACAAACAAAAACTAAAGGAATTTGCAAACACAAAACCAGCCCTACAAGAAATATTGAAAGGGGTCCTCTAAGCAAAGAGAGAGCCTAAAAGCAGGATAGACCAGAACGGAACACAGACAATATACAGTAACAGTCACCTTACAGGCAATACAATGGCACTAAATTCATATCTTTCAATAGTTACCCTGAATGTAAATGGGCTAAATGCCCCAATCAAAAGACACAAGCTATCAGAATGGATTAAAAAACAAGACCCATCAATATGCTGTATGCAAGAGACTCATTTTAGACCCAAAGACACCCCCAGATTGAAAGTGAGGGGGTGGAAAACCATTTACCATGCTAATGGACACCAAAAGAAAGCTGGGGTGGCAATCCTTCTATCAGACAAATTAGATTTTAAAACAAAGACTGTAATAAGAGGTGAGGAAGGACACTATATCCTACTTAAAGGGTCTATCCACCAAGAAGATCTAACAATTGTAAATATCTACGCCCCTAACATGGGAGCAGCCAATTATCTAAGGCAATTAATAACAAAAGCAAAGAAACACATTGGCAACAATACAATAATAGTGGGGGAATTTAACATCCCCCCACACTGAAATGGACAGATCATCTAAGCAAAAGATCAACAAGGAAATAAAGACTTTAAACGACACACTGGACCAAATGGACTTCACAGACATTTTCAGAACATACCATCCCAAAGCAATGGAATACACATTCTTCTCTAGTGCCCATGGAACATTCTCCAGAATAGATCACATCCTAGATCACAGATCAGGTCTCAACCGGTACCAAAAGATTGGGATGATTCCCTGCATATTTTCAGACCACAGTGGTTTGAAACTAGAACTCAATCACAAGAGGAAAGTTGGAGAGAACTCAAATACATGGAGGCTAAAGAGCATCCTACTAAAGAATGAATGGGTCAACCAGGAAATTAAAGAGGAATTAAAAAAATTCATGGAAACCAATGGAAACGAAAACACAACTGTTCAAAATCTTTGGGATGCAGCAAAGGCAGTCCTGAGAGGAAAGTATATAGCAATACAAGCCTTTCTCAAGAAACAAGAAAGGTCTCAAATACACAACCTAACCCTACACCTAAAGGGGCTGGAGAAAGAACAGCAAATAAAGCCTAAACCCAGCAGGAGAAGAGACATAATAAAGATCAGAGCAGAAATCAATGAAATAGAAACCAAAAGAACAGTAGAAGAGATCAACGAAACTAGGAGCTGGTTCTTTGAAAGAATTAACAAGATTGATAAACCCCTGGCCAGACTGATCCAAAAGAAAAGAGAAATGACCCAAATCCACAAAATCATGAATGAAAGAGGAGAGATCACAACCAACACCAAGGACATACAAACAATTATAAGAACATATTATGAGCAACTCTATGCCAGCAAATCAGATAACCTGGAAGAAATGGGTGCATTCCTAGAGATGTATCAACTACCAAAATTGAACCAGGAAGAAATAGAACACCTGGACAGACCTATAACCACTAAGGAAATTGAGGCAGTCATCAAAAATCTCCCAACAAACAAAAGCCCAGGGCCAGTTGGCTTCCCAGAGAATTCTACCAAACATTTAAAGAAAAATTAATACCTATTCTCCTGAAACTGTTCCAAAAAATAGAAATGGAAGGAAAACTTCCAAACTCATTTTATGAGGCCACCATTACCTTGATCCCCAAACCAGACAAAGACCCCATCAAAAAGGAGAATTACTGACCAATATCCTTGATGAACATGGATGCAAAAATTCTCACCAAAATACTAGCCGTTAGGATCCAACAGTACATTAAAAGGATTATTCACCATGACCAAGTGGGATTTATCCCTGGGCTGCAAGGCTGGTTCAACATCCGCAAATCAATCAATTTGATACAATATATTAATAAAAGAAAGAACAAGAATCATATGATCCTCTCAATAGATGCAGAAAAAGCATTTGACAAAGTGCAGCATCCTTTCTTGATCAAAACTCTTCAGTGTAGAGGGATAGAGGGTACATACCTCAATATCATAAAAGCCATCTTTGAAAAATCTACAGCAAATTATCATTCTCAATGGGGAAAAGCTGAGAGCTTTCCCCCTAAGGTCAGGAACGCGGCAGGGATGTCCACTATCACCACTGCCATTCAACATAGTATTAGAAGTCCTAGCCAAAGCAATCAGACAACAAAAGGAAAGCAAAGCCATCCAAATCGGCAAAGAGGAAGTCAAACTCTCACTCTTTGCAGATGATATGATACTGTATGTGGAAAACCCAAAAGACTCCACCCCAAAACTGCTAGAACTCATACAGGAATTCAGTCACGTAGCAGGCTATAAAATCAATGCACAGAAATCAGTGGCATTCCTATACACCAACAACAAGACAGAAGAGAGACAAATCAAGGAGTCGATCCCATTTACAATTGCACCCAAAACCATAAGATACCTAGGAATAAATTTAACCAAAGAGGCAAAGGATCTGTACTCAGAAAACTATAAAATACTCATGAAAGAAATTGAGGAAGACACAAAGAAATGGAAAAACGTTCCATGCTCATGGATTAGAAGAACAAACATTGTGAAGATGTCAATGCTACCTAGAGCAATCTACACATTCAGTGCAATCCCCATCAAAATACCATCCACTTTTTTCAAAGAAATGGAACAAATAGTCCTAAAATTTGTATGGAACCAGAAGAGACCCGGAATAGCCAGAGGAATGTTGAAAAAGAAAAGCAAAGCTAGCGGCATCACAATTCCAGACTTCCAGCTCTATTCCAAAGCTGTCATCATCAAGAAAGTATGGTACTGGTACAAAAACAGACACATAGATCAATGGAACAGAATAGAGAGCCCAGAAATCGACCCTCAACTCTATGATCAACTAGTCTTTGACAAAGCAGGAAAGAATGTCCAATGGAAAAAAAGACAGTCTCTTCAACAAATATTGGACAGCCCCATGCAGAAGAATGAAACTGGACCATTTCTTTACACCACACACAAAAATAGACTCCAAATGTTTGAAAGACCTAAACGTGAGACAGGAGTCCATCAAAATCCTAAAGGAGAACGCAGGCAGCAACCTCTTCGACCTCAGCCGCAGCAACTTCTTCCTGGAAACATCGCCAGAGGCAAGGGAAGCAAGGGCAAAAATGGATTATTGGGATTTCATCAAGATAAAAAGCTTTTGCACAGCAAAAGAAACAGTCCACAAAACCAAAAGACAACTAACAGAATGGGAGAAAATATTTGCAAATGACATATCAGATAAAGGGCTAGTATCCAAAATCTATAAAGAACTTATCAAACTCAACACCCAAAGAACAAATAATCCAATCAAGAAATGGGCAGAAGATATGAACAGACATTTTTCCAAAACACATCCAAATGGCCAACAGACACATGAAAAAGTGCTCAACATCGCTCGGCATCAGGGAAATCCAAATCAAAACGTCAATGAGATACCACCTCACACCAGTCAGAATGGCTCAAATTAACAAGTCAGGAAACGACAGATGTTGGCGGGTATGTGGAGAAAGGGGAACCCTAGGTATTTACCACAAAGATACAAATGTAGGGTTCCGAAGGGGTACGTGCACCCCGATGTTTATAACAGGAATATCCACAAGAGCCAAACTGGAAAGAACGAAGATGTCCATCGACAGGTGAATGGATAAAGAAGATGTGGTATATATACACAGTGGAATATTATGCAGCCATCAAAAGGAATGGGATCTTGCCATTTGCAACGATGTGGATGGAACTGGAGGGTGTTATGCTGAGTGAAATAAGTCAATCAGGGAAAGACATGTATCATATGACCTCACTGATATGAGGAATTCTTAATCTCAGGAAACAAAGTGAGGGTTGCTGGAGTGGTGGGGGTGTGGGAGGGATGGGGTGGCTGAGTGATAGACATTGGGGAGGGTATGTGCTATGGTGAGTGCTGTGAATCGTGCAAGACTTTTGAATCACAGATCTGTACCTCTGAAACAAATAATGCAATATATGTTAAGAAAAAAAAAAGAAGATAGCAGGAGGGGAAGAATGAAGGGCGGGAAATTGGAGGGGGAGAGTAACCATGAGAGACGATGGACTCTAAAAAACAAACTGAGGGTTCTAGAGGGGAGGGGGTGGGGGGATGGGTTAGCCTGGTGATGGGTATTAAAGAGGGCACGTTCTGCGTGGAGCACTGGGTGTTATGCACAAACAATGAATCATGGAACACTACATCCAAAACTAATGATGTTATGTATGGTGATTAACATAACAATAAAAAAACCTAAATATATTTTATGGAAAATCTTCGTGTTTTTGGAGAATAATATAATGATTGCAGATCTTTCCGCCCTTTTATGGTGATACAGGTAAATTTACTATAATGATTAGGGGAATGTATATTTTTGAGCTTCCACTCTTTCCATATGGACCAGGCACTGTGCCTGGAGCTGTGGATGCCATGGTGAATAGGACAGACATATCCCTATCTTCATGTAGCTCACAACCTACTTGGGAGAAAACAAATAAGGAATCAATGACAAAGATGATTAGGCCCATGATAAATCCTCTGCAGCAAATAAGCAGTGCATAATGAATGAGGATCACGTGGCCTTTTAAGTGGTCAACAGGGAAGGGCTCTCAGCAGAAGTAGCTTTTAAGCTGAAATCCAAAGGGCCAGCAAGACCCAACCCTGCAGAGGGTCAAGGAACAGCAATTTAGGCAAAGGGAGCTAACAACTTCTTAAAAGACTTATTTTCAAACTCCTGGGCCCATTCAGTGATGGAGAGCCCTGCTTACAGCGATGGGATGCCGCTGTTGAAACTCCTTTCTAGAATGAATCTCTCTGTAGGGTGGAACCAGAGACCTTTTCCTCGTGCATTGTTTTTGAAGCCTTAAATCATTACATAGTCCTAATCATCAAATTTTTCATAGCAGCTGAATTTCCATAAATAAAAGGCAGCAATTTTCAGCTCTACATTATTATGCACTTTTATAGGTATACCAATTACTTTGAAAGTCTTCATTCTTTCACTCGTAGTTTTAACTTCATTTGAAATTTAATATGCTTGATAATGTTCGGTCATTTTCAGTTTCTTAGGTCCTGGTAGAGCATTTTTATTTTTTCTTTGTTAGTCCTATAATACGGAACTCCAACTGCTGCATTATTATTTTCCTTTCAAAAACATTATCCATTTGATAACAGAGATTGGCCACCTTGGTGCCAAAAGATAAAGGAATGGAATTTTAAAAGTTGAAATATAAATGAAAGATATTGCATGAAAAAAGGAACTCAAATATACAAATACTTAGTGTATACACATAGGGGTTTTCTTCAGTGTCCAGGCATCCTTTTTCTTTATTATAGAGCCAGGGAAAAAAAGATTTTCCCAGTCATTAAAATCCAGTTAATTTCCAACTCTTCAATTGAGAAATGTATTCTCTTTCCTAAACCAAAATCCTTTATACCTCCCTCAAACATATAGAAACAAAAATAAAATAAGCATTATTATATGACATAAAAGAGACTTGTAGATGTTAATACAATACCTCTGCTATTGATATGCATAATTAGATATATTTAATAAGAAACCTGGAATCTCTGTTCATTAATGGTATTTAACCTTGAACTCTGCTTTTACAAATAATTTTATTTAAGAAGCAGGTTAGAACTAACAAATATTGAGTCAAGAACATGTATTAAATGTCTACTATATTTTTGCCTTAATTTTGAATTGGTTAATATGACTATTCTAGCTTTTTTAATGAACTGGAAATTATTTGTCATGGATAAGTGACATAAAATGAAAAGGATTTATGATAGCACTGTGAAATACTCCTACAGCATGGTAGCTTTTCAGGTTGGTTGTTTTTTGGGGTTTGGGTTTTTTTTATTTTCTTGTTCTCGAGTAATTAAATTCAGGATCTTTGTGAAAACCGAATTTGGACAGATAATTTCTAAGGACTGTAAGGCATCAACAGAGGTAATACACTTTTGATCTGATGCTCAGAGAATGGAACTTGCAAAACCCATGCTAATTTTGATAATGGTTGCTATGTACCCAATTTCTTGTACACTGCTTAGGAATTGTACCCCAAGGACTCATTTTGACTAAAATATGAATGAGACAGATGCCCTGGGAGATTCTGATTCCAAACCATGTGTAACTAAACTTCTCATTTAGTTAAGTGAGGCATCTGGCGTGTCAAAGTATAACCAAGTTTCCTATTGTAGAATTTTATATACAGTACGGTAATAAATCTGTTGCTTTAGCTGATAAGAATCTGATTGAATACTCTTTCACTGAATAGCAAGTTTGCCTAACCTGAACTTGACATACATGGGTACTTTTAATATATTAGTTTCTAGTGATTTTCAAGATTTTTAAAAAAGTTAACAAATATACTTTATAACATATCCTGATTTTTGGAAATAATGTAACATTAAATGTCATTTTAGATGTTCCTCTTACTTATCAAGCAGAGGGAAGCCGGCAGGCTCTGAAAGTTTACTTCTACGTTGATAGTTATCATTTTGAACAACTGCCTCAACGTTTGAAAAATGGAGGAGGATTTAAAATTCACCCTGTTCTTTTTGCACAAGGTAAACTGCTCTCCTTTTTATACGTGTATTTAAATTATTTTATCTCTATTGATTTTTTAAAATACATGTGATTGTTACCATCGTGGGGATTTTTTTCCATTAATTCAAAAATTCCTTCATAGTACCTAGGTAATATATTTACTTCTGGGAATGTTTATTAAGGAAACAATAAGATAAGGTTTAAGGGGCGCTTGGGTGGCTCAGATGGCTAAGTATCTGCCTTCGGCTCAGGTCCTGATCCCAGGGTCTTGGGATCGAGTCCCACATCGGGCTCCTTGCTCAGCGGGGAGCCTGCTTCTCCCTCTGCCTCTGCTGCTCCCCGTGCTTGTGCTCGCTCTCTATCTCTCTGTGTCAAATAAATAAATAAAATCTTTAAAAAAAAAAAGATAAGGTTTAAATGTTTATTAAGTAGGACTGTAAGTATTTACAGTGGGGAAACAAGACATGAGTGATTGAAATAGTAAAGATAAATTAATTTGGCTTAAGTAAAGTATGGGAGAGTCATTAAAATTATATGGGTAAAGATATTTTATGAGATAGAAAAAATTGGGCAATATACACATGCAGGTTACAAAAAAGAATTTATATTATAGATAATGTAATCCATTATCTTAAACATACTTAACGTACATAAAGTGTTTTCTCTATCATCGGGTGATTAAATTGATGATGTTTTTTTTATTCTTTGAATTTTTCTGCATTATGTGATTTTGGTTAGTAAAAATAGATTCCTTTTGTAAATAAAAAAAATTTTGTTTTGACAAGTGAACAATGAGTTTTAATGCAATAGAAGAAATTGAGTTTAACATGAGTAGGAAGATTCTTATGGTGAACTGGTTTACAAGGGAAGGTCCTGGATCTTTTTTTATTTCTGGGGTCGCAATTGCAGCCTCAGACTGATCAGAAGTCCAGATTATTCTAGTGTAGTTTCTTCTGGTCTGTGATATCTTTTTTTAACTCATACTGTGGTCACAAGATTATATCAATTTCTCTGAGCAATTCCACAGAGCATTTCATACATTCTTCTGTGGAGTTTTCAAGAACTGCATTGGTTTTGCTGTGGAATTTTTATATTCTAATAAAAAAATGAGAAGAGTAGAGGAATAAAATCAATCTCTGTAACTTAAGAACAGACAGGCATTTGAAATCAAAATCCACTGCCAAGTGAAAATTCTTGTACCATATGCATATTATTGTAATTCTAAGATAGATTTCCCTTCCTTCAATTGCCAAGGTTTGAAAACAATGACCACCTCAAACAGATACTTGGTAAGAATACATTTCAGCAGAGGAAAATGTCAGGTGCAGAGAAGATCTTAGGAGTTATTAGAAGTTATTTTCATTTTTCTTTGGAAAAAAAAGGTAATACAAGATTCTGTAAAGGAATGAAAAAAAAAAGGAAACAGCAAAAATAGACCTTTGGAGCTATGTTAGGAGAACAGTTAGCCTAAAATATGTTAAAAGCCATTACACAGATAGATAGTTTTAGAAGACAGAAGGGTGCTGGTCTGGAATGTTAACTTTTATAGGGTTTAACCAGAGTTTACAGTTATTAAAGATGCTTCACTTCCTTTCCTTTATTCCCCTTTTTAAAAAGTCTGTCTTTGAAATCATGACTGAGATGACAGATGGCATTTTGCATCTCTTCAAAAAAAATTATTACATTTGTGACACATCACCCATAAATAGCTGAATATTCATACCCAGCAGCAAATGTTCATAGGAAAACGGAGAGTATTTTCCAAGTAACCTTATTTTATAATTGTTGCTAAAGCTAATTTTTAAAAAATCCCTAACTATATATTATTTTAGTGAATATAATATCGCTTTACAAAATGTAAAGAAAAACTGTCGCTAGCATTAGTTTTTAATATTCACACAGCAATAAAATGTGAGAAAGCCAGAGTGGAAAGATGTCTGCAGTTGAGGTCACAGAGAGGGAAAGAAAACTGGGAAACAGCTTGTCTCATTAGCACGGTGGCAGTGATAAGGCTGCTTCCTTAAAGGGTTGCGGAAGTTCCTCTGCACTCATCAGATTCCCATGAGGATTCATTATTACTCACTCTTACTATTCATCAGATTGAGAGAAGCCCAGGAAAGTCAGCCCTAGCTTGAGTAGAGATTACCATCTGGTAATCGAACGTGGTGGAAAATGAAGAGACTCCAAATGGTGTCTATTCCGGAGATGAACGTTTACTCAAAGGGTTTTAGTTTTAGGTGTACATATGTACACAGGTCTTTGCTGGCAAATATTTTAAAAAAATAGAAAAATGAGATAAATTTGAAAGGCTCCTGGGAAAACTATTTATGTCAGCCCTTATAAAGTTGTCTGTTACATCATGTACTTGGAACAGGAAGCAAATGTACTGCTTTCTTCCCATTTTTCTTGCCTGAATGGACCCTTCTGCATAGAAGGGCACAGGAACTGAGAGGGTACCCTGCAGAGATGGCACCAGCTGTGAGATCAGGAATCCCAGTGCCAGAGGCAAGTAGGATACACTTTAGGGAACATGTGTCACTGAAGGCCAGACCTACAGGAGAACAGGAATCTAGGCAAACAGAACAAGTACAGATTGACAAGGTAAAGATCACAGAAGCAGCCAGACAGGAAAGTCAGCACAGAACATAACCAAAATGCTAGAAGGTGAAGATCAGACAAAAGCAGTCTTCTGTAAGTACTTCCTACAGGTCAGGGAATTAACCCTGTTGGGATCCCCAAGCCCTTGGTGAGATAAAGCAAGTGACTATAAACTGTGTGAAAATGGGAGTAAGGAGGATAGATAGTCAAGGTCACTTCCGCCACCCACTCCCCATGGGCTTGTTTTCATGCTGTCTCAGTGGTTCTCAGTACTGGTTGCACATTAATCACCTTGGGGAGGTCTTAGAAAATACCCATGCTTGATCCCACACCAAACTGATTAAGTCAGAATCTCTGGGACATAGGGCCCAGAAACCAGTATATTTTAGAAGCTTTGCAGGTGACTCTAAAGTACATGGGAGTGCGAATTGGTCCCACACCAAACTGATTAAGTCAGAATCTCTGGGACATAGGGCCCAGAAACCAGTATATTTTAGAAGCTTTGCAGGTGACTCTAAGGTACATGGGAGTGCGAAAGCACAGGTCAGTGTGGATTATGAAACACTGTGCAATTATCCAGTTAATCTTTGCTTAATTAGATAATCCATTTCGCAAAGGCTTGACACTTTTAGATTTGGGGGAGCCAGGGCAAGGGAGCTGGGTGTTTTCACTTCTGCATTTTTAGGTCATTAGGATGCAGGCTGCCCCTAGGAGGTGTGATTTGGGTGGGACAGTTTTCTTCAGCAAAGACTGAAGGTGCCCTAAAGAGCTGACAGCTGAGGAATACCTTCTGGGAATCCCAACAGCTAGGCAATAAGCCCATCCTTTCCGGAAGGAGATCCGAGTGGGCGACCTGCCATGATCCATACCTTGTACCCTTAGATCCATTCGAGTCAAGACTAGAAGCGTCTCCTTCATGACTCTAATGGGCTCCCTTCCTGGGGAGATAATCTAGAAGACATGGTAAGGGCACAAGCTATAGCCCCTGCTGCTATAGCTGGTTTGGGGCTGCAACAGATGCTCATCTTCCCTCTTCTGTATTCGTTGTAGATCAGCCTTGTTCTGAACCTGAACCTTCCGGTCTCAGTGGCATGACTAAGACCTACATCCCCAAGGGGTCTAATCCCCCTGTTCATTCTGCCCTTCTCAGGACAGGGTTGCTGCATTTGTCCATTTACCATCAAATCTGGACAAGGAAGTACCAAGAGGGACCTGAGTGGATTCACCGGGTGCCAAACACGTTCCTTCCTGCCCTCATTATGTAACAACAGCCCTACTTCCTTACGATGATCAGGGTCCACTAGCCCTGCCAAGATGGTGATTGCTCTTCCTGGGTGCCTTGGCACAAGGAGCCCTCAGTGCCCTGGTGGCAACCATCGTTTACATTCAGTGGGACCCCTGCCTTGTCTCCTAAGGAAAGTGTGCCTCTTTGGTGATCAGGACATTTTAAACACATGGAGCCAGAGTTTCAGGGATGGGAAGCACACATCCCCAAGTGAGGCACAGGGACTGATGTCGTATTAGTTTCTTAGAGATGCCATAACAAAGTACCACAAACTGGGTACCTTAAAACAACAGAAATTTGTCCTACCGTCGTTCTGGAGGCTAGAAATCTGAAATCAAGATGCCCAAAGGCCATGCTCCCCTGGAAGGCTCTAAGGAGGAATCCTTCCTTACCTTCTAGCTTCTGGTGCTTGCCAGCTGTCCTCGGCATTCCTTGGCTTGTGACAGAGTAATCACAGTCTCTGCTTCTGTCTTCACACAACCTTACTCCCTCTGTGGATCTGTCTCTGTATCTCTGTCCAGATTTCCCTCTTCTTAGGAGAACACAAGTCATTGGATTTGGGCCCACTCTAATCCAGTATGACCTCATTTTAAGTTGATGGCTCTGCAAAGACCCTATATAAAACTTAGGTCACATTTGTAGCTACCAGGGGTTAGGACGTTTGTCGTATCTTTTTGGAGGACACAATTCAGCCCTCAACAGATGTTAAGCAGGGACTTTTCTGCTTCCACCCTTGGTTCCTGGACCCATGTATTCTACCTATTAGGGATGTGGCATCATTAAAGGTCTTTGATTTTAGTTGCCCTGTGTCCTGGAATATGGCATCCATTCTTTGTATTGGTAGGCACCTGTTCCCTGGGTCTCTAATGATGGTTTTCCTTACACTAACTAGGACATGCGATGCTGGTCCTTTCTCCACAAACACACTCTTGTGTATATTTGTTTCTCAGCCTTTATGAAAAAACCTGGCACCAGAAATGATAAATCCTAACTCTTACATCTTTATAAGTTGTCTTTCTATTCTCAGAGAATAATTAAAATCAACCAGAAACTTGAGCATTTTCTCCTTTGTTACTTTTTTTTAATTAAAAAAAAATCCAGTATAGAGCGTTTTCTCTCTTAAACAAAAGGGAACATTTTGTGATAAACATTGTCATTTTCTAAGGTTCCTTCATTCAAGTGTTTATTTTTTATTTCGAGTTTTTGCAAAACTCTACTTTAGGTCCTTTAAAAGATGAATTCCTTCATTTTCCCTTCAGTTTTTATACAGTATTTGAAATTGAAGCATTAAATAGCTTTTTATGAAAGAAGGAATAGTTCCCAGAATTGAGATTTCCTAAATGTTAGAGTCAGTCAATGAACATGTGAACCCACCCCTCTTTAAAAGGCAGCACAACTTTTCCAACATCCTGGTCACATTTGGAGTGATAAAACTTGCTTTCCTCACAGAAATTGTGACCAGTTCTTCTGAATTCTGACCAACCGTGACCAGTGAAGATGTCTTGTTTTATTTAACCATTAAAGTGTCATCATGCTATCAGGAAAGAGTATTAGTTAATTGAAACTATTCTTTTTTTTAAGATTTTATTTATTTATTTGAGAGAGAGAGAATGAGAGATAGAGAGCACGAGAGGGAAGAGGGTCAGAGGGAGAAGCAGACTCCCCGCTGAGCAGGGAGCCCGATGTGGGACTCGATCCCGGGACTCCAGGATCATGACCTGAGCTGAAGGCAGTCGCTTAACCAACTGAGCCACCCAGGCACCCCAGTTAATTAAAACTATTCTTAAAATTATTCTTCAGAAATTCTGCATTTTTCCTGATCAATTCCTTTCTTGGAAAAACCTTGAAAGGTATTTTAAGTGAGTGGAAATGCAGCTCATTTTCAGTCGTAGAATAATTTAATCTTTACTTTTCCCTAATATTCATTATGTTTTTCTTTTTTGCTGACTGCCTAAGTTTGCTGGGATGATTTGCTTCCTCAAATTCAAAAGTGGTAAAAGGAAAACAAGCAAACAAACTCATCGTATTTTCAATACTGCTTTTAATTAAATGCTATTAAATATTTATGCAACCAAGAATGTCAATACTACTTTTAAGAAACATACTATTATCTGGATGAGAACTAAGGAAACTAGACAAGAAAATGCTGAGAGCCAAACTGGGAAATTTGGACATTATATATTTAACCCACTTTTGCTGAGTATAGAAATTGAATTCGGTAAAATATTATCCCATTTTCTTGTATTTATAATGATAAATAACCAAGCTCTTAATCTAAAATCAGGAATGTTGTTCTCTTTCCTCTTCTTTGCCACACAGTTTACTTTTAAATATAGAACTCATCTGTTTTTGTTGTTGTTGTTCATTTCCTCACAGCCCTATACATGCGCCATAACATTTTGCTGATTGTTAGACATTTTCCCCATTTAAAAAAAATTCTATGTAATTATATATTTTAACTTTTGTTAATTTGGAAATATTGTCAAGGAATGTCATAAAAATGTCAGTCTGTTTTTATATGGCAACAAGCTTTTAAAGCAGGACTGGACATTCTGGCCAAAACTGAGTCATCAAGACTTCTATAAAAATTAGACCCCAGGTGTTTTCATGTCTGTCCCCACTCCACCCCTCACCACAATTTCCCGGTATCTCCTTCCTAGTGTTCTTCCAGTCTTTATGATTTTAAATCACAAATTGAAGTGTCTTTATATGGACCCTCCTCTTTAGTTCCCGGAACTTCCTGTTTAGCTAAGCACACTTACGCATAATCTATATCTCCTGGAAGTTGCATTAGATAATGCCTGTAGGGCATTGGGCATGTGGCCTAATATATAAAACACATTCAATAAATGAAGAGAATAGTCATGGGGTCTCTTAGTACTGTTGTTTAATTTAATTATTTCCCAAGAATCATAATTAGTAGGTACTCTACTATTTTTTTTACTTTCCATTTCACAAATGAGGAACCTGAGGATCTTGGATTTTAATTAACATGCCTAAGGTCATATAGCTACTAAGTAGTGGAATTGGTGGTTTTACTCCAATGCAGGGACTTTCATTATTAGCTTTACAACTGGTAAGAGGAATTCACGTTGAAGGATGACCTGATAGACTGAATCCTCTCAATATTTGCCTCTCACAAATAACATCTCATTAATGGAAGTAAATGTGGCATTTATTTGAGGATTGTTTAACCAGGAAGACTTCCTTTTATTTCTTGTATGTATTCAGGACCAGAAGCTTGCTGAACCAGTTACAAATATTCTAATTAATGCAGAGGTCATAAGGAGTAAACAAACAATCCTTGAAACAAGCCCACAAATTTGATACCATGTACTGAAGTAAATGTAGTAAGCATCTCTCTAATTTTCCATAAGTGGTTTTCTCAATTATAAGCCAATAATACCATTTTTTATTTCAAATTGAGCAATACTCTAAAAGGTTTTTTGTTTCTTCAGTGCTATACAAATCTTACTAGTCAAGAAAACAGCACAGCAAATATTAGTAATGAACTTGTGATAAGCATTGGTGTTATATATAAGTGATGAATCACTAAATTCTACTCCTGGAACCAATATTACACTATATGTTAATTAACTGGAATTTAAATAAAAACTGGAAATAATAAAAAAAATTAGCAATGACTTTTCTATTTTTGCCCCTAAAATGGTGATGTTTTTGTCAATTTGAAGAAACTTATTAGTTTAAAGCTATTGCATTTAGCAGTTTTGAAAGAAGATTAATTTTCTAATCAATTTTGAAATAATCTGCTGAAAATTGAAGCTTAATAGTGGCAATAATTTCAAGGGGAAATAATTTACATTTCCAAAGTTGGATCCATTGCCATTTCTGTTCCTGGCAACCTCTCCATAGGAGATCTTGTATTTCTAGGCACTTCCATGTAATTCATTTCCTCTCCAAAAGGTTAAAAGTACCATCACATAAAGTTTAAAGGAAAAAATACTTAACCAAAAATGTTAATTAAGAAGGAAATCCATTTCAATCAAAAGATGTTTAAAATTAATGGGGAGTTATATATGTATGTTTATACTTATTTATTTTTAACTAAATTAAGCATTGTAGTAAGGGTAGTATTCTAAGATTATCTATACTTCAAACTTATTACACTCATATTTCATAATTTAACTGCAGCTGCAAGAGAATGTGAGTATACATGGAGAGCAGCAATTTCAACTTTTTTACTCTTATGTAGATTAATACACAGTTTTGCCTCCCATACATATATATGTATGTATATAATATGTGTATGTATATGTGCGTATATATACATTAAAAATAGAAGATGGTTTAAATTAGAAATTACCTATTAGATATACCTCATTATATCACTCGATATAATCACCAAATGTTTGATATATATTTTGAGAGCAGAGGAATGATTTTCATTCATTTCTGGACTGGTGAAAGATAGTTTATTGCATGTGTGCTCATAGTCAGTGTTTTAAATACATTTACTAATAATCAATAAGATTACACTAAATGTGGAGAACTTGAGTTATGAAATCACGTGAAAGAGAACATTTACTTGTTTACACAGCACTGGAGAGCATGGAAGGATATTATTATAGAGACAATGTTTCAGTGGAAGAATTTCAAGCCCAGATAAATGCAGCCTCACTGGAAAAAGTCAAACAATACAACCAGAAGCTCAGGTATGTAGTTGTTCAATTTTTTAAAAAAATAAGTTTTCATATTTTAGCAGGAGTAGATGAATTGTGTTTTTGACATACTCATTATTAAGTGATTGATGATGATACTCTTTTTGATATAAAGTCTTTTTATTTAGGGTTTACTATTTCATATATTCTAATGAGTACACTTTTTAAAACTAAAATAGAAAAAATGTTTGGAAAATTTTCATGCTATTGTCTTAATTGCTGAAGAAGATCAAAAATTAAATATTAGACCATTCCCAGGGGGAAGAGAAAGCATAGATATTGTATAGTGGTGTCCCCTAGGCGGTTGCAGGAGATGAAGAGTAAATAAAATAGGTTCCTTTAAACACCTGGCACCCTGACACAGAGAGAAGAATATGGTTAACACAGAAGATACGACACAGCATTTACTTGGTATTGGAAAAATATCTACTTTCAAATACATATATTAATGTTTGGATTTTGCTGTTTTTCCTCTCTAAAAATAGTGTTCCTGGCAGAATGACCCAAGGCAGGGAAAATTAGCCACAGTAAGTGAAAGGGAAGTGTGTTATAATTCAAAGCTTTAATTTTTGACAAATTATTAGCATATGTATCTTCCTCCTACCTTATGAATTATTCTGCGAACAGGTCATCTTTTTAAATTACTTACAGATTATAGCTTTTATTTTTATAAGAAAAATGTTCTTGTTCTACCTTAAACCTTAATAATTCAAAAATACTTTTGTGACATTTTTCAGTTTTGTCCACAATATGGCTAAACTCTGAGGATAAATTAATTCCTAAAATTCCTGATATGGGGAGGTGCTTGTTCTTGTAGTTATGACCAAAAGGTAGGCTTTCTTTCACTACAAATGCTTTGTCTTTCTCCCCCAGCTTCACACAAACCTGTCCCTTTTCCTAGATGCTTTACCCTGTTCCATCATTTTATCACTTGTGAAGCTCTCAGCCTTAAAGCCCCCAATATCTTTTTGATTTCCCACTTTCTCTTCCTCCTAAAATGTTGTTGGAGATCCTGATGAATCTGACTCAAATGTCTCTGGGACTAACCCCATTTTATTACCTCGTTCAGATCACTATTTCTCAAAGGTATATCATGTAATGACCCCTTTCACAGGGAAAACCAAAATAGTTAATCTTGAATTCTTAGTATGTCCACTGACTAAGAAACACTGACTGAAGAAGCTTAAGCCCAGTGTTGTGAAAATCTTCAGTTGAGGACCATCATCACAAAAGACAGGTTTGGCCTTTATAACTGATCAAATACATTCCTAGGTTATCTTTGAAATAAGGAAACAAAATTAAAACATTTATATAGAACATGTAGGCCCTGAGAACACATCCCCGGACTCCAGTTTGAGAAAATAGGTCTAGACCATTGCTGTCACATCCTAACCGTCTCCTGTCTCTAATACCCCCATGTTGTTTTAATCTACTCGGGATTTTGCTTCCAGACAATAATTTTAAGTCACATCTTACTGTGTTACTCTCCTGCTCAAAGGATTTGGTGATTTCTTATTGTCCCAAAAAGGAGTCAAAACCTCCTTAGCATGGCAGTCAGGATTTTTCATGACTTGGGGCGCCTGACTGCCTCAGTCTGTTAAGCCTCTGACTCTTGATTTTAGCTCAGGTCATGATTTCAGAGTCCTGGCTTGGAGCAACCCCTTCCAGTCACTCAGCAGGGAGTCTGCTTTCTCTCCCTCTCTCTCTACGCCCCCACTGCTCACACTCTCTCTCTCTGAAATAAATAAATCTTAAAAAATAAAAAAGATCTTTCATGACTTGACCTGAGATTTCTTTTCTCCACCTGTGCTCCAGTCATGCTGTACTCATTTCCAATCATGCACCATAGTTTCCTTCTACCATGACTTTTCTCCATCCATCTAGCATGAGTCCTCTATTTCCAGCTGTTTATAAAACTACTATTCATATGATTCAATGTCCAGTTCTAGTTAATAGTTGTCTTCATAAAATATTTTTCTTTTATTATTGGGCTGGGATGAGGCCTAGCCATTAGATTGTCTAGAGGTCCCCTAGGAGATTCTGATGTGTGGCTAGACAATCTAATGGCCAAAGGATGAGCCCCAGACTAGCAGGTCAATGCCATCTGCAAACATATTAAAAAAAACTCTGGGGTGAGCCCAGCAATCTTCATTGTAACAAGTGTTCCAGGTGGTTCTCATGCATGCTCAAATTTCAGAACTACTGCCCTAGGCTAAATGTATGTCTTTCATTTTACTTCGTTTATGGCTACTACGGAATTCAGCTTTTCTCCCTGATGATACAGTTAGGTGTACAGATTTCTCATCTTCTTTATTCTATGATAAGCTCCTTAAGATGAGAGATACTTTAAAAAAAAGATGAAGGATGCTTTTATCTTGGTGTTTCCTGTGGTGTCTATCAAAGTATTTTGCGTAGGATGTTCTCCAAAATGTATGTTTAGTTGCAGTAACTTATTTAGGTAGAACATACAGAGAGAAATGGAGATGTAGCCTAGCATTCACACCCTTGTGGGTATTTTTTTTGACAGAAATATAGTAGATACTCATTTATAACAGATACCTGATAAGATATTTAAGATTCTTTTTTAAGAAGAACAGCATGTATACTAATGCATGCTATCTTCTTCACATAAGAAAACATTTTAATGCATCTTTTCTGGAGAAAACATTTTGAAAAGCACATAAACCCCTTGGTACAAATTAGTACCCTTGTCAGTAATTAGCTGCTCTATATCCTACTTGTTGCATATTTAATTTCCTTTACACAGGAAGACAATTATTTTCCTCTTTACTTCCAGTAATGCCTTCTCTTCCTGCTTACTTCTTGAATAAGGGTGTTAATTCCTTCCTTAATTTTTCCTGTTACTTTGTAACCACAGATACTCTGAAATTGCTTTTAGGCAATCTGTTCTTGGTCTGGAGGGCCACAGGCCAACATTGACCATTTCTTTAAAGGGGCTCTTACTGTCCATTGTAGAAAAATAGCCCTCAGGTGTCTCTAGCTCCTCATAGCCCAGAGCCTTTTTAACACTTTCACTGAAAACCATTTCATTCTGGATGTTAATTTGTTTATTTGCTAGTTAGACCTCAGAAAAGGCCTTTTTTTACCCCTTAGCCTTACAACAAACTAACAAACATAAATAAATAAACTAGTGTTTTATTGGAAAACATTATTTTTTTTTATTACAAGTTTCAGAAACCAAACTCAAACTGGCATAGACAAAATATCGTCATATCTAACAGGTATATCCATGGGGTGTGGCTGCATTAGGCACAGCTGGGTCCAAGGGTATGGTCATCAAGAATCCCTTTTCTTTCCCTGTCTCTTGGTACTTCTTCCTCTGTGTGGGCTTCATTTTCAGGCAAGGTTTTTTCACATTTGGGTAAAGATGGTTAGTGAAGACCAATGTTGCATTCAAAGATGAGAAGATGTCTACGCCCATTACTCCTCCATGGAGAGTTCCAGCAAAGGACCTGCGGAGGCAGTCATTAGCCAGGCCCAAGTCATGTGCCCATTCTTGGATGGGCTTAGCACCACAGAAGAGCAATGGACTGTCACAAAAAGTGCAAAGTAAGGATGCTGGACAAGAGGGAACAATGGATTCCATTCTAGTTCTAGAGATTTCTCCAGAACAGCAAAGAATAGGTGGAAATAATATGCTACTTAACATAAAAGATGATGACAACTATAATACCTATCAGTTTTTAAGAACATATTGAGTCAGTCATAATGCTAGGTGAGTTATGTGGATTATCTAATAAACCAGTGAGTTCCATATTATCATCTCCACTTAAAGGGAAACTTACACAAATTTACCTAGATAATAAGTAGTAAAACCAGGATTTAAATTGCAGACTTTTTTTTCTTTAGAGTTTATACTTTTGTACTATGTTAAGTCATCTTAGTTACCGAAGTGAACATAATATACTGAAAACACATTATCTGTTACTAAGGTGTCAGATACTATCAATTGCTCTGATTTTGGGCCATCAGTTGTTCATTGATTCAGTGTTCATGAAGTTTCCATTCCTATGAAATTAAGAAAAACAGAAAATGAACAAATAAATCAGTAAACAAATTATTGCAGATAGTGAAAAGTGCAATGAAGAAAACCTAAAACAAATTGCCATATTAGGAGGTTGGTTATTTAGAGGAGATAGTAGTTAGTGATGACTTAATTATTGGGTGGTATTTGGACAGAAGACTGAATCAAAAGGAGACAGCCTTGCCAAAATAGGGGGGAAGGTCTTTCCCAAAACAATGAACTGATGTACATAAATCATGAGAATAAGCTCATCATTTTTAAGGAAGACAAAGAAGGCCAGGAGGATTCTAGACATTAAGGATGATGATGCATGTTAAGAGATATTTGTAGAGACTTGGTTATGTAGGACTGCAGGCCATTATAGGTGGTATATTGTAAGTACAATGCAGAAGCCATTGGAAAGCTTTTGTTTAATGACTGCTGCCCATTTGTATCTTATGCTTCTATTGCAAATAACATTCAAAATGGTTGATGTTTTCATAAAGTGGGTTGAGACCAGCTGACTGGTCTGACCACTCCTCTTCCAGTCTCTATGGAAGGACAGACCATGCAGCACACCTGGGAAGTCTTTGCAGTATGCATCAAAGTCCTGACATTGGTTGCCTAAAGACACTCTGGTTTAGCTGTTACCCCCAATGCACAAGTTTCAGCCAGCAGAAATGTTTAACAGCTCTGTCTAAAATATACCATCCTATGCCAATCAGACGAAGTTCTCGATTATTAAGAACTAATACTATGTAAGGGTCTCCCTGATGTCTTCTATGCTTCCTCAAATCCAGTGAGGCAACCTATGGAATGGGAGAAGGTATTTGCAAATGAAATATCTGATAAAGGGTTAGTATAAGAACTTATAAGATTCAGCACCCCAAAAAAACAAATAATCCAGTCAAGAAATGGGCAGAAGACATGGACAGACATTTCTCCAAAGAAGACATACAGATGACTAACAGACACATGGAAAGATGCTCAGCATTACTCCTCATCAGGGAAATACAAATCAAAACTACAATGAAATACCACCTCACTCCAGTCAGAATGGCTAAAATTAACAGCACAGGAACCAGCAGGTGTTGGCAAGGATGTGGAGAAAGGGGAACCCTCTTACACTGTTGGTGGGAATGCAAGCTGGTGCAACCCCTCTGGAAAACAGTATGGAGGTTCCTCAAACAGTTGAAATTAGAGCTACTGTTCGATCCAGCAATTGCACTACTGGGTATTTACCACAAAGATACAAATGTAGGGACCCGAAGGGGTACGTGTACCCCAATGTTTATAGCAGCAATGTCCACCATAGCCAAACTGTGGAAAGAGCCAAGATGCCCATCGACAGATGAATGGATAAAGAAGATGTGGTATATATACACAATGGAATATTATGCAGCCATCAAAAGGAATGAGATCTTGCCATTTGCAACGACGTGGATGGAACTGGAGGGTGTTATGCTGAGTGAAATAAGTCAATCAGAGAAAGACATGTATCACATGACCTCACTGATATGAGGAATTCTTAATCTCAGGAAAGAAACTGAGTGTTACTGGAGTGGTTGGGGGTGGGAGGGATGGGGTGGCTGGGTGATAGACATTGGGGAGGGTATGTGCTACGGTGAGCGCTGTGAATTGTGCAAGACTGTTGAATCACAGTTCTGTACTTCTGAAACAAATAACGCAACATATTTTAAGAAAAAAGAAAAAGAAGAAGATAACAGGAGAGGAAGAAAAGGGGAGTATGTCAGAGGGGGAGACGAACCATGAGAGATCATGGACTCTGAAAAACAAACTGAGGGTTCTAGAGGGGAGGGGGGTAGGGGGATGGGTTAGCCTGGTGATGGGTATTGAGGAGGGCACGTTCTGCATGGAGCACTGGGTGTTATGAACAAACAATGAATCATGGAACACTGCACCAAAAACTAATGATGTAATATATGGTGATTAACATAACAATAAAAAAATAGAACTACGTTATGATCCAGCAATTACTAAGTACTTACCAAAAGGATACAAAAATATTGATTCAAAGGGATACATGCACCCCAATGTGTATAGCACCATTATCAACAATAACCAAATTATGGAAAGAGCCCAAATGTCCATCGACTGATGAATGGATAAAGATGTGGTATATATATTCAATGGGATATTACTCAGCCATAAAAAAGAATGAAATCTTGCCTTTTGCAGTGATGTGGATGGAGCTAGAGAGTATTATGCTAAGCAAAATAAGTCAATCAGAGAAAGACAAATACCGTATGATTTCACTTACATGTGGAATATAAGAAACAAAACAAATGAACATAGCAGGAAAAAAAAAGAGGCAAACCAAGAAACAGGCTCTTAACTACAGAGAACAAACTGATGGTTACTTCAGGGGAGGTGGACAAGGGGGATGGGTTAAGCAGGTGATGGGGTTTAAGGAGGGCACTTGTGATGAGCACTGGGTGTTGTATGTAAGTGATGAATCACTAAATTCTATACTTGAAATTAATATTACACTGTTAATTAACTGGAATTTAAATAAAAACTTGGAGAAGAAAAAAAGAAAGAAGTAATAGCTTGTAAAGTGTTTAATTCAGAAATTCTAATCAAGAAATTTAGGAGAAGGGGCATTCTTATTCCCTACCTTCACCATCCTCATGCTATTTTATTCTCTGTCTTCTACCTCAGGCTTTCCTTTTTATTCCCTCTGGCCGTGAGCCATCTTCCCCATTAGCATCATTTTTTCCTGCCCTACATGGTTGTAATTTATCATTACCAAACATTTCATTTTAATGCATCCTGCTTATTGGCAAAAAATGCCACTGCATGGTGACCAGTGAGACAAAATGTAATGTAAATGGGAACAATATTCTGTGTGTTAAAGTACTTCTTTCAGTTTGAGGGGTCTAGATGGTTTTTTTTAAAATATTATTTTCAGTATAAAGTTAACAGTAAAATATAGCAAAAATTAAAGGAAGCAAGTTGTATATTAGTTATTGAGATCATTTATTATTTTTGTGAAGTGATAACTTCATACTGAATTTTTTAGGATTTATAATTTTGGATATCTGAATGTAAATTCATCTCTTTACAGAAATAAGGCAAGAAAATATTCAAAGCATATATTCTCTTAAGGTATACCCTTGTGGATAAAGAATTTTCTTTAAAGAAAGTTTTTTTTTCTTTAAAGCCAAAATGTAGTTTATATAACAAGCAGAAGGAAGATAGAAATCTTATTTTTGTTAACAAGAAATGCTATACAGATACCACTCTCAGAGCCATGTATTTTGAACAATTTTTTCAACTGAGAAATGTCTGGCCAGAAGTATGCATGTGTTTGGGTATTCCCATGATAGCACCTCCATGAAATGTGTCATTTCTTTCTACCTCTGAGGAAGGGAAATGTCAGTGACTATGTTCTCCTGGCATAAGATAGATATCAGTGGTCTCACTGCCATTTTTTGTCTTTAAGTACAGCTATCAAACAGCATGAGAAAATAAAGAACATCGGGACCTGAGCCTTTACACCCTATCTCCACTCATAAGATCATACCCCCATTCCTGTTTCTGTCTTCCCTCGGAGTCTTCAATCCATAAAACACGGTTTCCTAGTCCTTATTTGGATAGCAAACAGTATGTCCAAGCTTGAAATGGAGTATTTTGGTTGTTCTATTGATGAGGAACTGTGAAAGCTACCTTAAATCAACAAGAGTATGGATTTAATGAAATCTGAGAGAGAGAGACAGTAAGAGAGGGAGAAGGAGGTAGAGCAAGACAGACAGAGTGAACATTAAATATAATATAAATAATGCCTTTGTCCTTCAGTTGTTTTTCTTTATAAAGCTGCAGCTTTTAGAGTTAAGTGATGTGATTTTTTTTTTTTATTAACAGGAAACATTCCAGATGTATATTTATCTCCTCCATAGCAGTTTTTTATTTGTTTTTCATTCTGTCCTTCAGCCGAATTTCATTTTTTTATATTTTAAGATGCATCCATATTTCTGTTTCTGTAAGATAAGCCGTAAACTAAATGTGTATATTCAATCTCTTTCTGTTTTCAGACCAGGAACACAGAGTTTCCAGGTTGTAAATTTTGTTTTATATTAGAAGTGCTTCTTCAATAGCAAGAGAATACATCTAAGTCTACAAAAAATGTGAATTCATTTATAAGGCTTAAAAGTTTTCTAGACTCCTTTTCTATATATGGATTATATAAAGGATTTAACATTTACAGAATATAAGTTATACTTAAGTGCCAAATTCTCACACAGTGTAAATCTAAAGGAACTGTTGGATCCTGATATTTATTCAATAAACCTTGCGTGCCCACCAGGTACCAGGGACAGCTTTACATTGGGGCCATTACAGTAGACAAGATAATGCTGCCATACAGGAAAATTTTGCCTGTGGGTTATGATAAACATTAAACAGAATTTTTACTAATAACTTACAGCAATATGTGAAAAACTTATGTAGGGAATGTGTAAGGTGCTATGTAGGTGTATAAGAAGGGAATCGATCTTAATTGGGAATGGGATGGGAAGATGGTTGAAGATTTGGGAATGAATGATTTGAGGAAGTGACATTTGTGCAGAGATCTGAAGGAGGAGATGGGCTTGCAGTGTTAAGGGACAGGGAATGGGAGATAAAGGTGTGCAGAAGGGGTATTTCCTAGCAGAGGGAATAGCATGTGTAAAAATCCTGAAGAGGGAGAAGGAGAAATTATAAAGTATGTGGAGACTAGAATTCAAGAAGAAGAGGGGCGTGAGACAGATGTATGAACAGAATCCCTCCCATACTTCCTTCACTAACAGTTCTTCCTCAATTTCTTTTAAGCCAGCTGTCGCCCTGGGCATGCTTCAGCTCTATTTCCGTGTGCTGAAAGAGTATAATTATTTAAGATCCATCTCAAATTTATCTTCCTGCAAGAAGCCTTCAGTTATAGCCTCAGCTGAAATTAAGCACTTTCTTTTTTAAGACTTAACAACCTCTTTGATTTCATTTGTTTTATTTTGACTTGAGTGTTACTTAACTGTCTTGTTCAATACATATGAGGGCAACCAGATCCTGGTTTTGCACTGTGCTTGGTATGTAGTAAGTACCGTAAAAATAGTTGAATTAAATTGGAAATCAGGTTAATTGCAATGTAATGGTCTTCTATTTTTGTGCTTTAGCATTTTATTGAATTTATTCCAGTATCCAGTCTACTTCTTTTTATATCCAGAAAATTTAGGGCTATTTGAAGGGTACAGATGCTGACTCTGTTGGAGACTTCTCTCAAGAAAATCATCAGTGTAGCCAAGGTTCCTAAATTTCACATGGGACAAGATCCAATAAAGTTGAAATTATAATGACACTTTTAGAACAACATATCTCTTCTTTGTTTATTTTATTTTTATTTTATTTTTATTTTTTTAAAGATTTTATTTATTTATTTGAGAGAGAGAGAATGAGAGATAGAGAGCATGAGAGGGAAGAGGTTCAGAGGGAGAAGCAGACCCCCCGCTGAGCAAGGAGCCCAAAGTGGGACTCGATCCTGGGACTGCAGGATCATGACCTGAGCCGAAGGCAGTCGCTTAACCAGCTGAACCACCCAGGTGCCCTCTTCTTTATTTGAAAAATACTGAAATCCTATTAAACATTGCCAGCATTGCTTTCTGAGACTGCGATGTGGCTGTACATACATTATGCATGTAGTCTTTAATTTATCTGGACTGTAGTTATTCTTGTCTGCATTCAGACGAATTCATTTGTTCTTGAGAAGCTGTAATTATGTCTAATATTTATTTTTATGTTACTTTAAGGGAATTTTTAATGCAGTTTTTAAATAAGGATGGCAAATGAGATTCGAATTAACTATGTGTTTTCACATTTTTGTGATAAATCCTTCATTGTGATAGTATTTACCAAGGATGAATAGATATTCTGGCTGACAAGGAGAAGCAGATCATCTTTAAAATCATCTTTAAAAAAAAAAAAACAAACCTTTGAAGAGAATTGCCTCTATTTCAAAGTTAAAAAAAACTGTTGTTTTCAACAAAGCAAAGGGAAGATCAAAGCTCTTTTTTCTCAGAATTTCCTTTGGAAAAATTGAGAGCTAGAAATGTCACAAAGAAAATTAGCATACCCTGAAGAATCAGTTAGGGAAATATACTCTGTGAGGAAAAATTGTCAGTGCTTACAGAAGCAAGATTGATTTTTATTTTTAACTCTGCTGACGTTTCTAGCTCATCACAAGGACAGTCTTAAAAAATTATATTGAAGTCATCTTAGTCAAGCTCTTCCATGAATTGTTTCCTATTGCTTTTGTTCAGTGCCTTTTTGCTGACATTTCAAACTTCCTTTGTTTGGTGGATATACCATGGAAGCTTTGCCCCTACACCAGTCAGGAAATTTAGCTTGGGCCTAGAGCTTTTGATTCAGAAGACATAATCATGACTTAAAAGAAATTAATGTGGATTTACTAAAGATCATTATTTGTGTGAAGCACAGAACATTATGTCTATAAAATTAGCTGTCTAGTTACATGGACCACCCAACTTCAACTGAGGGCAAAGTTCTGTCTTCTATAGATTCAAGTTTGTGTCATTCTGTCAGTCATTCAGGAAGAAAATCAAATACATTTTTTCTTGGTTTTTGGTAATTTCAGCCAGAGTGACTCTAATTTGCTAAATTGCTTTGGCCATTTCCTATCCATCTTTCCTGGCACACCCCAAAATTCACACCCCAAGAGGTCTTCCCAGCTCCCCTAAGTTAGTCTTTTTCTTTATATTTCCTTGTACACCTCTATTATAACATTTATCACATCATGCATTATATTCTTTTTACATACTCTTTTTATGTTGTTCTAAAAGTGTCATTATAATTTCAACTTTATTGGATCTTGTCCCATGAGAAATTTATGAACCTTGGCTACACTGATGATTTTCTTGAGAGAGGTGTCCAACAGAGTCAGCATCTGTGGCCCTTCAAATAGCCCTAAATAGCCCTTTTTCCCTTGTCTTTTTCTTTTATCATTGCTGATAAGGTATCTATTAATAGATGACTAATAAATGTTTGTATGTGCCAAAAGTTGGGGCAACCCAACCAGGACACAGAAGATTATAAACAGCAGTGGGTTCCTGACTGACATCATGATGACTTCAACAGAATATTTGGAGAATGCTATGGACTGTAGTGTCAGTGCTGAACGGGTCTTCCTAGCCACTCCCATCCTGTTTTGAGAGTATTCTTCATGGTTCAACAGTATTTATCGCACACTTATATGCAAATGCAGGAATGTGATATAGCATTGAGAATACAGAGATGAATCAGGCAGTATGTCCTTGAGAATCTGAAAGGAGAGGAAGAGTGAATGTGGTAAATAGGCTATTTTGAAATACCTTACTAAAACCATGGTGGAGGTAACAGGATGCCCAGAAACACAGAAGAAGACACCTAGGGAAGACTGAGGAGCTCCGGATGGGATAGTTCTGACACATGATGGCTAGTGGGCCAAGTGAAGAAAGGGAGAGAAGCTCTCTCAGTGGGAGGGAACATTATAAGCAAAGACTTGGAGAACCATATGTTGGCAATAAAGGAGGCAGAGCAGAAAGGAAGCAGGAGTGGTGGGCAGGAGGGGGACTACACATGCCAGCCAAGGAGCTTAAGCTTAAGCATGTAAGTGAGTTCTAAGCAGTGCAGGGGGAACAGAGGGGAGTGGAGTTTGCATTTTAAACTGAGCACTTTGGTGATACCAGTGAGGACAAATTAGGGGTGAGAACAAGACTAGAGTCAGAGAGATTGGTTAGGAAGCTACTGAAATCGTTCTAGCAAGTGCTAATAACCCTAAGAAGATAAAAATGAAGATGGAGAGGAAGGCATAGATTTTAGAAATATCTGTGAAGAAAAAAGTCTCCCCCATTAAATACATATGGAGGGAAATGGAGACACACTGGATTGGCTACCTGGATCATTATCTGATCTAGTGAGGGAACAAGAGAAGAAACTCCTTCAAGTTTGGGAGTGGCAACATACTGAATTGAATTGGATTTCAGATGGAGCATTTACATTCAGGAGGCTTTATCCGGTAGGCTGGAGACACTCACAAGGAGGTAAATAGTTGAAACCAAAATAATGCATGAGATTTCCCAGGTGATAGTACTGCACATACAGAGAAGTGAAGTGAATTGCTCAAAGTCAGGCAACTGGCAATGAGGGGCAAAGGCTCAAACTAGTAATTTCCAGCTCTAAAGTGTATGCTTTTGTTACAGGGCTCCACTGCTTCTCCAAAGTAGCAAATGATCCCAGTATTAATGTGGGTGGCTTGGGGAAATGATTTAATGGAATTTTAATTACTTACAATGGACGAGTTAAGTACAACACAAACACGTGGAATCTTCTTTGGAAAAAAAGAATTTTGAAGTGTTTTAAAGGACAAGGAAGCATTCTGGTTTGTTTTCTCTGAAAAGGGATGTTTCCACAACTGTAGAACTAGAGAAGAAGATACGACAAAGACCAGAGCAGAAGAAAAGGCAAAAGGGACTAAAATAGTTGAAATCTTACTGTTACTTGAAAACAAAAGAAAGTATCTCTATAGAATTTGACTGTGAATCAAACTCACTAATATATTTTTGCCCTTGTAATGAATGCTCCTCATCGAATATTACACACTGTCAGAGAAGGAGAATTCATCTGCATACATTTTAAAAGCCATCAGAATGCATTATCAGCCATGTTCTTCACATCAAATTCCAAAATTAAGTATTGAAATATATACTGTGTAATATTATATATAATAATATATAGTTAAAATTATGTAATGATACATTATAATTACATATTAAATAGAATAATACCCAACATAGGATAGAATAGTACCCAACTTAGGATATTTTCATTTGTCTATTGAAATATTAAAATTTTAGTCATGTAAAATTAAAAGCCTATAGTTCTAGTCCATTCATAGCATATTTTATACAACTGTGGATACATTAATAAGTTAAAAGTCTCTTGATGTGCTTCAGTTCGTATAAGCTTTAAACTTCACCTACTTGAGATATCAGTGAACTCAGATGTAAAATTAGACACATTCAGAAAACACAATGGAGGATAATAGATGAACAAATCCCTTGGTAGTCTTATGGAGAAGCATTTTTAGTAGATCTAATGACATTCATTGCATTTCTTATGGGCCAAGTGAGAAAAAGCAGAAATATTCTTAGTAGACCAAGTGACATTTAGGTCATGGGAAAAAAATTCCATTAGCAATTATGGAATTTCAGTAATATGAATAAGAAGAAACAGAGGGCTACTGATCTGTAATTGCCTGCTTCATTAATATACCAGAGGAAGGACAGTCAGTCAAACCTGGATTCCAGTCCCCACTCTTCCCTTGACTAGTTGTTATGACTTAAGCCAAATTCTTAATAACTCCAAGCCTTGATTTCCTTATTTGTCCATTGGAGCTAATGATGCTTCAAAAGCTCTTGTGGGTATTGGCTGAGAGGAGGTCCGTACTATCTTCAATATTTGCTTAATGTAAAGAGTAACAAATCAAAAAGACTTGTTCATGGAAGAAAACCTTGGTTTCTCCAAGGTCTTTGTGTGTTTGGACAACTGACCTCATTGCCCAGTGGAGGAGGAAGGGGACTCCCAGTGTCTCCCAGTGGGATTGAGAGGGAACTTGCCTAAAAAACTATGCAAAATGGAGCTAGAAGAGCCTTCTTTGTGCACAGAAATACTCCTGAGAATAAGCCAGATACTGCATTTGATTTCATACCAGAAAACTAATAGGATAAGAGGCGATGTGGAAAACTATCCGGAAGGATGTATAGCCCTACCTGTGCTTCTTCCAGTCCTGGATTTAGCCCCAAGGCAAAAAAGATGGCTGCCCAGCTCTGCTATGAACAAGATGGCAGAACACTTCCAAACACCTTCAGTGAGAGTACTAGAAGCAGGAACTTTTTATACACTGTGTAATTAAAAGCTAAATGGAACATAATGGCATTCAGCTCTGCTTTCCTGCATCATGAATGCTACCAGATTCTTTAGGCAATTAATACGATTGCCATTAAAGCCATTCATGTTATTCTGCACTCAAAAATAAAATTTATGAGGGGTGACTGGGTAACTCAGGCGGTTAAGCCTCCAACTCGATTTCAGCTCAGGTCATGATCCCAGGGTCATGAGATTGAGCCCCGCATCAAGCTCCATGCTCAGCGGTGAGTCCGCTTGAGATTCTCTCTCTCCCTCTCCCCCTCGCCCCACCACTCTCTATAAAATAAGTAAGTAAATCTTTTTATAAATAAAAATTATGAGTGAAATTGTGATTCCCCATATTCAATGTCTTTATGTATACTTTGAACAGCACTGCATATGCCAATATTTAAAGCTTTTAATATGAGAAATGAGCTAGTTTCTTGCTTAGTAACTAATCTAGGTTAGGATGTCAATATAGTTTGCAGGGGGAGATGTACACCGAAACTCTTTCCATACCTCTTTTAATAACTCACATAACAGGGCGCCTGGGTGGCTCAGTTGGTTAAGCATCTGCCTTCGGCTCTGGTCATGATCCCAGGGTCCTGGGATGGAGCCCCGCATCGGGCTCTCTGCTCAGTGGGGAGCCTGCTTCTCCTTCTCCCTCTGCCTACCGCTCTGCCTACTTGCACTCTCTCCCTCTCTCTCTGTGTCAAATAAATAAATCCTTAAAAAAATAATTCACTTAATAGAAGAAAACCAATCTCACAGAGATATGTTGATGGGAAGGGAAGAAAAGATTTAAGAGTAATTTCTTAACAAAAATCCAATGAAATTGTATTGTCACCTATAAATTATGGATGAATATTACCAGTTTTATTTTTCTAATTTAGGTGTTAAACCATCAATTTAAAAAAATTCTGATTAATAGTTAAAACAACTGTAGAGGTGATGAGTTTTATTTATTTTTTTTAAAGATTTTATTTATTTATTTGACAGAGAGACACAGCAAGAGAGGGAACATAAGCAGGGGGAACGGGAGAGGGAGAGGCAGACTTCCTGCCGAGCAGGGAGCCCGCTGCGGGGCTCGATCCCAGGACCCTGGGACCATGACCTGAGCTGAAGGCAGACACTTAATAACCGAACCACCCAGGCGCCCCAGGTGATGAGTTTTAAATAAAAACAAATTCTTATGTTTGTTTTCAATTTTTATACACTTTTGGTTCATAGCTGACAAACTAACCTTCAAATATCACTCACTGCTGTGGGGCCCTACTCTGCATAACTGTTCTGTGACTTACATCACATGTGACTTACTGCACTGGTCTGTACCCTGTTCAATAAAATAAATGCTTTTGAATGCTTTGGGTGTTGAGACAATGTAAACTGTTACACAATTTCTAAATTTTTGCAGACAAATTCTTTCCTTAAGTCTGCAGACCACATTTTGAGTGGCACTGAGCTAGAAGACATAAGCTGGGATTTAAAATAAATAATTACCAGTGCGAGATGTAGCTTTGGCCTTTCATATGTTTGTGTGTGCTCCCTAAACAAGGATGAGAACTGGAAAGTGAGCTGAGGGCAGATTGTGAAGGAAGGAGAGCAAGCTTGCCTTGTGTCTGGGTGAAGAAATGTCCTTGAAGACTACACTGGGGACAGGGCTGGACTATAGTAGAGAAGCAGATGTAGGAAGAGCCAGCGTTAAGAGTTTCGTTTTCCCATAAAGAAGGCCTGCTGCCGTCAGGTTCTTCAGACCCTTACCAGAGAAGGCAAGACAAGTTCACACCTCATGCATACCAGAAAGCAAGTTCCTTCAGGGAACTTGCTCATGGCTGTATCACTAAAACATAAACATTGCTTTATCCCCAAATAGATGTTCAAAAAATATTTGTCGAAGTAATTGAGTGAAAGTACTGACAACACATTCTTATGTACAGGAAACAGTGTAGGATTAGTTGCTTTGTTTTGTTGTTGTTTTACTTTCAAGACCCTTAATGCCATAAGGATTTCAGGAGGTTTAGGGAGATATACAGTAGTTTATCAACAATAAGGACAAGGGGGAAGTCTTTTAAGTTTCACATCATTTACCTCTTCTCTTCTATTTAATACAACATAGCAGATCCATGATAAATAAGGGATATGGCTCGCTCGCTCTCTCACCCCCTCCCTCACGCCCATCCTCCCTCCCTTGTCTGTCTGCTTATCTGTCTCCTCCTTTCTTTACCCTCTTTCCTTTGTCTTTTCTATCTGTCCTTTTCATTTTTCTTTCTTTCATTTATTCACTCATTCAACTACTATTTATATCTGCTGAGTAATCTCCCCCCTGCCATTTCTCATGCCTTCCCCTCTCTCCAGGGGATTAAGTAGCTTTGTACCGACTTAAATTCTGTGATCTCAATGGACTATCCGTTTTTTCACTCTTAAGATTCTCCTTATGCCTTAAAGACCCTTCATTCCTTTTGCCAATGCTTGCTTGTCCTAATGCTTACTACTGTACTTTAGCACTCTGCTAAACCTTTTTAGATCACTTTCACACTGGGCTGTACTTACCTGTTTATTGTCCTCTCTCAAATGTACTTTCTTTGCAGGTAAATTGTCTTATTTTTATCCTTTTATCCATAGTACCTGCCACCAAGTCCAACTTACTATTTATTATTATTGTCTATTGAACAAGTGAACAAATACACAAATCTGGAGTTTAGAGATGTGCATATTTGGGTCTCCTGGAGAAAAAAATGACTAAGGAGAGTGTTCAGAGTGAGACTAGTGAGACGGGACAGAAAACAGTTGCTGGAGGAATAGGTAAGGGGGAGGAGCCCATGAAGGAGGCAGAAGAGGCAAGCTTCAGTGCATGTGTGAAAACCAACAAAGCACCAGGCTAATGCTAAAAGACTTAGTGAATAGAGAATTGGAAAAGGTGAGGGTGACCAAGAGTTACCCTCATATATAAGAAGAGATTCAGAAAACAATGCCTGGGATTGTCCACTGGATTTGGCCAGTGTAAAGTCATTAGCATTGACATCCTTAGGCAGAATGGTTTGAGAAGGGTGGTGGGTGAAGTCTGGCTACAATCGTCTGATGGGAGTGGGTTGCAGGTTTGGAAGTGGGATTAACAAATTAGCCTTCTTTGGGAGAAATTTAAATGGAAGAGGAAGGAGGTTATCAGACAGTATCTAAAAGATTTAGAGCCAGTGAAAATTTATTTAGTTCTCATTAGTTCATCTAGTTAAGAATGAAGTTGATAGAACTTCTTGTTCTTTGTGGGAAGGACTCAGTAGTGCATGAGATTCCTCCTTGTTAATCAATACTGATTCTCATTTGCCCTTAAATTATTTACTTATTGCTTCATTTAACAAATATTTACTGAGCAACTGCTTTGGATCAGGTGTGTTTTAGGTGCAAGGCATAAATGAAATGATGTAGTCCCTGCCCTCGTGGAGATTATCTTCAATTCCAATTGTTCTTTAAAACTTACTTTTGATCAGTTTGCTCATCTGAGGAATGAAATTAGCCAAAGACAGTCCCAATGGAGCTTTAATTAGTTAATGCATTTTCACTTATCATGTTCTGCTAATGACATCTTTCTAATTTTTGTGTATCTGTATTTCTAGTTTTATTACATTTTCCCTGCCCTTCTGTCTGAAGCATATGTCTGCAGTTTATAAGATGAGACTCACTTCTGAGTAGTTGTCTCCCTTAATATCTTAGAAGACAGTGACAGTTCCACACTGCTTCAGCTGATTTTAATTAAGCACTTTGGAAGTTGAAGATAGGGCGGTGACCTTGCTGGTCTTTTTCATACAGTTGTCTCTTTCCTATTATAAGGTTCATAAGCAAAACAGTAAGACTGTATATATATTTTGTGAATAAATTTTGTGAGAAGACCCATTCTCCTTGGAAATGGTTTAGAGCTGTCACTTACCAATTTAGGAAATTTAATTTAGGTAACTTAGGAAGTATATTTACTCCACCAAAACATGTCGAACACTCAGAGTTGTGGATGATGCTATGCAGAGTAATCAAGTAATAAAGATAAACTGCACATTGTCTCTATCTTCAAGGTGCTTATAGTTAGCGGGGAAAGAAACGTGTAAACAAATCCTTGCAGTACACAACCATAGATACCAACATTAGGGAATGTACTGGGTGCTGGGGAAATGGAAGAGCCTCTGACTCTAAAGATAGAGAGGAAGTTTGAGAGTGGAGGTGATGTTGAAGATGGGTCTTAAAGAATGAATATTAATGGGAAGTGATGCCAGCAAGATGATGGTATAGTAATTTCCAATGTCCCTCTGCCTACAGAAACATTAATTTGAACAACTCTCCATGAACAAAAATACTTTAACAGGAACAAAAGATTCTAGGTGAGGGATTATAGCACCTGAGTGGAGCATGGAAATAAGAAAATATGTGTTATATTACCCCCATAACCCCTCCCCTAAATCTGGCTAGCCCAGGATGAAGAGAAACACACTCCCCATGGGGAAAGAAGAGTGCAGTGAGCACCCAACTTCACCACAATCCCAAGAACCAGACCTACACTGGTGCCAGACCAACCCTCTTGACCCCAGGCTCCAGGTGGGTTCCTATGGAACCCTGTGGACCCAAGCACCAAGCCTACTTGCCTGCTGACCAAGGCATCAGACTTACTTACCAATACACCCTACCAGATGCCCCCTCTTACCCCAGAATCTCTGGAAGGTCTAGCTGATAAAAAGTTTTCCCTGCTGAAGTCAGTTTATAAAGACTGGAAGAGTTGCCTACTTCTTCAGATGCACAGACACCAACACAAGACCATAAGGATCTTGAATAATCAAGGAAGCATGGCACCACCAAAGTAAATTAATAAAGCTCCAGTAACTGATCCTAAATAATGGAGATCTATAAACTGTTAGAAAATTCAGAATAATTCTCTTAGGGAAATTCAGTGAACCACAGTGCAAGCAAACAGAGACAATTAAATTAGGAAACCAATGCATGAACAAAATAAAATGTTTAAAAAAGAAATAGAAACCATTTAAAAATAAAAGAAGAAACCCTAGAGTTCAAGAATACAATGACTTAACTGTGGAATTTAATAGAGAGCTTCAAAAGCAGATTCAACCAAGCAGAAGAAGAAAATCAGGGCACTCAAAGACAGGACATTTGAAATTATCTAGTTAGGGAAACAAAAAGGAAAAAGGATGAAAAAGAGTTAAGAGAGCCTCCGGGAATTAGGAGATACCACTAAAAGAAACAACCTTTACATTACTGGGGTACTAGAGGGAAAAGAGATGGAGAAAAGGTCAGAAAGCTTATCTAAAGACATGATTGCTGAGAACTTCAAGTCCGGGGAGAGATTTGGACATCCAAGTTTATGAAGCACACAGGCCCTCCAAAAGTTTCAACACACAAAAAAAGTCTTCTCCAAGACACATTATAATAAAATTGCCTAAAGTCAAAGACAAAGAGGAATTTTAAAGCAGCAGGAGAAATAATATTCCTCAGGTACAGGAGAACTCCCGTAAGGTGCACAGTGGATTTCTCAGTAGAGACCTTGCATGCCAGAATAGAATGGGGTGAACCAGAGAACGTTATGCAAAGAGAAATAGGTCAAAAAGAATTGTGATGTGTCTCACTTATATGTGGAATCTAGAAGAAGAAGGAGGAGAAAGGGAAGAGGAAGTAATGTACAGGCATGTGTCTACTTAATAATACTGTGTTGAACAATGATAATATGGGGGCACCTGGGTGGCTCAGTCATTAAGCATCTGCCTTCAGCTCAGGTCATGGTCCCAGGGTCCTGGGATCGAGCCCCGCAGCGGGCTCCCTACTCAGCGGGAAGCCTGCTTCTCCCTCTCCCACTCCCCCAGCTTGTGTTCCCTCTTTCACTGTCTCTCTCTCTGTGTCAGATAAATAAATAAAATCTTAAAAAAAAAAAAAAGCAATGATAATATGCTTAGTAAAGAGTAAATTTTAGGTGCATTCATCACACATAAAAAAATGGTAACTGAGGAGATGATATGTTAATTAGCTTGACTGTAGTAATTATTTCACTATGTGTGTCTATATCAGATCATCATAGTGTATGCCTTAAATATAATTATAAAAATTTTGAAAAATGAATAACAATTATTATGATGTTAGCTAATATTGAGTGACTGGCTGTGTGTTAAGTACTGCACTAAGGGCCTTGAATTTTACAAAATAAAGGGAAGTACAGCCTTTTTTATAGATTCTAATATAAAAGTATAAAAGCTAAGAGTTAGACATTTAAAATCTCAATGCAATTGTGCTTACTCATGTTTATTTTCATCTTTTCTTATTTATAACTGAACGAGTATTTTGCTGGATCCTTTTTTGCTACAGTCATTTAGAGGTGAAACAACACTACTGTCAGTCTTGCAAGGGACCCTGTGAATATTTTTCTCTTGTTCATCGTTGTCTCTCACTGAAGAGGGATCGGTAAACACCCTTCCTCTCTAATTATAGGTTCTGATGATTGTTAAATACTTTCCTTTAAGTATTGTACTTCAGTGTTAATTGAGATGTAGTCTAATATTCATAAGCTTAAAAAGAATCTTTCTCACAAAGAATCCTTCTTAAAATGTGCATAATAATCATTTTATCTATAAACGAAGACATTTAATATATTTCTTGGGGCACCTGGGTGGCTCAGTTGGTTAAGCATCCAATTTGTGATTTTACCTCATGTCATGATCTCATGAATCATGTGACCCAACCCCACGTCAGGCTCCACACTCAGCCAGCAGTCTGCTTGAGATTCTCTCTCTTCCTCTTCTTCTGCCCCTACCCCCCTAAAATAAATAAATCAGTCTTTAAAAAATATTTAATATATTTCTTTATCTCTTTTAAGTCAGATATATATTTGGTTGGTTGATAATACGCTAACTTCAGATCCTTTACAGCTCTAATGAAATAGAGTTCAATTTAGTTCAATACTATACCAAGTATTAGATGCACTGTCTTTGGTTATGGGAATACAAATTTTGTGTGTGTGTCAGGCACTATCTTTGGTTATGGTATTACAAATTTTTTTAAATATTTTATTTATTTATTTATTTGTTCATTTATTTGAGAGAGAGAGAGAACAGAAGCAGGGGGCAGGGGCAGAGGGAGAGGGTCAAGCAGATTCCCTGTTAAGTGGGGAGCTGGATGGGGGACTTGATCCCAGGACCCCAAGATTATGACCTGGGCCAAAGTCAGACGCTTAACGCACTGAGCGACCCAGTCACCCCAGGGTGACGCATTTTTACAAAAAAATGGTTCTCTGCCCCCCTGAGAGTATGCAGTTTAGCAAAGATGACAGAAGGAGTGCAACCCGCTGTCGTATAGTGGGATAAATGTGTTTCAGTTGGGAAGTTCTCAAGAAGATGTCATATTTGAGCAGAGTTTTGGAGGATCAACAGAATCTTGCCAAGCAGAGGAGGTGAGAGGAGATTCCAGGCAGATAGTATAATATGAGAGAAGGTGTGGCAATTTTCCTGTAGGTGGATGGTGTGCTGGGAGAATCCAGCGTGAACATGGCAGAGCAAAGAGGGAGATGGGAGATAAGAAGGGAAGTCTTATTGCTAGATTGCTAGGGCAGGCCTTGAAGGCCAGATGGTAGGCTTCGGGCACTGGGGAAATCTGAATAACTTTAGCAAGGTAATAAAATATTCATCTCTGTGCTTTAGGAAGGTAATTTTGAAGTCCAATTGGAGTCAAATAAGGAATACAGAGAAAGATGTGGAGGAGGAGAAGCTGATCTGTCAACCTCATGTCAGTTGAGCCTTTTATGGCTTTAAACCCAGAAAAACTTATGATTTTAAATCTAAAAATTACCCTTTAATATGAAGATGCCAAACTTTCTGGAGACATAATTGTCAAATTAAATAGACTTAGTCTAAAAATAGAAATATTACTTGACTCTACTGTTTTTCCTGGGTGCGATGAGATGTTTTGTTTTTAATATAGTTAAACTTTATTCTCGGAAAGGCTTTCTTTTTGGGGGTTTGACTTTGTCTCTCCATTTCCAGAGATTGTGCTCTCTAGTAGCAGAGTATGTTGTCACTATTGGAAGCATTTTAAGTCTGTGGTGATCTATGTATGTTGCAGATGTGAGAAAGAAATATCACGTGGCGCCCGGGTGGCTCAGTCGTTCAGTGTCTGCCTTCAGCTCAGGCCATGATCCCGGGGTCCTGGAATCGAGCCCCGCATGGGGCTCCCTGCTCCACGGGAGGCCTGCATCTCCCTCCCCCACTCCCTCTCCTTGTGTTCCCTCTCTCGCTGTGTCTCTCTCTGTCAGATAAATAAATCTTAAAAAAAAAAAAGAAAGAAAGAAATATCACCCTCACAGACTCTTGAAAGGAGGAGCAAAAATCAGAATGCAGTAAGAGGGTTTGGAAAGCAGACAGTTGGATTTTAATACAGTGAAGTCACTGATAGAAGATTGTCAAAGGAAAAGAATAATAGGAGGGTATCAACAGCAGTAAAGAGCAACGGGGCATGGCCCCACTACCTCTGACACCATAATTCTGTTTCCAGGGCATCAGAGAAGTCTCAGAGAAGTCCTTTTTTTATGTGGGAAAGTCTTGCCCTGTGTGGTCACGCAGATTGCTTCGTTAGCCTTCCAGGAATTTTTTTCCCAACACTCAAGTAGAAATGGAGTTGTTCACTGATACAGACAGTTCTATAAGGACTATAACCTTGAGTGCTCCATTTTTGACAAGGCAGAAGACAGATTTATCCAAGCAAATCCAAGTTTATCTCATTATTCAGGACTTCTCTTCATGTAACTTTTAGTAAAACACATTCCGGAAAAGTCAGGGCTAATGCTTGTGGCCATGGAAGGTGGGTAGGGGTAGGATAGAGGTACAAATTAACATTTTCCCACCTACTTAATCATCATGTATTTTTTTTTACCCATATAGGGGTACAGGGTGAACCTGTCTGGTGATTTTCCTTTATACAAGAAATCAGTGTCTTTCAATAATATTTTCTGTAGAATTTTTTTTCTAATTTAAGTGCTATGGTAGGCCAATGCAGCTTAACAGTAATTCTCATCAGACACCCAGTCACAGCTTTAGTCAACTGCCATGCCATTGTGATAATGATATACCCAACCATACCAATGACTAATATCCATAACTGAACAAACACTGGTATAGTTCTTTTTTTGAAATGCAGAGTAACTGCTAAAATCCAAAAGCCACCTTATACAGTTTAGAATATTTTGGGATAGGACATGATGTTATGAGAAGTATAGAGGAGTCTGGCCAAGTAAGAAATTTTCATAAATTATTATTAACAGTGATCTCATAGGCAATGATCTGGAGAAAAAAACAAGGATATAGCAAGAGAGCTGAGCTGAATACTATAGTTGTTCCTCCTTATTTATAAAGCACTAGTGGCACTTATGCCTTAATCGATCTCTCTTGGATTGGGTATCCTCCAACATATCCAGAAAAGTCAGAAAAGTGCCAGATGAGAAGAATGTCACTTTTGTCACTGATTTAACCTCTGGGAATCCCTTATGACAAAATTAATAGGTTTAAATATTTTACATCAAGCTGTCACGTTGTCTCTGTGTGAAAACCTGACCCCTTGAAGTACCTGCCAGACCCTATAGAGCTATGATCCTAATTCTTTACCCAGTTGAGAAAGCACTTCCCTAATTTTTTAATTAGTAAATTAACCTGCATAACTACATAAACTAATCTCAGTGTTCCCCAAATTCATTTTCTTTCTCTCATGGCAAACATCAATTCCCTATTTTCATTACCATGATCTTATTTTGAATGCCAAATAATTCTTTGTTTCTGGGATTTCTTGCAGCTCTGAATTCCCTAAATTTTCATATCTTATGTGTCATCTGTTTCTTTCCATTTATTTTTACTTTTTTACTGGTAGCTAAGTGTTTACTGTGTAGTGCTTCTCTCCAGTGTTTAACAAATGAATTATAATTCTTTAGCTTGGTATTTCATTTCCTCACAGTATGGATCCAGCCTACTTGCGCAACATTCTCTCTCCCTCCCTTACATGAACCTGCTCTTCAGCCAGATTGGCTCCATCCACTTCTGTATCTGTTCTGCTGTTCTTGGTGTTGCCTCCATTTGAAACGCTGCTTTCCTATTTTGACCTGTCCAGAATCCCATCCATCTGTCAGAGTCCAACTCTTATGCCATATTCTTATTTATATGGCCTTGCTTCTTCCTCATGTGAGTATATCCCAATAACTTTTTTCACCTGTAAACTTACCTGTCAGTTAGTTCTACCTTGTCTTATAAATACCTGTGTACCTGTCTCCACTACTGGATTATATGAGATAAATGCCCAAGATTAGTTTCACTGTAGTTATTTGATTTGGATATATTTATACCACTTAGTATTATAACTTTCGACATTATCACCCCTTTCATTGGTATTTTATTCTTCAGGGACTAAATGAAAAAATATTATCGTAATGTATCAATTTTATATGGCAGAGTTAATTTACAAAGTTGACAACGAAGTCTAATGTATGCTAGCATGAAAGGAAACTTACTGTCCAGCCTATATAACATAGCAGCACTTTCAAAATGGTCTTAATAAGATTTGCTATGTGAGACAAAGGACCATGACTTCATTCTTACTAACCTCAGAAGCATAATAAACTATGGTCAGTTTGGGCATTAATCCAGTTTTGCCATTAACTTGCTCATAAATTTTGATTAGGGGGCATTGTAAGACTTTCATAATTAAGGGAAGTGCATTAGAAATTTATTTCCTGTGAACAGTTTGTCATATTCTGAAAAATACTGAAGTTCTGTGAATACCTGTAAACCTTAAAGATGATAAAATAGGTGGCTGAACAGACTTTTTTCTGATGGGGAGTACCTAATACTAGTTGCAACTTCAAGTCTAAATTTCAATTCTAACAAATAATTGATTGAATTAAAATATGTGTTGGTTATGTAAATTTCTTAAGAGTAACAAAGTGGCTGTATTCCATGGTTATTTCCTCAGACTTCACCAGCACATCGATATATTTTATAATGATTTCTTGCTTTCTTTAATCATGGATTGACAAATATTAACTATTTATACAAGTCTGGATCAGTAAATACATTTAATTCTGTATTTGCAGGAGGCCTTTATCTTCTAAGAGTATTTTGAAGGGTGCAGTTATATCATTAGATGCTTTTTCTATTTTAGTTTTGCTATATAGCAATTTGGAAAAGACTAGATTGTTTCTGAATAAGGTTTTACTTGATGTGGGCATTTACACATTTTAAATTTACAAAAGTTATTTTTCTACTGGCTCCCTTCGTAAAATCTGTTGTTTTTTTTTCCCCTTTAAGGATTTTAGCCCTTTGGAAATTTTAACACTCCTGCCAAATCCATTTTTATTTTTTTAGATTTTATTTATTTATTTGAGAGAGCACAAGTGGGTTGGGGGAGAAAGGAAGCCAGACACAGGGCTCCATCCCAGGACCCTGAGATCATGACCAGAGGTGAAGTCAGGTGCTTAACCAACTGAACCACCCAGGTTCCCCTCTGCCAGATTGTTTTAAATGAATTAAAATCCACATATTCCTGCTCTGAACTGGCTGAACAAGTGACAACTTTTTTTTTTTTTTGGAAGGAACGTCTGTTTCTGAAAGTAGGAAGAGTGTTCATTGTGGCCAGCTGTAGTGGAGGTTTCTGTAGTGAAGCTTTCTGTAGGGGATACAAATGATCTACGGACTGCTACTCCAGGATATTTTCTTTCCCAAACAATTCAAGGTACAGAAGAGCTGAAGTGTGTACAACCAATGCACCTGATTACGCCATTTAAATGAGAGTCTTTATTTTTTTTTAAAGATTTTATTTGTTTATTTGAGAGAAAGAGAGGGCACAAGCGGGTTGAGGGGCAGAGGGACAAGCAGACTCCCCATTGAGCAGGGAGCCCAATGTGGGGCTCAATCGCAGGACCCTGGGATCATGACCTGAGCTGAAGGCAGATGCTTAACCGACTGAGCCACCCAACAGTCTTCTTTAACCTAAAGAAAGGTTCTTTTTTTTTTAGACCTGAACCACTATTTGTGCCCTGATCATGGAATTATGTAGCTTCCAAGTACCTACTTTAATTTTCACTTTTTATATGTAACAGAAAATATTGTAGGTGGCCTTAGGGGAAAGGAGAAAGTTTAGGTCTTATGTTTATTCCTTGCTATGCCTTAAAAATGCTCCAGGGGATGCCTCCCACTGTGTGTCCTTGAATAGTAATTGCTATTGACTACTGAATGCATCCTATTTGCTTACCACAATACTGAGTACTTATTTTGATTAATAGTCGACATTATGCTATATATATATATATGTTAGGCAATTTTAATATACATTGTAAAAACGAGGTACTTGAGACCCTGGGAGGCTAAATAATTTGTCCCTGAACTTGCGCACTTCTTTTAATTGCTTTACTCTCTCCGCCAAGCACACTTGAGGAAAGGCATGAGGACCTTGATCAAGGTGTCTCTGCAGGTTCTGGCTTTGAAGCACCACCTTCGTTCCAAGCATCTAGCAAGCTAGGTAAAATACAAAGTCAGAAAATGTAAAAGTCACCGCTGAGCTCATGATTTATCATCTCAGAGGCCCACAAATCAAAAGAAAATGCAAGTGATGAGTTGTGAGCTATGCTGAGGCCTCTGGAGGTGGACAGAAGGGCCAGTATGACTTCTTCTAGGCTAATAAGAGATTGAAGTTGTTCTACACTAGATGGAGATCCAGAGCCAGCCTTATAGTTTGAAGCCAAGACATAGAGAAGGACTCGTCTGCTTCTGAGCAAGGATGAGAAACCTGCTTCCCACTACTTAAGACTATAGCTTTTGATGCTAGGAAAGCCTTATATGGCAGGAAGAAAGCAGCATCACCAGTAAACTGGGAATTGAACCGAGTCACTCACTGGCTCACCAAAGTGACTGGTAATAATTCAGATGTCAGCATAATTTAATACTCGAATTACCAGTATGAAACTGATTATGTATGAGTGGTTCTGGGCACCTAATGAGCACAAAATCATTTGTAAGAGAAGGATAATGAGAGATGGGGGTTGGAGGTGTATCAAAAAGCTAAATAAAACTAAATAAAAAAATCTTCTGACTTCAAATGAACCTGCAAAGCAAAATTCCAAAGCACATGAGAAAGCCTTACACTAGGAAAGAGCCAATGGATTTGACCATTGAGAATAAATTTTACTGGAAGAAATTAAAATATTGAAACAGCCTGGGAGAGCATATTTTGGATGCTCAAAATATAAACAAAGGATTGCCATCCGTAAAAAGGTAGAAAATCCTGAAATAAAAACAGTCAGTGATCTAATTATTTATTTATTTACAAATATTTATTAAGATTTTACTATGGTCCACACACTGTTATATGCCGGAGATGTAGGAATGAACCCAAGTAAATAAAAACCACATCCACATAGACAGTTTGCATTCTCATAAGGAGTTTACCTGTTAGTGGTAGAAATGAAATAAGAATAGGCAGAAATCTTGGAAATTAAAGACATTGAAATAAAATTCCCAGTAGAAAGTATAAACTCTAGACTTGACAGTGACAGATCTTTTTTCATTTGGAAGCTATTACTTAGGAAATCACCTAAAATGCAGTCATGGGAAAATAAGATTTTTAGAAGTGTGTGTGAGTGGAAAGAAAGAGAGAATGAGAGAGAAAGAAAACATCAGATTATGTGAAGAAATAATAGCTGAGATTATTTTAGAATTGAAGACAAGACTCCTCACGTTGAAAGGACACTCTGAGAACCTATCTGGATAAACAACAATAAAATCAATGCCTAAACACTTTGAGGTAAAACTTCAGAACATTGAGGGTAAAATGAAAATCTTTACCTGTCGAAGAAAAAATACAGACTAGTACCAAAGCAAAGGCAACCTAATTGAGAGCAGACACCAAGAACAGTGTTGAGGGGGAAAATGTCCTGTAATTTGGTTTCTAGAATTTAATGCCAACATATACCACTGACATGCTGATCAAACATAGTAATAGAATACCCAACTTTTAAAACTGAATATTTTGAGGAAAGAATGTGTGGATTTAAAAAAAAAAAATCTAAGAGGAACAGCAGCTTCTCAATGTCACCAAATTTAACTCTTGCTATAAAAAGTAATAACTAATTTCTATGTAAAGAAAGTTAAGATGACACAAAAGAAAGAAATACAAACATGCAAGGAAAGAAGAAGAAATATAGCCAACAAATATATGCACATTGAAAATAAAAACACCAAAGGTTGAAATTCTCATAACATCAATGTGAACAAGGATGTGGAAGAATGATCACAGCTATTCGGTTCTTTGGTCTGACAATCCACTTGGGCCAACTGTGTGGGTGATCTTGTAAACATGGAAGTGGTAAATGCCAGCTTCTGGGTGGTATTTACCTTGGGGAGGCAGAATTTGGAACAAGAGTGGGAGTGGAGAAGGGGCTCACCTGTATCTGTAATGTTTCGTTTCTTTAAAAGGCAATGCAGAGGTGCCAGGTGCCAGGCAGGATCTGTTAAAGCATGGTGGTGCATACCTGGATTTTCTTAGTAGTAGCCTACACATGTACCTGTGTAATTGAAATGAAAGCCACTCAGAACTTTCAGAACATGAATGTTTATGCACAGCAACGAGGTTTATAAAACAGCCAGTCTTCTGGTAATGAGCCCAGTTAAAACCCAAAGTCTTTGTCAGGGTCTATAAGTCCCTACCTACAGACTCTGACCCTCTGACCTCTCTCAGGTGCCCATTCATTCTAACCTAACTCTAACTCCAGCCCCATTGCATGCTTTTGTACCTCACACAAGTCTGGCTCATTTCCTCTTCTCATACCAGCAGTCCTCTTAGATTATTGTTATCTCTTTCTGATACTGGGGACAATCTTGAAAATTTAAAAATGTCTCAGATACCTTTGATTTTGCTCTTGGTCCAGTGCCCTTAGTAGATATTGACTCCACCAGCTGAATGAAACTATGTTTTCTTGGCACTTGGTGGTGTTCCACTTTAGAGTGTTTTATGCCACCATAACCCAGAGTGAGCAGTGAGCAGAACACGCCTCGGGTGACTGGAGTCCTCGTATTCCTGGCAGCTTTATGTGCTCAGGAGCAACAGGTAGCTGTGGGATTTAGGCTGAGGGAATAATTTTCCATGGACTTGTGTACTCTTTTCTACCCTATTGATTTTTCTACCAAGCACACTTGAGGAAAGGCATGGGAACATCTGGTCAAGGTATCTCTATGGGTTCCAGCTTTGAGGCACCACCTTTGTACCAGGATGGTACATGGAAATCTTTAGGAGTTCAAAATGAATTATAATGAATAATAACCAACTTTGGATGCAGAACTGTTTTTTAAATTTTTGTTGTTTGAATTTGTATTTGAGAGATGAATAAGCTAATTCTCAGTAAGAATGAGCCTAACTTTCATTTTGGAAGTGACTCTTAAAGTTTTCCTTATTTAAAGTGTAAAAATTGATTAAGCCATGCTACTTTATCTTAAAAAGACAAAAGCAAACATCATTATTAGGTACAGTGCTAATGGGAATAGCAGTGTACGTGTGCACTTGCACATGTGTGCATAGAGGGGGACTCTGGGCATAAAGTTCTGTCTCACTGATTTTGCCCACTGCTACTCATGCATTTGATAATAATCTGATGGTCCTTTGAGGTTCTAAATGGTGCTCCGAAACACTAGTCTAATCAGTTTTATTTCAATATCTTGTCTGACAATCATTCTAATATTATGGAACCTATTTTGGTCCATTGATATTAAGTGTTCACATCTTGAAAATAATTTCACTTCATCAAAAATAGACAGTAGATTAAATATAACTTAAATGTATCCTGTCTTCATGGGTCATTCCCTTACAATGTCAGTTTAGTATTGAGCCTTGGCTAAATAATATACTGAAACTTTTGCTAAGCAAAACTCAGCAATATTCTTTGGATAATTGCATGTCACTAGGATTCAGCTTCATGTATTAAAATACTTAGTGCCACATTGCATCCTGGTGACAAAAAGAACAAGTGTATCCTTGAAGAGGGTCTAACTTCCAGTCTGAGCATAGCTTAGTGGGTGAAAGAATTCGACTCAGTACTCTGTTTAAAATTAGTTTTTTGAGTATTACTTTTATAATCTTGCACAATAAATGAAAACTAGGTAATTCTCCAGTAGTCACAAGAAAATATATTTCTCCAACTTTTGTAATAATATAAATTATTAAAAATATTAATGGCACCCACTCTGTGCTATGCACTGTTCTAAAGGTTTTATTTGCATTAACTCATTTAATCTTCTTAGCAGGCTTGTGAAGTAGAAGCTAACGTTATCCCCAAATTACGAAAGAGGAAATTGAGGCATACACAAATTAAGTAATGTCTCTGAGGCCACACAGTGTGTAATGGAGCTGGTGGTGGCTTTAGTCATTTTTAAAAAAAATTTTTTAAAGATTTATTTGAGAGAGAGAGTGTGTGTGTGCAGGGGTGGGGGTTAGGGGCAGAGAGAGAGGGAGAGAGAGGAAATCTCAAGCAGACTCCCCGCTGAGTGCAGAGCTAGAAGCCAAGGCTCCATCTCACAACCCTGAGATCATGACCTGAGCTGAAATCGAGCCAGACATTCAGCTGACTGAGCCACTCAGGTGCCTCATTAGTCATTTTTTCTTAATGTAAAACTGTTGACTTTTTTTTGCACTCCCACCCATCCAAGTGTCCAACTTGTTTATTCATTTGTCTTCAAAAGGAAGTCAGCAAAACTTGCATGTCTTCATGCCTTTTAATTTTTCTAACAATAAATGATCACTTATTCCTTGGATTCTTACAGGGCCTTCTACTTGGACAAGTCAAATTCACCACCAAACTCCACATCCAAGGCTGCCTATGTAGATAAGGTAAAAAGAGATGATTGCATTTATTGATGCTTTGCCCTTTACAGACCTCCCTTATTTACTTTTTCTGCTGCTGTACTCAGACAATGTGTAATTACAAATATCTGTAGTCTCCGATTCCGTTACCTCCACAATGAAAATATTTTACACTCTTCATTAAACGTTATAACAGCAGTGAATTGTATGCCATCTAAAAGCATTTCTTCTGACTAAACGTGTCGGACGTTACATTCATCACTTTTTTCTGCAGCTCATGAGGCCTCTCAATGCTTTGGATGAACTTTATCGGCTGGTAGCCTCGTTTATCAGATCCAAGCGCACGGCTGCCTGCGCAAACACAGCCTGCAGCGCCTCCGGGGTGGGGCTGCTGTCCGTGTCCTCGGAGCTGTGCAACCGGCTGGGGGCCTGCCACATCATCATGTGCAACAGCGGCGTGCACAGGTACGTGGCCTGCCCTGCCTGCCTCTCTTGTGCCCACTTGCGTCTGGAGGTTCTTCCTTACATTGTGGTTACGGGAAATGGTAACCAGAAGCGTTCAGAGGACTCGGATGTATTTGGAATAAGCTTTGGGAAATCAGATCATGGTGACACGGTATTTTCTGGCTTTAGTTTTAGGTTCGGTGGCTATTTGTTCATACAAATGAATGCCATCCCACATTTATATCACTGTAGCTTATCTGCCCAGAATCTTATCACCCTTGCATTTATATTACAAGATTTGTACGTTAGGCACAAACTTGTACATCGATTTTATTCACTGTAGGAACTTGTCTGGTAGGAGCTGTCAGGGAGCTAAACAAAACTTTTTTCACTGCACTTGATGGACATTCCACTTTCGGTGGTTTGGGTTTCTATATCCACTGGTTGTGAGGTAGGTGCTGCCTTGGGGTTACTACTGTCTTTCTGCTTTTGGCAAAATTAAGTCCAGGAGCCCACACAATATACGTTCTTGAAAATGGAAGGGGAGATCTTAGATGGGTCCAGTGCAGGTGGCTTGTCTTAGGCAGCTGCGCTTAGTCTGGGACACCCAAGGTAGGCTTGTGAACTCATACACCTGCATCAGCTGCAAAACAGGGGTGGAGGACCCCATGTCAAGTCCTTCCCCATAACCACGTGCTCCTCCTCTGTCACCTCACCATTTTCACAAGGAAGTGAAACCATGTAGTAAAAATAATAAAACAGAATTTGGTCCTCATTGTGATCTGAGTAGGCAAATAGTGTCCTGTCACCCATCATAGTCTCTTCTTGGAACTGGGCCAGTTAGATTTTACGGATGGTGGTATTATGTAGTCAGATTTACGTGGTACTTGACCTATGCAAAGGACTACAGTTTGACTGTTGGCCGTGTAACATCATAAAGCAATGATGCTCATGTTAGAGGCATAAATACAGCATGACACCACGAACAACAGATAACAAAATGTAAGAAGATATAATGAGATAACAGAATAAGAACAAATAGACCTCCACTGCAAGAAAATGTAAATGACCTCAGAAAGTTACAGCCGAAAACCAAGATTCAGAAGGAAAACAGATCTCTGAGATGGGTAGACCTTTCCCTAAAGAAGGTGATGTTTGAACTGGGTTTTGATGAGTCAGGGTGAAGAGGTAAAAAGTGAGAAAAATGATCCAAGGCAGCAGGTTCTCATCTGTAAAATTCCATTTCAATTTGGTATGCCCGAATTCTAGTTTTCAAGTCCTACGCAGTGTGTTCTTGCTTACAAAGTATGGCAAGACCTTATTTCTCTGAAAGGAGCATTATATTTTGTGGTTGACAAAATATACAAAATTTTATCCTTTATTTGAATGGCTGTGTACTCTGTGCCCTATTGCATGCTGTAATAAGCTTAATTGAAAATATCATCTGCAACCAAATGAATAAAATATTATTTCATAATTTGTTTACTAGCAGAGAAGTGATCTCTCCCTTCTGATCAGCTCATGTTCACTCCTTCTGTTCCCACTTATTCACTCACTCATTTATGTATTCATTATTCATTCACTCAGTAAATATGCATTGAGCACCAATTATGTGCCAGCTCTGCTCTAGTTGCTGGAGATACAGCATTGAAAAATTAAAGTCCCTCTTTTCAAACAGTGTGCATCATATTGAGGGTAACAGATGATAGTGTAAACAAATACATATGTAATGTGCTGGATGGAATAAATAGAAAAAAGAACAGAAGTCAGGGGAGTAGAAGGTGATAGGATTGGAAGAAGGGGTAGCACCATCCAACAAGGGATTTCATCAGAGACTTGTATGAAATGAAGGAGTGATTTATGCAGATATCTCAGAGAAAGAGCATTCGATCCTAGGGAGCAGCAATGCAAATGGAGGTCACATGGGAGCTCAACGAACTGCATCGAGGCCACTGTGGCCTCACCAAGTGCCATTTCCTTGATTATTGGTGTTCCTGTCTTACCCCGGTGCAAGATCATAGTTGTCTGAGGACTGGATACGCTGTGACCACAAAGGGGACACTTCCGGACTTTGAAACTAAAAGCATACCCTCTTACCTCCACATTAATTTACTGGAAGTTAATGCAGTTAAATCTGCATTTAATCCTAGAGCCATGACCAGGTGGTCCCAATCAGTCTCTCTGCTAGCCCATGAGCAATTTTAGAATCTGACTAATGTTACCTGGGAGAAATAGATTGATGTCTCACAGCTGTTTTATAATTACCATAGTCGTTGATTGGTGTGTTAGGACTGCAAGTAACATTGAAATTTCAAAGTAGTTTGACTTTTTCCATTTCTACTATTTAAAATAAATGTAGCTTTAGTTCATTTCAGAGACATTTACTGAGGTACAGGCACAAATACTCCATGGCAAATGCTGAATTTAAAGTTAATGCTATTTGAAAATGGTACAGATTTATTTTCCTATTACACAGAATAAAATGGGAGTTTAACATTATCTTTGGGCGCCTGAGTGGCTCAGTTGGTTGAGCGACTGCCTTCGGCTCAGGTCATGATCCTGGAGTCCCGGGATCGAGTCCCACATCGGGCTCCCTGCTCAGCAGGGAGTCTGCTTCTCCCTCTGACTCTCCCCCCTCTCATGCTCTCTCTCTCTATCTCATTCTCTCTCTCAAATAAATAAATAAATAAATCTTAAAAAAAATAACATTATCTTTTAATCTCTCAGTGAAGGCTATGCTTACATCTTTCATGACAACAAAATGTGCTAATTTATATTGGATTTAGAAATCTCACATAAAGACCGTTCTTAAAATAATTCTTCGTAATTATGATTCAGACAGCTAGGGAGAAACCCAAGTAGATCCATACCTGCTCTCAACATTAGAATATGGAGGCTTACCTTCAGGTTCTGACAAAGGGGAGAAGTTCACAACGTGAGTCAGAATAAATATTGCACAAACTATTTTTTACCATTTACTTTTAAAATCAAGATGAGAAATGGTCAGTAATATGGGATCCCCATTAGTCAGTTTCCTGCCTTTTCTGACTGTATTTGCAAAATAACAAGAGAATATAAAATATTTTTAGAGTATTGAATGATTCTGCATATGTTTGATATTAAAGAGAAGAATGTGGTTTTTCAGAATGAAAAGGCAGATTTAATTAGCATTAATGTCTAGATGTTTTAATGCCAACCTGAATTGGATGGCAGAGCTACATACAGCAGTGAATGCGAGATTAGCAGGAATAGAATTCAGGATGAATTATTAAAATCTTCTCATAACATTTAGCCTGGCTTTGTTTTTATTAAATTCTTTTCCCTAGGGCAATCCTTCGTGTGTATTACCATTCTGCTGATGAACTTCCCTGCCCACACTCTCTTAACTATTCACTTATGTCAGGTGTCTTCATTGCTATTGGATGGTGCAAGAAGAATAGGACTGTCTCTTCTTAAAAACGGGTTTTTGCCTTTTAAACAATATAAACTTGATGTTAAAGGTAGTTTAACAAATGGCACGTTTTATAATTTCCCATCCTGACATGCCTTCTTTCATGTTCATTTTGTGTCATCTCTTGCAACTTCCATCAAACAACGCACAATTGAACATAGTTTTATTAGTAAATATAGTCCAACAATCTGCTTTATGCTCATAACAGCTCTATCTGTATTTTCCAGTTGTACACATAGCCTTTCTCATTATCACTTTTATTTGTTACAGAGTTAATCCAACCAGTTGCTATGCCACAGTTTACTAAATGATCACTTTCGTGGTTTATGTTCCTGGTCCATTGCCCATAATGCCTGCAGAGAGGCTGGTTTCATTGTGTAGCTGTTCAGATTTCAATTTTATTTTCCATTAAGTTAAAAGAAAAACAAAAGTATCCTCCAGGCAGAATTACTGTGTCAAGGAGTTTAAACCTCTGTGGTCAATAATATATATTGTTCAGGTTCTCGGAAGGCTCCTCCTCAGGTACAACACAACCAGAAGGTGACATAGTTGTGTAGCACTTTCCCCTTTTCTTGGTCTGCAGAGGCTGTTTGAATCCATTTATCTAGTGTGCTTCTCTCCTAGATGTACAATGATAAGTCACTAGTGCTTTAGTTTATACTTCTTTGATAAACAAATACAAATATTGGAATTGAATAGTTTTTTTTGAATTTCCTTTTCGACAAAGATTTATGCCAGAGACTCTGTGTATACCTGCTTTATAGACAGAATTTTTTTTTTGCCAAATTGAACATTTTTAAAGTAGTGAATCGGCCCGTGGCTTTTCAAGTTCTCTCTTGTACTCCTGCCAGCTATTTGTTGCAGGCAATCCAAAAGCATACAAACAGGGATTCTAAATTTCCCTTTTATTTCAGACTGCAACATCCTTCCATTGAATGTGGTATTTCATTTTGTTGTAGTTCTTTATTCCCACCCCAACTTAATAGCCAACTGTTTTTCTTTAACCAGTATAAATCAGTATACTGCAAATGTTATAAAACCTGAATCATGAGTCTTTCTGTCCAAAAACAAAGATGTCGTTTTCTTCCCACTACATTATCTTCTGCTTCCTTCGCCAGTAGGAACAAGTGGGTGGAATTTTCCAGAGGCTACCTGAAAGGATATGTCAAAGAAATTTCTAGGGAGGGCAGTAAATCTGGGATCACAGGTTTTGCCTCTAAGGACTTGTTCCAAAGAGTTTTTGTCCACATACTCTCGGTATCTTTTAATAATTGGTTTTCAGTGATGTCAGAACCTTTTACAGCCTCGCAGGAAGGTGTGTGATGCGCTCACAGGCCTCGTGTCTAACTCGCCCTGTGATGTCTTTGAACCCAAACCTTGGAGATCTATACGTTTTATCTTCATGCTTTGTTGTGAGGATAAATCTCTTCCAGGAAACAATGGCCTGCATTTGTAAGTAACATACCTCCCGTTCACTCCTCCTGTGGGGGTTGTGAGCAGTAGTACCAGGCAGGGCTCACTGAATCAGGGATTCACCAGCACCTAGCATTAGTCAGTGTCTTGTCTTCTGATGAGAACCCCGCCCAAGTGTGAGAAGGAAACAGTCTGTGGCAAGGCCTACCTGTTCTCGTTATTTAAAAACATATTGATAAACATCAAGCTAGCTACCATCGCTGTATTATGGTATTAGACTTCTTTTTTTTTTAATATATTGTAGAAATTAGTTTTAACATATATAAAGTTTTAGGAACTCAAAGGCCACATATATGTGAAGCTTCTAACTTAAGAGGGGTCTACTCCCAAGATGCATTCCTTCATTGGTTATGTGGAAATTGAGACATACTTTCACATTTGACAGTATTACCAATGGTCCTTGAATCTTCAAAGTCAGCCCTCTCTTCCCCTTCCCTGACACTTATATAATCCGTCCTGTGACCATAGTATAGGACCCAAAGTATGATTATAAGCGTTTGTTAGGAAAATGAAATTCAGGAATTAAAATATAAAAACAACTGAAGAGAAATCTGTATTACTAGTTTGGTTCATCAGACAGTTTTTATTTCAGATGAAGATGAACATGTAAACAATTTAAAAAAAACGTTTTCAGATAACTATCAATTAGCAATTTTAGAAACCACTTTTTTTGAACTTTGAAGGACTTTCTTAGCAATATTTTATTCTGTTGTAACCATGACATCAAAGGACAAATTGACAAATAGGCCTAACTTAAGGAATGCAGAATCTTATAAAAGTGGGGCACTCAAGGTAACCTGACTTAGGTAATCAGAGTCCTAACAGGGCAGATGACAAAGCTGCATCTTTTTCCCTTGTGGGGTGAAAACATCAAGTAAGACAAGTAGATTTACTCTGGGGATTTCCATCTGTACGTTAGATTCTAGCTATGGGACAGAAAAAAAATTACCATAATAAGCAAGTGTAGGTTTCAAATATACCCATTTATCTTTTGTTCAGAAATGACTTGAGAGGGCGCCTGGGTGGCTCAGTTGGTTAAGCGACTGCCTTCGGCTCAGGTCATGATCCTGGAGTCCCCGGATCGAGTCCCACATCGGGCTCCCTGCTCAGCAGGGAGTCTGCTTCTCCCTCTGACCCTCCCCCCTCTCATGTGCTCTCTCTCTCTCATTCTCGCTCTCTCAAATAAATAAATAAAATCTTTAAAAAAAATGACTTGAGAGATTCAATAACAAGATGAGTGGAAATACTTGAATTTTAAATCTCCAGAAAGAAACATTTCTGCTAGCTCATGATCTCAGGATCCTGTACATTCCCAACAAAAAGTTCTAAAATTATGCCCTGTAGGACTCTGAAGCACATTAGTCTAAAACACTACTTTTATATAAGGGTAGTTGTAGCAATAACAGAAATGACATTTAAAATTGCCATTAAATATAGCTGCAGTGATGATTATTTTTCTTTAACAGTTAAATTTTGATTATATCAATGCAACTGTTCTCATTTGTTTGAAATCTAATAAAATCATTAATGTATCAAAACAAACAAAAAAACAAATACAAAAAATATAAAATTGTTCTCTAATCTTTAGAAGAGAAAAAATAAAATTCTATTAGAATGGAGCTCTGGGAGAAAGACAAAATATATTCTACTCATGATAGGATGTAAGTATAAATCTTAATACCCTGCCAAAATCACAAGAGCGGAGGATAGAATGGTGGTTAGCATAGGCAGGTAGGAGGAGAAAATGAGGAGATTTTGGTCAAGGGATAAAAGTTTCAATTATGCAAGAAGAATAAGTTCTGGGGATCTAATATGTAACACTGTGACTGTAGGTGACCATACTGTTTTGTATACTTGGACATTTCCTAGGAGGGTAGATCTTAAGTGTTTTCACCACCGAAAAAAAAAGAAGAAGAAAAAGAAAATGGTAACTGTGTGGGGTGATGGATATGTTGATCAACTTGACTGGATGAATATTTCATAATGTATGTGCATATATATAAAACATCAAATTATATACCTTGAACATATACATTTTTTAATTGTCTATTAAACCTCAGTAAAACTGGGGAGAAAAAAAGAAAAGTAAAGCCAGAATTTCAAATTATGCTGAATTGTAAAATAGGCAAATAAAGTTCCACAATTTATCCTAATTTTAAAAACCAGATAAATAATATAGGTATTTTCTCTTAAAATTATAAGAAATCAAATATTTCAAATATGATGGAAGTTTCATTCTTTTTCTTTCTTTACTTTTATAAAAATTCTTTACCATAGAGGTGGGTCAAATTTGCATATAAGTTTTGTAGATTTTTCTTTGCAATTGATATGAACCTTAATAAATTAGTATATTAAATTATACTGTAATTTTAAAATGTCCATTGTTTTCTTCAAGTTAGATTACTGTGAAAGAAGAATAAGACAGTAATTATGAGAGTGACTTACTGCAGTGATTTCTAGTTCTGACCTCGTTACTACGTGATATTGGCCTGACCAACCTTAATT